>NC_086318.1:449618105-449930605 GCF_036172605.1 Pelobates fuscus | reverse complement strand
TGTCGGCAGCTCGCTCGCTCGCCCTCCCCACTTTGTCGGCAGCTCGCTCGCTCGCCCTCCCCACTTTGTCGGCAGCTCGCTCGCTCGCCCTCCCCACTTTGTCGGCAGCTCGCTCGCTCGCCCTCCCCACTTTGTCGGCAGCTCGCTCGCTCGCCCTCCCCACTTTGTCGGCAGCTCGCTCGCTCGCCCTCCCCACTTTGTCGGCAGCTCGCTCGCTCGCCCTCCCCACTTTGTCGGCAGCTCGCTCGCTCGCCCTCCCCACTTTGTCGGCAGCTCGCTCGCCTGCCCTCCCCACTTTGTCGGCAGCTCGCTCGCCTGCCCTCCCCACTTTGTCGGCAGCTCGCTCGCTCGCCCTCCCCACTTTGTCGGCAGCTCGCTCGCTCGCCCTCCCCACTTTGTCGGCAGCTCGCTCGCTCGCCCTCCCCACTTTGTCGGCAGCTCGCTCGCTCGCCCTCCCCACTTTCTATTGGTCGCTTGCTCCCTATGGATTTCACTTTCTAAATCTTTCCATCCCCCCCCTTTTCTCCTTGATTCTGACCACTAAATTCCCCGTCTCAAGAGTTTCCAAGTTTCTTCCACTCTCTCTTTAGATCGTCCGTTTTACTCATTTCTCTAGGTTGCCCTCAAAGTACAAAATGTATCGCAGTGTAGTAAGAAAGTAACTCTTGGTATTCTGTGTGCGGTTGGTTAGTGGTTAATAGCGCTGGATGTGGTGACAATACTTTGCAGAATGAATGCTGGTAACAATGTGTCCCCTCAGGCCTCCTGTTACCTGAAGCAAGGCAAGTACAAGGCGGCTGAGCAGCTGTATAAAGATATCCTCACTCAGGCTCACGTTAAAGAGTTTGGATCTGTTGATGGTGAGTTCCTGCTCCCCTCATGGCAGCCAGCTTATTATCTGTGACTTCCTCTGCTCACTGTGCCCCTGTCTTCCTCAGATGATCACAAGCCAATCTGGATGCACGCTGAGGAGAGAGAGGAGATGAGCAAGGTGAGAACATCTTTTTCTGTTGTGGGTCCACGAGAGACCACATTTTTAAGCCAAATAAGACACTCTCATGCAATAATTAACTCCCTACAAAGGGAAATGTGTGTTTTATTATGGGGTGGTGTTGGTTCCAGTCTGTTCCCTCAGAGTGCAGCATCTCTGAATCTCTACAAAGAGGAAAAAACGGCATCTTTGTACCAGTGTGAGGAAGGCAAACACCAAGAAATGGCTAATTCAGCCTCCTCTTCTTCCTTTACAGACGTCCCACAATGACAGTACCCCTTATTCAGAGTACGGAGGCTGGTACAAAGCCTGCAGAGTCAACAGGTATGTAACTCACATGCCCTCCCTGCGGGTGGCCCCATCACGCCCTCCCTGCGGGTGGCCCCATCACGCCCTCCCTGCGGGTGGCCCCATCACGCCCTCCCTGCGGGTGGCCCCATCACGCCCTCCCTGCGGGCGGCCCCATCACGCCCTCCCTGCGGGCGGCCCCATCACGCCCTCCCTGCGGGCGGCCCCATCACGCCCTCCCTGCGGGCTGCCCCATCACGCCCTCCCTGCGGGCTGCCCCATCACGCCCTCCCTGCGGGCGGCCCCATCACGCCCTCCCTGCGGGCGGCCCCATCACGCCCTCCCTGCGGGCGGCCCCATCACGCCCTCCCTGCGGGCGGCCCCATCACGCCCTCCCTGCGGGCGGCCCCATCACGCCCTCCCTGCGGGCGGCCCCATCACGCCCTCCCTGCGGGCGGCCCCATCACGCCCTCCCTGCGGGCGGCCCCATCACGCCCTCCCTGCGGGCGGCCCCATCACGCCCTCCCTGCGGGCGGCCCCATCACGCCCTCCCTGCGGGCGGCCCCATCACGCCCTCCCTGCGGGCGGCCCCATCACGCCCTCCCTGCGGGCGGCCCCATCACGCCCTCCCTGCGGGCGGCCCCATCACGCCCTCCCTGCGGGCGGCCCCATCACGCCCTCCCTGCGGGCGGCCCCATCACGCCCTCCCTGCGGGCGGCCCCATCACGCCCTCCCTGCGGGCGGCCCCATCACGCCCTCCCTGCGGGCGGCCCCATCACGCCCTCCCTGCGGGCGGCCCCATCACGCCCTCCCTGCGGGCGGCCCCATCACGCCCTCCCTGCGGGCGGCCCCATCACGCCCTCCCTGCGGGCGGCCCCATCACGCCCTCCCTGCGGGCGGCCCCATCACGCCCTCCCTGCGGGCGGCCCCATCACGCCCTCCCTGCGGGCGGCCCCATCACGCCCTCCCTTACTCTGCAACTTTCATCCAGCCATTCTCTCTCTTTACAAATTGTGGAAATGTTTTCTTGGATTTTGTTGCCTAAAATTGTTTCTCCATTTTCTCAATCACGTCACTCTCTGCACCCAAGCCGAACGCCCATCAGAACATGATTTTAATGCAGTCACTTACAGCCTTAGGAAAACGTTAACACACTCAAATATAGAATCAATATAGAACAGCTTTGTATTAAATCCACTACATTGAAATGAAACTGAGATTCCCAAACTGTTTATTGAGATGAGTTTGAGGTTCTCCATAGGAAGCTGTACATTAATCCTGTGCCTTTCTCATCCACCGTTTCCCAGCCCCACTGTTAACACTACGCTGCGCAATCTTGGTGCACTGTACCGGCGTCAGGGCAAACTGGAGGCCGCCGAGACATTGGAGGAATGTGCAGTCCGATCACGCCGACAGGTAGTAGAGATAAAGTTTCAGAAGGTGGCACTGTGTAATATTCATAGAGTTCTATACGGGGGTTGTTGCCATAGCGCTGTATGCCAGAGATGTATGTGGGGGTTGTGTATTTATTACTGGTATTTATAAAGCGCCAACAGATTCCACAGCGCTGTACAATTAGTGGAGAACGTACAATATACACAGACAAATACAAGAGGTAGAGAGAGCCCTGCCCGTAAGCTGATATCTAGCCATTGGGGCTCTTTTATACAAAGTGCTTAGCTAGATGGCCCATGAGCTTACGATCTAAAGTATACCGTGGGGATTTGAGACAAAAGGTAGGTAGCAGGGGGGAAATTTTGAGGTGATGGCTGAACGAGTTAACAGAGAGAAGCAGCTATTGGTAAGATGTTAGGGGAATGACGAGGTAATTGAGGGAGAATCTCAAACAGCTGCAGGAGCATGCTGTATATTTAGGGGGATCCTGGGTGGGTGGAAAGTTGCTGAGCTCCACTGAGTATGAGTGTGAGATGTGGCCAGAGATGGAACAGTTGTATGAAGGTATTCACAGCTGGGAGGAGACTAGGAAGGAGGGGGACTCCATTATCTCCCAGGCAGAGGGGAGGTATTGCATGTTTGTATATGGGAGTGTCGTGCATTTAAACACCTTTTGTCATTGGTCTGTAATTTTATATTGTAGTTCCCCACAAGGTCCATGTGGGAGTACTCCTTGCATGGGGACCTGCATAAAAGGCCAGTGTGGCTACCAATAAATCAGTTCCTGCTTACCCTCAACATAGAGCCTCGTCTCGTGTGTGGGGGAAACGGCTGTATCTACCCTGGGGATTGCTATATCGCTATACTCCCCTGGGATTATAACCACTCGCTCTTATAAGAGCTGTTCCTGCTATACTCTCTGGAGTACGAGAGGTCTGCCCACTGGATGCTGGATCCTGGTCTTGGGTCCTGGGTGGGTGGAGGACGGCGAGACCACAGCCAAGCTGTAACGCTGGACGTGGGGACTACGTTGCTGATGGTGTCTGGTGGAGTGCTTGGAGTCCTCAGTGAGCACTAGGAGCATCGATTGGTGTAGGCACCCGGTCGGGGTGCTAGGTGGTCCGTCACAGGTTGTCATAGCGGTCTTCAGGGTTCACTTTTGGAATTTTCCATTAAGTGTTAAAACCGGCAAGTAAAGTGTTTTTTTTTTTTTTAATTGTGTGATAACCCAGAGTTTTAGAGTTAATAGCTAAACCAAACAGCTTTGTGAAGACCAAGGATCAAAACAAGTCACAGCTAAAATTCTGGAAATGCAGCAATCAATTAGATATTTGGATTAAAGAAAAGATCCAAACTTTGATAATCCCTGGAGCAATGTTTAAATCCATTATTAAACAAACTGATAATGATACAACTGAGACTCTGCCCAGAGAAGTCTATCCAACACAAACTGTAAGAATGGCATTAGGCAGAGAAATAACCATGAGACTAGATGGAACAACCTGCAGCATGCATGGGGTATCTTAACCAACAAACGTGTGAAAACGATTCTTCAGCCCGATGACACGAAATTTTGACATTTTATTCTCCAAAATCCAGTGTGACAGTCATTACTGCTCATTACCATCACCAGAGTGAAGCACGGCTGTAGCATACTGTGGTGACTATTTTCATTAACCCTGACCGAGAAACTGGCTGGAATGGAGGGAAACTGGATATACAAGACAATTTTTGAGGAAACCTGAGATGCTTTAGGCGGAGGTGAAGGCTTACCTTCCAGCAAGATAATGACTTTAAACCAACCAATGGTTAAAACTGAAGCTGCATGAATTAAAATGGTCCAATCAAAGCCAGGCCATAACTTACTTAGAAACTCCATTTTACCAGGCAGAGCTGAAGCCGATTCAGCAGAAAATGATCAAACATAGACCCAGATGTGTAAAGCTCGTAGACTTACCCCAAAACAATTAAAGCTGAAATAAAAGTTAGCATATCCACTAGGAATCATAACCAGTAGATGTCTTTTCTGTGTTTTAAAAAAAAAATATTTTACAGCACAGATTTATACATGTAAATTCAGTAAATCATAGAGAGGTGAGTGATTGGATTATTGGGAGAGAGTTCATTCAGTAGATCATTGTGTGAGGTGGGATTATAGAGAGGGGTCATTATTTAGATCATTGTGTGAGGTGGGATTATGGAGAGGGGTCATTATTTAGATCATTGTGTGAGGTGGGATTAAAGAGAGGGGTCATTATTTAGATCATTGTGTGAGGTACGATTATGGAGAGGGGTCATTATTTAGATCATTTGTGAGGTGGGATTATAGAGAGGGGTCATTATTTAGATCATTGTGTGAGGTGGGATTATGGAGAGGGGTCATTATTTAGATCATTGTGTGAGGTAGGATTATGGAGGGGGTCATTATTTAGATCATTGTGTGAGGTAGGATTATGGAGAGGGGTCATTATTTAGATCATTGTGTGAGGTACGATTATGGAGAGGGGTCATTATTTAGATCATTGTGTGAGGTGTGATTAAAGAGAGGGGTCATTATTTAGATCATTGTGTGAGGTACGATTATGGAGAGGGGTCATTATTTAGATCATTTGTGAGGTGGGATTATAGAGAGGGGTCATTATTTAGATCATTGTGTGAGGTGGGATTATGGAGAGGGGTCATTATTTAGATCATTGTGTGAGGTAGGATTATGGAGGGGGTCATTATTTAGATCATTGTGTGAGGTGGGATTATGGAGAGGGGTCATTATTTAGATCATTGTGTGAGGTAGGATTATGGAGAGGGGTCATTATTTAGATCATTGTGTGAGGTGGGATTATGGAGAGAGGTCATTATTTAGATCATTGTGTGAGGTGGGATTATGGAGAGAGGTCATTATTTAGATCATTGTGTGAGGTGGGATTATGGAGAGAGGTCATTATTTAGATCATTGTGTGAGGTGGGATTATGGAGAGAGGTCATTATTTAGATCATTGTGTGAGGTGGGATTATGGAGAGAGGTCATTATTTAGATCATTGTGTGAGGTGGGATTAGGGAGAGAGGTCATTATTTAGATCATTGTGTGAGGTGGGATTATAGAGAGGGGTCAGTAGATCATTGTGTGAAGGTAGGATTATAGAGAGGAGTCATTATTTAGATCATTGTGTGAGGTGGGATTATGGAGAGAGGGGTCATTATTTAGATCATTGTGTGAGGTGGGATTATGGAGAGGGTTCATTATTTAGATCATTGTGTGAGGTAGGTATAACGGGACTGCAATATTAAATCCCCAGATCTCCGCTGGTATAGAAGGTAAGATCCCAAATCCCCCAGTAACCAGAAGAAACACCATTCAGGGAGACAACTGCCAATTTAATAATGGCTCAAGGAGTTAACTGCCAACTGTCAACTTTTGAAAAATGTTCTTAAAGTGGTACATACATATTGAACTGAACAGATACAGGCATTTAAACAGCAGGGAGAAGGTTTAACTGAGGGCCCACAGGCAAATACATGAAAAATCCTTCACAATGGCCCCCCTTTTTCTCCCTGCTCCGGCAACTCGGTTGGACCTTTCCTGGTCCAATAGGGTTGACGGGTTTTTCCAAAGTTTTTAATCTGAGGCCAAGTTCGTTTGGCGCGACAGTCCATCAGCATTCTCGTTTTGCTTGCCTGGGCGATAATGAATAGTAAAGTCATAGGGCTGTAACGCCAGGCTCCAGCGCAGCAAACGGGCGTTATCCCCTGAGACCCGGTTGAGCCAAACTAGGGGATTGTGATCCGTGATGAGGGTGAAGGCCCGGCCATAGAGATAGGGTGTGAGTTTTTTGAGTGCCCATACCAAGGCCAAACACTCCTTCTCAATGGTGGCATAACTGACCTCCCTTGGCAACAACTTCCGACTCAGGTATGCCACCGGGTGCTCTCCCCCATCCTCTCCGATCTGGCTTAGTACTGCCCCCAGTCCAAACATTGAAGCGTCTGTGTGGACAATAAACCTTTTGTTAGGATCTGGGGTAACCAACACTGGAGCATTAACAAGAGCATTCTTTAGTGCTTGGAAAGCCACCTCGCATTCCGGGGACCACAGGACTTGTCGGGGTAACTTCTTTTTGGTCAGGTCGGTCAGGGGTTTGGCTAGGGCGCTATAGTCTGGTACAAAGCGTCTGTAATAGCCGGCTGTGCCCAAGAAAGCCATGACTTGTGTCTTGGTTTGGGGAGTGGGCCAATTGGCAACGGCCTCGATCTTAGCCGGCTCCGGCCGTTGCTTACCACATCCTACTCGGTGGCCCAAATATAGTACCTCCGCCATACCCAAATGACATTTGTCTTGTTTCAAGGTCAGCCCGGCCCCCTTTATCCTATCTAATACTACCCCTACATGTTCTAGGTGCGCTTCCCAGGTATCGCTATGGATGGCGATGTCATCCAGGTAGGCGCATGCGTAGTCCTGGAGACCTCCCAGTAATTGGTCCACCATCCGTTGGAAGGTGGCCGGGGCGTTCTTCATCCCGAATGGCATAACCCGGAATTGGTATAGGCCGAACGGGGTGATGAAGGCAGACTTGGGTATGGCATCTTCTGCTAGGGGAATCTGCCAATATCCCTTACATAGGTCAATTGTGGTCAGATACTTCCCTGCAGAGATACGGTCAAGCAGTTCGTCCATCCGCGGCATTGGATAGGCGTCAGAAACTGTTTTGTCGTTGAGTCGCCGGTAATCCACGCAGAAGCGGGTTGTCCCGTCCTTCTTTGGTACTAGGACTACCGGCGAGGCCCAAGGACTTTCCGAGTGTTCTATTACCCCTAGCCGAAGCATCTCATCGATTTCCTTCCGCATCCCTTCTCGGACTGCTTCCGGAATACGGTAAGGGGGCTGCCTCAGGGGTGCTTGCCCTGGAGTCTCCACCTTGTGGACGGCTAGGAGTGTGTACCCAGGCTCCTGAGAGAATGTGGCCTGTTTGGTTTCTAGCAAGCGGACAGCTTGAGCCCTCTCTTGTGGTCCCAGCTGTTCGCCTAGTTGGACTTTCTCTATCTGGGTCCTCCCTTCGTTGCTGCCCAATAGGTCGGGAAGAGGTAGTGTCTCTGTGTCTTCCCCTGCTGGTGCACAGATAGCGGTCACTTCCTCTGCCCGTTCCTGATAGGCCTTAAGCATGTTGATGTGAAAGGTTTGCTTCACATCCTCATCCTCGCAGCTAGCTATGGTGTAGGTGGTGTCGCATATCTGCCCTATAACTTTGTAGGGGCCCTGCCAGGCGGCCTGGAGCTTGTCTGTTCGGACCGGTCTTAGCACCATGACTTTTTGGCCGATCTGAAAGCTCCGGTGCCTCGCCCGTCGGTCATACCATACCCTCTGACGCTGCTGGGCCGCCCGGAGGTTTCCCTGCACCGCCTGGGCGAGTTCCTCCATGCGGTCCCGCAGTTCCAGCACATAAGGTACAACCGGGGTCCCCTCAATCTCCGTCTGACCCTCCCAGTGGTCCTTGATAAGATCTAAAGGCCCCCTCACCCGCCTCCCATATAGGAGTTCGAAGGGTGAGAATCCGGTTGATTCCTGCGGCACCTCTCGGTAGGCAAAGAGAAGGTGTGGAAGGAACCGCTCCCAATCCTTGTACGCCCCCGTGAACGACTTCAACATTTGCTTTAGCGTCCCGTTGAAGCGTTCACACAGGCCATTAGTCTGGGGGTGGTATGGGGAACTAGTCAGGGATTTAACTCCACAGACTTTCCATATCTGCTGGGTTACCTCGGCCGTGAACTGTGTACCTTGGTCGGACAGTACCTCCTTGGGAAAGCCCACTCGGGAGAATATCCGGACTAGCGCATCTGCCACCGTCTCAGCCTGTATGTTAGAAAGGGCCACCGCTTCGGGGTAACGGGTGGCGTAATCTACCACTGTGAGGATATAACGTTTGCCGGAGCGGCTAGGTTGGGCCAAGGGTCCTATGATGTCCACGGCTACCCTCGTGAACGGTTCTTCAATTATGGGCATGGAGACCAGTTTAGCCTTTGGGTGGTCTCCCTTCTTACCTATGCGTTGACATATCTCGCACGTCTGGCAATACGCCCGGACGTCATCGGATACCCCAGGCCAGAAAAAGTTCTGGGTTACCCGATATCCCGTCCTGCGTATTCCCAAGTGTCCTGCCAGAGGAACGTCGTGCCCAATTCTCAATAACTCCCGCCGGTATTTCCGTGGAACTACCAGCTGGCGTTTTTGCCTAGGCCCAGGTGTGTTAACCCGTGTCTCAGTGAGCCTGTACAAGCGGCCTTTTTCCCAGATAAACTGTTCCTTCTCTAACCCCCCCATTCCCCGCCTGGCCTTCTCTCGATACTTTCTGAGGGAAGGGTCTCCGGTCACTTCCCGCCCAAAGTCTTCTGGGGTGTCCCAGGGAAGGGGTTCTATAGTCAGGGGTAGGTCGGGTTGGCTTACCTGGGTCTCAGTAGGAAGCGGGTGGCTCTCGGCAGCGCGACTTTGTGCTCTGGTGGTTACTGCGTGGGCCTCTTGAGCGGTGGTTGAGGCGAATGCCGAAGTCAGGGGCCCAATGTCATTGCCCAACACGACTTCAGAGGGTAAGTCTTTCATTACGCCCACTTGAACTTTGCCAGCTCCCGCACCCCAGTCCAGGTGTACTTGTGCGGTAGGAATGCGATACACTCCCCCCCCTGCCACTCTCACAGCAATTGATTTCCCCGGCTTCTCCGATGCGTTAATGAGATGTCGTTGTACTAGCGTGATGGTCGCACCACTGTCTCTTAATCCCCGTGCTGTCTTGCCGTTAACCATGACCAGTTGGCAATGGTGTTTCCGATTGTCTGTGACGGTGGATTGCACCATGAGGGCTTCGTAAAGGGTGCCCAATGGTTCTTCCTGACCCAGCTCCTTGGGACCCCAAGTCGAATCTACACAATGGGCTGCTGCTGGTGGTTGCTGGTACCCAGGTCGAGACCAATTTGACCTGGTGTGGTTGACCATGGGGCAATTCTGTCGGATGTGACCCAGCTGTCGGCACCGGAAGCAACGTAGCTCGCTGACATCCTGTCGTGGGTAGCGAGAGTTAGAAGTCACCGGTCGGTTAGGGGGTTGGTATCGGGCTGCTGGTGGGTGTGATGGCACTGAAGGTTTTGGAGGTTGTACCCATGGTGCGACTTGGTTAGTTTTGCGAGTATCCGCATACTCATCCGCCAACTTGGCGGCCTCTGGTAGAGACAGGGGCCTGCGGTCTCTCACCCAGTCTTTGACATCCGCCTGGATATGGTTGTAAAACTGTTCCAGGAGTATCAGTTGCAAAATCTCCTCCGCGGTGGCGGCCTGGCTACTGTTAACCCAGTTTGAAGCCGACAGGGATAACTGGCATGCCCATTCCACGTAGGAATCTTTAGCGGTTTTGCGTGAGTCCCTGAACTTCTGTCGGTAGGACTCTGGGGTTACTGCATAACGGGCCAGGAGTGCTTCTTTAACCCTGGCGTAGCTATGGATCTCCTGTTCTGGTACAGCCCGGAAAGCATCAGAGGCTTTGCCTGACAGCTTTCCTGACAATATCGAAACCCATTCTTCCTTAGCTATCCGGTGCAGGTTACATTGTCGCTGAAAATCTGCTAAATAGTTATCAATCTCACAGTCTTTTTCGTCAAAAGCTTTAAAAGCGCTGAACGGAATTTTCTTTGTATCCGCTGTGTTGTACTCACTGTTTGGGGAGTGTGCTGCTTCCTGCTGGACCGCTGCCAGTTTTAATTGTAGCTCTGCGTCTCTTTTTTGTTTAGCCTCCTCCGCTAAAAGGCTCATTACTTTCAGAATAATGTCAGCCGTTGGGTTCGGACCGAATCATGCTAGTTTCTCCCTCATTTCTTTGTTGGCTGGTGATTCCTCCTCCTGAATCACTGGTGTCTCCATCTCTTGTACAGCTGGCATTGCTGCAACCAAGTTCTCTCGGTCTAGCTCCATTAACTCTGCTATAATGACCTGCTTGGTTTTGTTGCTAGCAATCCTTCCACGAGCTTCCAGTAGCTCTTTCAGTGTATCTCTTTTAAGCAGGGTGTACCAGCCTTCCATTCACTGTTCCCAGTGTCTGCTTGGAAAGCTTGTTGTAACAGAAGTAGAAGGGAAAATCCCGCCGCTGCCAACCAGTTGTAACGGGACTGCAATATTAAATCCCCAGATCTCCGCTGGTATAGAAGGTGGTAATATCCCAAATCCCCCAGTAACCAGAAGAAACACCATTCAGGGAGACAACTGCCAATTTAATCATGGCTCAAGGAGTTAACTGCCAACTGTCAACTTTTGAAAAATGTTCTTAAAGTGGTACATACATATTGAACTGAACAGATACAGGCATTTAAACAGCAGGGAGAAGGTTTAACTGAGGGCCCACAGGCAAATACATGAAAAATCCTTCACAGTAGGATTATGGAGAGGGGTCATTATTTAGATCATTGTGTGAGGTGGGATTATAGAGAAGGGTCATTATTTAGATCATTGTGTGAGGTGGGATTATGGAGAGAGGTCATTATTTAGATCATTGTGTGAGGTGGGATTATAGAGAGGGGTTATTGTGTGAGGTGGGATTATGGAGAGGGGTCATTATTTAGATCATTGTGTGAGGTGGGATTATAGAAAGGGGTCATTATTTAGATCATTGTGTGAGGTGGGATTATAGAGAGGGGTCATTGTTTGAGGTGGGATTATGGAGAGGGGTCATTATTTAGATCATTGTGTGAGGTGGGATTATAGAGAGGGGTCATTATTTAGATCATTGTGTGAAGGTGGGATTATGGAGAGGGGTCATTATTTAGGTCATTGTGTGAGGTAGGATTATGGAGAGAGGGGTCATTATTTAGATCATTGTGTGAGGTGGGATTATGGAGAGGGGTCATTATGTAGATCATTGTGTGAGGTGGGATTATGGAGAAGGGGTCATTATTTAGATCATTGTGTGAGGTTGGATTATGGAGAGGGGTCATTATTTAGGTCATTGTGTGAGGTAGGATTATGGAGAGGGGTCATTATTTAGATGATTGTGTGAGGTGGGATTATAGAGAAGGGTCATTATTTAGATCATTGTGTGAGGTGGGATTATGGAGAGGGGTCATTATATAGATCATTGTGTGAGGTGGGATTATAGAGAGGGGTCATTATTTAGATCATTGTGCTAGTGGATTGGTTTCCATGGAGATCGAAGGTATGTGGTCATGTTTAGGGAGTTTGTCCTGTTTCTGATTGTGGCGAAACCAACCTCGCCACTGGGCCCTGGAGAAGCCTGTTTGCTAGCCTCCTACCTACTGACTATGGCCCCTGGGTTATTTTGGGCATATTGTACTTTATATGGCGGCTACTGGCCCTTTAAGCACAGTGAATGGTATTTTATTGTACTGCTGCTGGCCCTTTAAGAACTGTCTGGGGACATATTGAGACTTTGGGTAACAATACCCTTTAAGACTATGGCCCCTGAAAACGTATGGACTTTTATTTGGTGTGTATGGCCCTTTAAGAACCGGCTGGGGACATCTTGTAACTTTGGTGAACAATGTCCCTTTAAGACTATGTCCCCAGACCTGTAAAATAACTTGTTCCTGGCTTTCCCCCACTTGGTTCAGTAAATAGGGCTTACTGAACCAAGTACCACACAGGCGGACCACCCAGAAGCTAAAGTGTGCAGGCAATTTACCTCCCAGGCTGTGAGGTTACTGCAGGTCAATTGCACGTGGCGGCGGCCATCTTGGTTCAGTCGAACGCGGTCAGCGGTATATGCTAAAGATTCTGTGGAACCAAAATCGGCTACACATTTTGCCGAACACCGCTGACCCTTACCTTCTCCCATACTGAACTTGCAGCTCCAGAGACTAAGTCCCGTTCGAAATGGGACTTAGTCGTTTTTTCGCATGAAATTGACCGGCCGCACAGCCCAAATCTATGGGTTGTGCTTGCGGTCGGTCATAAAGGACTTCCAGCTAACTTTTGATCCACTGGAGGGATTTGGCTGATTTTTGGAAGGGTGTATGTTTAAAGTGTGCTGATTCTAAATATGCAGTTTTTAGGAAGATTGGATGGATTTAAAGTTATAGCACATGTATAAAAACTGTAGTTTTCCTGGCTGTAATAATTATGTTAACTGGTTATCTGAGGGGAGGGGATGTGTGGGTTGTACCATGTATGTGATTGGTTATTTTATGCCTCCCCCTGGGTGTGGCCTGTAAGTGTACAAGTGTAATAAAAGCCAGGCTGGATGAGCCAGTCCAGAGTTCCTGTTTTAACCTCAAAGTGATGTGTCGTCTCATTATTGGGGGAAGGATTTATTGTATGCTGTTCCAGTTGACTGCTAGGGGTACAAGCCTATTCGTATGGTTCCTATTCAATGGTCTACAGCATTCATACGCTTGGGAGAATTTAAAGTTTTCTTGGATTCGGTGATTATGGTGTCTGCCAGAGTGCTTGGAGCCCTCAGGAAGCACTAGGAGCATCCATTAACGGAGGTACTCAGTCGGGGTGCCAGGTGATCCGTTACACTGATGTTACATTTCTTTGTTTTTTGCTTCCTGGACAGAGCTCATCAGTAAGTGTTCTTTGGCCCCCATTTAATAGATGAGCGTGTGAAACCTGTGTGGGTTGTTTGGATCGCTCCATAACTGTTAGATGTGATGGTACTTTAAGTGACACTTTTTTTTTTTAACCCTCAGTGGTTAAATTAATTTTATTTATTAATTAAAATATTTAAAAATTTAGCTAGCTGGGATGGGTGGAAGTTAGTGGGGAATTAGGGGATTTGGTGTTAGGCTAACTAGGGGTTAACGTTAAGTTTTAAAATAAGCTTTAAAAAGTAAAAAAAAAAGTTTTTGTTTTTTTTTTTAAACCCCTTTACCCAGTCCAAATAAAAATTAACCCCTTCCCTGCCAGTCGATCACTGCCTACAGTGATCAAAATACAGATCACAGTATTATACTGTGATCTAATTTTTTTTAACCCCTGACGATTAACTTTTATTTATTTTTTAACCCTCAGGGGTTCAATTTATTTAATTAACTAATTTAAATATTGTATAATTAAATATTTTGCTAGCTGGGGTGGGTGGGAGTTATGGGAAAGTGGGGAATTTACTGTTAGTGCTGCTTACTGCTAGTTAGGGGTTAACGATAAAAGAGAAGTTTCTAAAAAAAAAAAATGTAAAAGTGTAAAAAAGTTAAAGTTTAAAACATTAAATAGGTAATAAAAAAAAAAGTTTAAAAACGAGTTTTACAAATTAAAAAAATACATTAAAAAATGCTAATTACCACTACACTTGGAACATACTAGTGAAAAAATGATCCCACGCTAAGGTTCACAATATGCCTTTTGAATTACCCCAGGGTGTATTCTTTAATAAATAGTATGTGTTTGTGGGGAAGTTTGAATAACCAACCATCTAAACTACTCCAAAATGGAACATGGACACAGCGTAAAACGTGAAAGTTAGAAAAAAACTGAATGGCTGCGTCTCAAATGTGCCCCTTCAACATCCACATATACCTGGCAAAGGTACATTATATACAGAGTGTGTAGTGTGTGTTCCTGAAGGGATGTGATTTGTGTAAAATGGGGGGGGGGGGAGACATTTTTTATAATTTTTTTTAATGCTTATATGTTTTATTTAAATTTTTTTGGCCCCCCTCTCTGCTTGTTACCTGGCATGGGAGGGGGGCTATGCCAGTCTCTGGTGGTCCAGTGGCATGTGCTGTGCAGTGGGGGGCCGGCAGCAAGCTGTTACTTACCTCCCAGCAGCTCTGACGGCAACGGGACTCGCAAGATTTAGACTGGGGAGCTGCTGGGAGGTAAGTAAACGCTTGCCGATAATATCGGTAAAACCGATAATCAGTCGATCCCTACAAAATATACTGCGCAAACTCCCTTTGTGTGTGAAAAGGGCAGAAAAAATGCTTATTACCACTACACTTAGTACAAGCTAGCGGAAAAATTATCCCACGCTAAGGCTCAAAATAGACCTTTTTAATTGCTCTGGGATATCTTCTGTAAGAAATGGTATACCTTTATGGGGTAATTGTAATATGTAGCCTGCTCAAGCACTCCAAAGTGGGACATGGACGCATCAAAACCCTCCATGAAAATTCACACTTAAAAACCTGAACTTGTCACGTTTCTTTCACAGCACTGTAACTTCACAAAATAATGTCTAGGTCATACATTGGGCATATTGTTTTACTCAGAAGAGGTAACTGAGCATGATTTGTTATGTTTTTTTATGACAGAGGTACATATCAAGTGTAAGAAATACTCTGCAAAAATGCAACATGCATGTAAAAATGTCATCCCCCCCAAATGTACAAATTAAAGCGGCACTGTCATGCCGAACTTACCTTTCTTTAATCGATTCCTCTTCTCTCCCTGGGTGGGGGCACTAAATTAAAATACATTTATAAAGCCTTGCCCTGTCCTGCAATTAGGCTCAGAACACTCTGGTTTAAGCCAATCCGAGTGCTCTGTGTCATTTTACACAGCGTGGGAAAGTTCTTAGGATTGTTATTGTTATCTTATTGTTATTTAGGGCCTCCACCCTCCGCTCAGGGGTGGGGGCCGTGGGGGGGTACTAGGGTTTTCTTTTCTTTTCTTTTTTTTTTTTTTTAACAGTGAGCAGCCATAGGCTACGCACTGTTTAGTAGACATGCCCCTACTCGTGGTATATAGAGTAGGGGCATTCAGGATATTTTAATCTCCCTTATGCTATTACGGGGAGCATATTGACCCCCATAGAGTAAGGTAGGACATGGGGGGCTTAGGAAGTGGTGGGGAGCTCTGCTCCCTGCTCTTCTATCTTTACATTTTACAAGGAGGGAGGTGCACGCCGGTAGCTCCCTCCTTGTAATAAACCGAACAAACAAACTAACACTGATCTTCGGTGTGTGTTTGTTCGTCTGACATTTCTTTTAATTCATTTGTCTTTCTGCCGAAGGAATGAATGGATGAAATTCCCGTTCGCATGCTCATGTGTTTAACTGGGCATGTGCGGGAATCTCACAGCGCTATCTAGTGTGGGCAGATGACCTGTCCCACAGGTACTTCATCTACCCACACAAAGATGGCGGCACCCTGAATATAGGTTGGGGAAGAAAATAAAGATAAAAAATAGGTAATGTGGGGGGCTTAGGGGCATTTGGGGGTGACTAGGGAGTTGGGGGGGGGGGGGGGGGGGATTCGGCCATGACAGTGTCGCTTAAACACACTGTGCGTTAAAAGCAACGTGAAAAGTACAGATATGGAATAGAGCACCATAACCACTGCAGCTCGCTGACTACTTTTTACTATCAAATCATTTGAAAAAAAGTGGGCTCTATAGAAAGTGCAGGATTAACATTTCCCTGTTCTCATGGTTGATGATATAATATCACAGACATGTTAATTCCATAATATCGTTTTTGTTTGTTTATTTATATGGTGGATTATCTATATATCCTATCCATCTCTCAGCAGGGGCACAGTGCTCCATCGGGTGCCAAGCACAGTAAATGCTTCCTCTAATGTCACTAATGGGCACCATTACTGAGGTTTGCACCGGATGGAGGTTCAAGCCACAGGCTTCCACTAAAGCTTGTCCGTAGTGCTCTACCTCTTTCTCCTTTCAGCTGAGGGGCTGGCGGCTCCCTTCCCCGCAGGCCCTAGTGGTGAACACCCCCCCACGATAAAGTGGTGGCTCCCTCCCCCAGCCCAGTCTTCTCTTCCAATCTCCAGCCGTATCCTTTTCTTGCTGATACTCTTTGAAACTTAAAATTGTCCCTGCCAATAGTACAGGTTACCCATTATGGGGACAGTCCTTAGGCTAACTGTCCGTTAGTGTTAATTTCCAAGTTTGCTAATGACCGTGACATGTATAAAGGTTCATTCTTACTAAAACTTACGTTTTCTGACCTTTAAATGTGTTATAAGTCTTTCCCTGACAAAGATCAGCCGTTAACCATGTTATTGTGAATGTAGTTCTAATTATTGTTAGAATTTATAAAGCGTCAATGCACAGCAGTACACTATACACAGACAATACAGATGGTGAAGTGTTCCCTGTCTGTAAACTGAGATCTAGCCATCAAAGTACTTTGGTTAGAGCCCACGAGCTTACAATAGAACGACTCTTATTATTTGTAAATACCTACCATCCTCCATCCAGCTTCCGGTTTCCTCTTCTTTGTGTGTGCCACGCTTTTACTAACTCTCATCAGTGAGGGAGTTTAAGCATGTGTGGGATAGGCAAAAGGCTATCCTAGATGTAAGAGACTAATGAAAGTATTAAGAGAATTGGGCAGACTGAATGGCTCTTATCTACCGTCACATTCTATGTTTGTAAAATAGTTTGTTTTCCATTTATGGGCTAGGTAACAAATGTTGTCAATCGTATTAGTGAAGCATTGTAGTAAATGCCGTTTTAATAATTTCAGGGACTGGATCCTGTCAACCAAACCAAGGTAGCTCAGCTGCTGAAGGATGGAGAGACTCCTGAGCAGAGAAAGAAAGGCCGTGAGACCCCCCGAAGCAGCGTCAAATATGAGAGTGGTACTGAGGGGGCAGAAGAAGTGAGTATGGGAGGCGTGGAGTGGAGTGGGGTAAGTACAGATCCTTCCTCAGGACATCCAGGAACGCTGCGATCAAAGGAGGGGTGCAATTATCCAACAGGGAGAGGCAGGAAGCCACCATCTTTTTTTTTGGGGGGGGGGGGGGTAAAATACCATAGAACATTTTCTTTGGGGCCATGTGGCCATTTCCCTGGGAGGAGGGGCCATGCACTCATTGTTCTTGGGGTTAAGCTGCTGTTTTCCTTGAGATTATGTAGCCCTGCAATCGTTGTATAGATACTATAGATGTGTATACATCTCAGCACAGTTTTAGTGCCTCTGTTAAGTCTATATATTTATGGATATATTCTTAGTGTTTCTGCTAGCTATGTGTCTGGTTAGAAGGTCAGTGTTTCCATTGGTCGTGTGTCTGGTTAGAAGGTCAGTGTTTCCATTGGTCGTGTGTCTGGTTAGAAGGTCAGTGTTTCCATTGGTCGTGTGTCCGGTTAGAAGGTCAGTGTTTCCATTGGTCGTGTGTCTGGTTAGGTCAGTGTTTCCATTGGTCGTGTGTCTGGTTAGGTTAGTGTTTCCATTGGTTGTGTGTCTGGTTAGAAGGTCAGTGTTTTCATTGGTCGTGTGTCTGGTTAGAAGGTCAGTGTTTTCATTGGTCGTGTGTCTGGTTAGAAGGTCAGTGTTTCCATTGGTCGTGTGTCTGGTTAGAAGGTCAGTGTTTCCATTGGTCGTGTGTCTGGTTAGAAGGTCAGTGTTCCCATTGGTCGTGTGTCTGGTTAGAAGGTCAGTGTTTCCATTGGTCGTGTGTATGGTTAGAAGGTCAGTGTTTCCATTGGTCGTGTGTCTGGTAAGGTGGTTAGTGTTTCCATTGGTCGTGTGTCTGGTTAGGTGGTCAGTGTGTCCATTGGTCGT
Source organism: Pelobates fuscus (assembly GCF_036172605.1). Taxonomy (NCBI): domain Eukaryota; kingdom Metazoa; phylum Chordata; class Amphibia; order Anura; family Pelobatidae; genus Pelobates; species Pelobates fuscus. The sequence goes on along the minus strand of NC_086318.1, from coordinate 449,912,480 downwards.
GTGTCTGGTTAGGTGGTCAGTGTGTCCATTGGTCGTGTGTCTGGTTAGGTGGTCAGTGTTTCCATTGGTCGTGTGTCTGGTTAGGTGGTCAGTGTTTCCATTGGTCGTGTGTCTGGTTAGAAGGTCAGTGTTTCCGTTAGCTGTCTGTTGATGCTCTATTGCAGGCTTCCCCAAACTCCGGCCCTCCAGATGTTGCTGAACTACAACTCGCATGATTCTTAGTCTATCTTTTTCATTCATAGAATCATGGGAGTTGTAGTTCAAGGGAAACTCCAATGCCAGGAAAACAATCTGTTTTCCTGGCACTGCAGGTCCCCTCTCCCTCCCACCCCCCAATCACCGGTTGCTGAAGGGGTGAAAACCCCTTCAGTAACTTACCAGAGGCAGCGACATGTTCCACGTCGATGCTTCTTCTGCCACCACTCCTCCTCTGCATTACGTCGGCCAGTGCGCGAGACTGATCCCGCCCACCGGCTGGGGAGACTAAATGCCATGCTGCGCATGCGCATTAGAGCTCCCCATAGGAAAGAATTGAAACCGCTTTCAATGCTTTCCAATGGGGAATTGAGCGATGCTGGAGGTCCTCACACAGCGTGAGGACGTCCAGCGACGCTCTAGCACAGGTTTTCTGTGCTATGATGCAGGAAGTGCCCTCTAGTGGCTGTCTAGTAGACAGCCACTAGAGGTGGAGTTAGCCCTGCGAGGTAATTATTGCAGTTTATAAAAAAACTGCAATAATTACACTTGCAGGGTAAAGAGAAGTGGGAGTTGGCACCCAGACCACTCCAATGGGCACAAGTGGTCTGGGTGCCTGGAGTGTCCCTTTTCAGCAACATCTGAAGGGAGTTTGGGGAAGCCTGCTCTATTGGATCCTATAAGTTTAGATTGTTCATGCCCCTTGTTAAATGCCTCTGATTTAGAATGTCTGTGCCCTTGCTAGGTGCCAATCTGGAAAAAAAGTCTGCTCTAGCTAGGTGAGTCTCTGATTAGAATGTGTTTAGAAACTAGAAAGTTTCATTGTTAGGTGCATGTGTACTTAAGTAGTCCATGTTCCCTTTTGGCATAGGTCTCTTAGTTTGTGAGTACTTTGTTAAATGTTTAGTTACATTGTAGCTGCTCTCATTGGGGGTGTGTCTGGTTACGTTGTAGCTGCTCTCATTGGGGGGGTGTCTGGTTATGTTGTTGCTGCTCTCATTGGGGGGGTGTCTGGTTACGTTGTCGCTGCTCTCATTGGGGGGGTGTCTGGTTACGTTGTCGCTGCTCTCATTGGGGGTGTGTCTGGTTACGTTGTAGCTGCTCTCATTGGGGGGGTGTCTGGTTATGTTGTTGCTGCTCTCATTGGGGGGGTGTCTGGTTACGTTGTTGCTGCTCTCATTGGGGGGGTGTCTGGTTACGTTGTCGCTGCTCTCATTGGGGGTGTGTCTGGTTATGTTGTCGCTGCTCTCATTGGGGGTGTGTCTGGTTATGTTGTCGCTGCTCTCATTGGGCGTGTGTCTGGTTACGTTGTCGCTGCTCTCATTGGGGGGGTGTCTGGTTACGTTGTCGCTGCTCTCATTGGGGGGGTGTCTGGTTACGTTGTTGCTGCTCTCATTAGGGGTGTGTCTGGTTACGTTGTCGCTGCTCTCATTGGGCGTGTGTCTGGTTACGTTGTCGCTGCTCTCATTGGGGGTGTGTCTGGTTACGTTGTTGCTGCTCTCATTGGGGGTGTGTCTGGTTACGTTGTCGTTGTTGTCATTGGGGGTGTCTGGTTACATTGTCGTCGTGTGTCTGGTTTCATTGTCGTTGTTGTCATTGGGGGTGTGTCTGGTTACGTTGTTGCTGCTCTCATTGGGGGTGTGTCTGGTTACGTTGTCGCTGCTCTCATTGGGGGTGTGTCTGGTTACGTTGTTGCTGCTCTCATTAGGGGTGTGTCTGGTTACGTTGTCGCTGCTCTCATTGGGGGTGTGTCTGGTTATGTTGTCGCTGCTCTCATTGATTGTGCCTGGTTACGTTGTCGCTGCTCTCATTGGGGGTGTGCCTGGTTACGTTGTCGCTGCTCTCATTGGGGGTGTGTCTGGTTACGTTGTTGCTGCTCTCATTGGGGGGGTGTCTGGTTACGTTGTCGCTGCTCTCATTGGGGGTGTGCCTGGTTACGTTGTCGCTGCTCTCATTGGGCGTGTGTCTGGTTATGTTGTCGCTGCTCTCATTGGGGGTGTGTCTGGTTATGTTGTCGCTGCTCTCATTGGGGGGGTGTCTGGTTACGTTGTCGCTGCTCTCATTGATTGTGTGTCTGGTTATGTTGTCGCTGCTCTCATTGGGGGTGTGTCTGGTTACGTTGTCGCTGCTCTCATTGATTGTGTGTCTGGTTACGTTGTCGCTGCTCTCATTGGGCGTGTGTCTGGTTATGTTGTCGCTGCTCTCATTGGTTGTGTGTCTGGTTACATTGTCGCTCTCATTGGGGGTGTGTCTGGTTACGTTTTCGCTGCTCTCATTGGTTGTGTGTCTGGTTACATTGTCGCTCTCATTGGGGGTGTGTCTGGTTATGTTGTCGTTGTTGTCATTGGGGGTGTATCTGGTTACGTTGTCGTTGTTGTCATTGGGGGTGTCTGGTTACATTGTCGTCGTGTGTCTGGTTTCATTGTCGTTGTTGTCATTGGTTGTGTGTCTGGTTACGTTGTCGCTGCTCTCATTGGGGGTGTGTCTGGTTACGTTGCCACTGCTCTCATTGATTGTGTGTCTGGTTACGTTGTCGCTGCTCTCATTGGGCGTGTGTCTGGTTATGTTGTCGCTGCTCTCATTGGTTGTGTGTCTGGTTACATTGTCGCTCTCATTGGGGGTGTGTCTGGTTACGTTTTCGCTGCTCTCATTGGTTGTGTGTCTGGTTACATTGTCGCTCTCATTGGGGGTGTGTCTGGTTATGTTGTCGTTGTTGTCATTGGGGGTGTATCTGGTTACGTTGTCGTTGTTGTCATTGGGGGTGTCTGGTTACATTGTCGTCGTGTGTCTGGTTTCATTGTCGTTGTTGTCATTGGGGGTGTGTCTGGTTACGTTGTTGCTGCTCTCATTAGGGGTGTGTCTGGTTACGTTGTCGCTGCTCTCATTGGGCGTGTGTCTGGTTATGTTGTCGCTGCTCTCATTGATTGTGTCTGGTTATGTTGTGGCTGCTCTCATTGGGGGTGTGTCTGGTTACGTTGTCGCTGCTCTCATTGGGGGTGTGTCTGGTTATGTTGTCGCTGCTCTCATTGGGGGTGTGTCTGGTTACGTTGTCGCTGCTCTCATTGGGGGTGTGTCTGGTTACGTTGTCGCTGCTCTCATTGGGGGTGTGTCTGGTTACGTTGTCGCTGCTCTCATTGATTGTGTGTCTGGTTACGTTGTCGTTGCTCTCATTGGGGGGGGTGTCTGGTTACATTGTCGCTGCTCTCATTCGTTGTGTGTCTGGTTACATTGTTGTTGTCATTGGGGGTGTGTCTGGTTGCGTTGTTGTTGTTGTCATTGATTGTGTGTTTGGTTACGTTGTCGTTGTTGTCATTGATTGTGTGTCTGGTTACGTTGTCGTTGTTGTCATTGGGGGTGTGTCTGGTTATGTTGTCGTTGTTGTCATTGGTTGTGTGTCTGGTTACGTTGTCGTTGTGGTCATCGGGGGTGTGTCTGGTTGCATAGAATAATTTACTATTTTTGGTTTAATGTCCCGTGTGTGCCAGCCCAGTTAAGGGAACTTGTCACAGATCACATCAGGTTAACGTTAAAGCAGGGGTGGGGAACTTCCGGCCAGCGTGCCATATAAGGCGCACAAAATCATTTGGACCGGCCGTGGGGAGCCGGCCCTGCTATCTGCCTTTATCGGAACGGTGGGGAGGTCAAAGATCTTCCTCACCAGTCTCCGGGCAGTTAAAGGAGAGGGAGGCAGCTAAGACCCAAGAGGCTGCGATCTTCCCACGAGCATGCAGGTTGGAGCGTTTGCCGCGTGTTACCATGGCAACGCTCTGACCACGCTGTGCTTGCGGGAAGAAAATGGTGAAGGCAGGCTAAGGTGCATGTAAAAACCAAAAAAAAAGAATTTCTACTTGATTCCCTCCCCCCCCACCACCACCACAATATAGACCCCTGAAACATACTGCATCCCTCACACACAGAACCCCTTACACAAACACCACCTCACACGCACTCTGAACCCCCCTCTCTCTCACACACATACTGCACTCACTCACCCACTCACTCACCCACTCACACACACAATGCACACCACACACACTGCAGACCTCTCACACACACACACCCACACTGCGAGTAGCAACATTATCAATACCAGCTAACCTCACCATACACCAAAGAGAATCCGTTCCAGCCATCACATTAGGAGTGAGTTAATTAAATGTTTGGCTAAAAACAGCAGGCTAATTTTTAAGTTGATGATTTTGAATGGTCCGCGAATGATGTTTTATATATCCAAATGGCCCTTGGCAGATAAAAGGTTCCCCTCCCCTGTGTTAAAGTATTGTTACTTTGTAGTTTTCTCTGTTTACCTGCTCCCCCTGCATGCATTGTGGCTGCAATTAAACATATCTAATGCTTTATAGGGTGCGACAACATAAAGCAATCTGCCTCCCTCCCAGTATATAATGCACTCCTGCATGATGCTGCATTAATCCCACGCGTACTGTGTCTATCTGAACATTTGGGGTTATTGAAGTAACAGATATTTTCCAATGATGAATGATGCATCCGCATCGAGCAGCTCAGACATTGGCTCCAGTTACCGTTCTTTGGCCGAGTTTCATGGGAATTCTATAAACCTGAAGTTTAAACTCCCAGCTCCTGTTTGTGGATCAATGCCAGGGGTCTCACTGGTAGCAGTATATCCTTTCTTTATCAATGCCTACATGAATCTTATGTAACCTATTGCTCAAATAATAACATGGCTTCTATTTCCAGAATCAAACCATAATCCTTTAATATTTCACAACAAATTATTTTTACGTTTTCTACGCGGAGCTGGTTTATTTAGGATTACAGTAAATGGCGGCCAGCGTAGGAGCCGCACGCAATGTGGTGCCGTATAAGAGTGTAGTACTGTAGGTACTGGTTACAATTTGGAAAGGGGAGGATGCATGTGCTGCATGCTGAAATTTGAAACCCCCACTAAGTCACTCTCGTCTTACTCCTCAATCCTGCAGTTTTGTCAACCCTTCCCCCCACCCCCTAACCTGCAGAATTTTGTGCGCCACCCGGCAGAGTTTTGCGCTCCCCGCCACCCGGCAGAATTTTGCGCGTCACCCGGCAGAGTTTTGCGCTCCCCGCCACCACCCGGCAGAGTTTTGCGCTCCCCGCCACCACCCGGCAGAGTTTTGCGCTCCCCGCCACCACCCGGCAGAGTTTTGCGCTCCCCGCCACCACCCGGCAGAGTTTTGCGCTCCCCGCCACCACCCGGCAGAGTTTTGCGCTCCCCGCCACCACCCTGATCTCCCTATGTGTCATTCACAAGCAAACCTAATATTCTCTTAACTCCCCTGGTTAACACCCATGTGTTTTCCAAACCTAAACCTCACGTGTTTCCATTAATTTTATTTATTTTTGTATTCAGTCAGGGTTTTACCATTTCCCTAGGCATACTGTCTCTGGCTATGAAAACTGATGTGCAAATCAAAATTCCCTTGCGTTGCTGCGTGGACACTGACGTGGGGTACTCATTTAACAAAGATTCTATTTCATTTCTGCATACCAGGCGCACCGGACATATTAACAGTACCTTGGTGATAAGCAAAGATTCCAATTACTGTTTGTGTAACTTGGCACTAAATACATACTGGTCTATGTAGCTAGCAGGGTGGGTATTGTGGGGTTCCCCTTAGTGTCTTCACACTTGGATGTAATGGGCATTGGTCTGATTTCTTGGCATTTCTGTGACTCGTTTCACCTGTGTTGTTGACATTCTCGTTAGATTCTTCCTAGCTGTGTAGATTGGAGTGTGCGGACGTGGCTCTATTGAGTACTGTAGGGTTTTAGTGTCTCTACAGGCTAAGTGGCTGTTTTGGGTCATGGAAACAGAGTTTTAAATTGGAGTTTTACAGACCAATGCTCCTGACATCCCAGTCTAGAAACATAACCGGGTTGAGAGGCATGGGCAGCAGTAATTTTTTCCACTTCGATTTGTGTTGAGCTGACAGTTGTGGTGCAGTGTTTCCCATTAGTTTGGGGGCGGAATTATTACCCCGGGCTGTTAGAGGGAAATGGCTCCCACATAAATGTCAGGAATGCACTATAGTTAGATTCCTCTCTCTGGTCTCTGCATGCTGTGTGCTTGATGTTCCCCAGCTCCTGGAGTCTTGAATGAGGACTGTGCTACCAGTGTCTCCATGTGTCTGCTTTCCGCTGTCTCTGCTTCTCGATTCCTTCCTTTTAACTACTGTCCACTGCACCACAAGCCAGACGTGTATATCTATGTGAACTGTCTTACTCAATTCTCCTCTTAATGATAAATGGCATTTCTTCGCCCTCCTGTTACGGGGTCACGCTGGTTGAATAGGTCTGTTATCTGTGCAATAAACCCCTCCCACTACAGGGTCACACGGATAAAAAGGGCCTGTTATCTGGATAATAAACCCCAAACAGCATTGTCCCTCTACTTTTGGCTGGCGATTACATGTAGATTGGTAGATGTACTAAAAGTGATCATATGAGGACATACTGAAGCCTGGACCTTGTGGACCCCCAGTTTCTTCACTTATCCTAGTACCGATTCACACAAACATAGTGATCACAACTGCTTTTTTTACAGTGATACTAGAGTAATTGTAATGGATGTTCTCACATTGAGCATTTTTATATACACTGTATCATGTACCTGCCAGTGTGCTTCATGCCATTCAACCCAAGTAATATTCCAGACTGATGTACATCACCACAACTGGCCATGTCTTAAATCCCTCTGTTACTGCAAACATCATAGGTCATTAACTGTCCAACTCTATACAAGGACTCCCGCAATGAATTACACGCTTTTAGATAGTTTTAGAAACAAGTGTCTTTCACATTATTGATCTCTCGATATTCTCTGCATCGTTGTCCCTTTTGCTGCTTCTATATCCTTTCTGTGTGGGATAAATGGGTCTTCTGGACCACAATCCTTGTAAGCTGTTCTTTTTGTTTTCTTATTTTCATGCTTTTCAGGCCTAAATTCCCAGTCATCGGAAATTATCAACCCCTACTCAATCCCACAGCAGAGGGACCTCAATTACTATTACCACACCCAGCAAGAGGCAGATGATGCATGGCTGTCAAGAGCACAGAACCACCCATGTCCCTCACTCTTCCCAAAATCAATGAGAGAGAAATCCAGCATTCATGTCAAGTGATCCTCCAGGTGTAGGCTAGATATGCCCATTATAACCTGTACCTATCCACTATACTGCATTTTGTCATCCAATGCCATTGAAGAAGATCCTGCAAATGGTGGTGCATGTCTGACTTTTTTTTTTCTGTGCAGTTTCCTTCCCCTATTTTTTTTTTTTTTTTGAGGCTATTTCACATTGCTTGCTTTCTTGCTAAGCAGCATTCAGTTATGTTGTTACTGACCTGAGTCCAACAATTTCATGGAGTGGACTGTAGATGAAGAACCTTGGAACCCATATTGTTTAAAGCCTGTGGACTTCTCAGTTTAGCTGGAGGCCAAAGCAAAGCCTCGGATGACTTTCTCACTTCTGGTTAGGAGGTCTTTTTCTTGGTTACGGGCCTACAACATAATCGTAACATGTATCAAGCTAACGTTCAACATAAATATTGCTGCAGCAAAAAAATACCCTCCTAACTTTTCTTCATGATTGTCTCCCATGTCTGATTATGTTCACAGCTGACAAAGTGTTAACTAATCTATTGTTTGTCCCAGAGTGTTTGTGTCCATGTTCTTGTCAAGCTTTTGTTGGTCAGACTTTAGTGGCTGGCTATATGGCGTAGCATTCCTTTGTCTTTTTTTTTTTTTTTTTTTCTCCTTCCCTTAATCTGACCTTCCTTGTGCCCTGCCCCTTGATCTGACCTTCCTTGTGCCCTGCCCCTTGATCTGACCTTCCTTGTGCCCTGCCCCTTGATCTGACCTTCCTTGTGCCCTGCCCCTTGATCTGACCTTCCTTGTGCCCGGCCCCTTGATCTGACCTCTCTCGATCTGACCTCCCTCGTGTCCTCTCGCTCTCTCGATCTGACCTCCCTTGTGCTCTCTCGATCTGACCTCCCTCGTGCTCTCTCGATCTGACCTCCCTCGTGCTCTCTCGATCTGACCTCCCTCGTGCTCTCTCGATCTGACCTCCCTCGTGCTCTCTCGATCTGACCTCCCTCGTGCTCTCTCGATCTGACCTCCCTCGTGCTCTCTCGATCTGACCTCCCTCGTGCTCTCTCGATCTGACCTCCCTCGTGCTCTCTCGATCTGACCTCCCTCGTGCTCTCTCGATCTGACCTCCCTCGTGTCCTGTCCTTATCTCGATCTGACCTCCCTCCCCTCGTGTGTTCTCTCTTTTTCTTGTTCTAACCTCCCTCCTGTTCTCTTCCTTGATGTCTTGTCCCACGTGGTCTCTCCTTGGCTAAAGCTTTGTCATAACTATTCATTGCTCCACGTGCCTTATTTGTGTAGTGTTCCCTCAATATTTCTATTATTTATATTAGGATAGGAATTAGGATTTTTATTTTGTTTTTGTTTATTTGTGACGTTTGTCAGATTTGCAGATTTCTGATAATGTAATGGAGTTATTTGCATAATTAAAATGAGTCTGACTTGATGTGTGTTTTATTATTTTTATAATAATTTCTCCATACCCAGTGAGACTGTGTGTGATCACTACCGACGGCAGTGTTTCTGTTCTGAACATTGATTGCAAGATTGAAACAAAATACTGGTCCAGTGGCCAAACATTGATTCATGAGAAAGGACAGAGATTGTGATGTCTGACTGTGTGACACCAAAGATAGAATTGAGATTGCACAAGGTGACCCTGAGTGAGCTCCAGGAGCCGTAGGAAACGCTGAGCAATCTCGGTGGAAGGTGAGACGTATAATGAAGAGATTTGTGGTGATTTAGGGTGGGTCACTCTTGGTGACAGGTCTAAGGTTGAGATTGTAAAGTATGTCTAATCCTGAGCCAACCCAGTAACAGGTCATTAACAGCTGATCCCATCATGCACTGCTGCAGCCTGGCATTGCTTGTTTCATTGGCATAATGCAAATACATTAAAACATGTGGAATACAAATATTGGTCCCTTGACATGGGTAAGTTGACGAGGATGAGGAGAATGTTGACTGTAAATACATTCCATATATAAACAATGACTGTTAAAATGAAAATTAATATTACAAAAACCTTACAGCATTCGGGGGGATGACGTGACACGTGTGCACGCACGCACGCTCCCACGGCTCTGAGGTTCTGGTGAGGGGGGAGAGCGAGACGCCCAGACTCTCTGGATGTAACTGGCGGTAATTTGAGGGCTACGGCGCTGCACCTGATACTGAGTTTGATGTTATATTCGATCTCCAGCGCGGTGGTGAAGTTTGTGATTCATGGGGTTTTCATGCTGAATGGACGTGGAACCGATGAACAGTAAAAGCCGGATTTATTTAAAAAAAAAAAAAAAAAAAAAAAAAGGAATTGCGCAAACGCGAACTCTGTGAAAAGGTCCAGTAAGTCAGGAACTGATATCTGGGGCCATTAAGCTGCTACCAACAAGGTATAATGTATTAATGGAGGTGACATTTATAAAATGATTGGCAAGGATGGTTTCTAACAAGAAAATGTAACCAACAGTCCTGCCATTAAATAGCAGGCAAAGGTTGGTAAATAAGATTCCACCTTCTACTATATACTGGAGATCGAGCAAGAACTCTACGTATTGACAGTTCCGCAATCTGGTCACTATATTATTATGATTTTTAAATTAGTTTCTTTATAGTGAACTTTAGGACAGAGCTAAAGGAACTTGTGATCCACATACTATTAAGGATATTATGCCTCCCAAGAACAAAAATACAAACAAAAACTATGGATAAAAGTAAGACTATTAACATAAACTCAAGAACGAACTCTAACCAATAGATTGTCTCAGGGTGAACGCACGGAGTTTGCCTCTCAGATTGCCTCCCATCAAATATCGCACCAAACACTTAATGATGCTTTGGATACATTGTATTGTAAATTAAAACGACCTGGAGGACAATTCAAATCTATTGAGGCTGCTAATATTCTGCAAATTCACTTAAACATTTACAGGCAAGAAATGAAGATCTAATGGTAAAATGCAGCCAATTAGAAGGAAAACTTCAGGCTCGAGAGGTCAAATTGGGGGACTTAGAAGACAGATCGAGGAGGAACAATATTAAGTTGAGAGGAGTTCCAGAATCCATTAAATATGACCAACTGGATCAATCTTTAAAATCGTTGGAATTTCCAATGGCCTTGTTAGTATTTTTTCAGGATCGGCAATTTCTCTTTAACCCCTTAAGGACACATGACGTGTGACATGTCATGATTCACTTTTATTCCAGAAGTTTGGTCCTTAATGGGTTTAAAGATCCCATAACAGTCTTGGAATTTGCCATAAACTATAGTATATGGAGAAGAGAGTTCATGAATGTATATGGCGGAGTTAGTTTTCTTGTCCTATGTGCTATAACTGCACTTATTCATTAGCTCTCCTAACAAGTATATGTTGAGACATTTGTCTGATTATATTGATACATGTTGATAATGAGATACACGCTTCTTATTGCACTTATTGCATTTTAACCCTATATTGTTACTGGGGTTGGAAATATTTAGAGGAGTATAAGGAGTATATGTACATAGCACCTATATACCACTACGTTGAACTTTTTTTTTTTTTGATGGTGCATGATGATTATATTTATAATGGGTCATATGAGCTATATTACTTTTGGATATTTATTGCATTTCTAAATATTGATTGTATATTCACTTACCAGATTTAATCTTATGCTGTCTATGGGGTTAAGTAGTATTTATAGGACTATAATCTGTATATTTATATAGAAACATAGAATGTGACGGCAGATGAGAACCATTTGGCCCATCTAGTCTGCCCAATTTTCTAAATACTTTCATTAGTCCCTGGCCTTATCTTATAGTTAGGATAGCCTTATGCCTATCCCACGCATACTTAAACTCCTTTACTGTGTTAACCTCTACCACTTCAGCTGGAAGGCTATTCCATGCATCCACTACTCTCTCAGTAAAGTAATACTTCCTGATATTATTTTTAAACCTTTTGTCCCTCTAATTTAAGACTATGTCCTCTTGTTGTGGTAGTTTTTCTTCTTTTAAATATAGTCTCCTCCTTTACTGTGTTGATTCCCTTTATGTATATAAATGTTTCTATCATATCCCCCCTGTCTCGTCTTTCCTCCAAGCTATGCATGTTAAGATCCTTTAACCTTTCCTGGTAAGTTTTTGTCACGGGTGGCGGTACGGAAACCGGGACCCCTGAGTGCCTGATGAGAAGTTGGGAGTCTTCAGCATGGAAGTGGACTATCAGGGCCTGGTGCAGGGTAACCACACGCCCTCTGGTGTTGAGCACCAGCGTTTGTGCGGCCACATACCAGGTCCCTGATACAGCTTAGCGGATCCCAGGAACTAGGAGCTTGATATGCAGACCTCCCAGGAGCTGAATAGGGGGGATCTGCAGCAGACATGTATCCAGTACAGAAACAAGGCAAGACTAGGAAAGACACCAAACAAGAAAACAACCCAGAACCAGAGAAGGATAGAAAGCAAAACCCAGAACATGTACACACACGACACGAGGAAAACATGAACATAACATGGGCAGGCAGGACAGGACTGTACATGGACTGGGAATACAAAATAAAACAAGACAAGATAACATAGGCAAAACAAGAGGAGAAATAAAGTACTATATATGAAAAGTATGGGGATTTAGTTACATTATATGATCATACATTGCATAAGCCTGCTACAACACCAATGTACCCCATATTCGGCAGGTCCATAAAAACTAAAAAAAAAAAACAAGGATTGTAAAAAGAGTAGTGGATACCAGAAGCCAAGGCCAGACATCTCCGCAGAACATGGCATGATGTGACCGTTTTATCCTGCAATCCATGAACCAGTTTAGTAGCCCTTCTCTGAACTCTCTCTAAGGTATCAATATCCTTCTGAAGATAGGGTCTCCAGTACTGTGTACAGTACTCCAAGTGAGGTCTCACCAGTGTTCTGTACAATGGCATGAGCACTTCCCTCTTTCTACTGCTAATACCTCTCCCTATACAACCAAGCATTCTGCTAGCATTTCCTGCTGCTCTATTACATTGTCTGCCTACCTTTAAGTCATCAGAAATAATCACCCCTAAATCCCTTTCCTCAGATGTTGAGGTTAGGACTCTATCAAATATTCTGTACTCTGCCCTTGGGTTTTTACATCCAAGATGCATTATCTTGCACATTAAATGTCAGTTGCCACAACTCTGACAATTTTTCTAGTTTACCTAAATCATTAGCCATTTGGCTTATCCCTCCTGGAACATCAACCCTGTTACATATCTTAGTATCATCCGCAAAAAGACACACCTTACCATCAAGACCTTCTGCAATATCACTAATAAAAATATTAAAGAGAATGGGTCCAAGTACAGATTCCTGAGGTACCCCACTGGTGACAAGCCCAAGCTTCGAATATACTCCATTGACTACAACCCTCTGTTGCCTGTCACTCAGCCACTGCCTTACCCATTCAACAATATTGGAATCCAAACTTAAAGATTGCAGTTTATTGATAAGCCTTCTATGTGCAACAGTGTCAAAAGCCTTACTGAAATCTATGTAAGCAATGTCTACTGCACCACCCTGATCTATAATTTTAGTTACCCAATCAAAAATATCAATAAGATTAGTTTGGCATGATCTCCCTGAAGTAAACCCATGTTGTCTCTGATCTTGAAATCCATGTGTTTTTAGATGTTCAACAATCCTATCCTTTAACATGGTTTCCATCACTTTCCCCACTACTGAAGTAAGGCTTACTGGCCTATAGTTGCCCGACTCCTCCCTATTACCTTTCTTGTGAATGGGCACAACATTCGCTAACTTCCAATCTTCTGGGACTACTCCTGTTATCAATGATTGGTTAAATAAATCTGTTAATGGTTTTGCTAGTACACCACTAAGCTCTTTTAATAGCTTTGGGTGTATTCCATCAGGTCCCATTGACTTATTTGTCTTTACTTTTGACAGTTGAAATAGAACCTCTTCCTCTGTAAACTCACGTGTAATAAATGACTCATTTATCCTTTTTCTTAACTGAGGTCCCTTTCCTTCATTTTCAGCTGTAAATACCGAACAAAAATATTAATTGAGGCAGTCAGCTAGACCTTTATCCTCATCTACATACCTTCCTTCTTTTGTTTTTAATCTAACTAATCCTTGTTTTACTTTTCTTTTCTCATTTATGTATCTAAAAAAAGTTTTGTCCCCCTTGTTTACTGACTGTGCTATTTTCTCTTCTGTGTGTGATTTGGAAGCTCTTATAACTTGCTTAGCCTCTTTCTGCCTAATCTTCTAGATCATTCTGTCTTCCTCACTCTGTTTTTTTTTTTTTTTTTTTTATAATTCCTAAATGCTAACTTTTTGTTTTTTTACTATTTTGGCCACATCTGCGGAGTACCACAGTGGTTTCTTGAATTTTTTGCTTTTACTGACAAGCCTAATGCAATTTTCTGTTGCCTTCAGTAGTGCAATCCCATTTCTCTTGGACTCCATTTAAATTGCTCCAGTCTGATAATGACTCCTTTACACATATTCTAATTTTAGAAAAGTCTGTTTTTCTAAAGTCTAAAACTTTTGTTTTTGTGTGGTGTGACTTCTTATATTAAACCACACTGATTGATGATCACTGGATCCTAAACTTTCACCTACAGTAATATCGGATACCAAATCTCTATTTGTTAACACTAAATCTAGTATGGCCTCTTTACGAGTTGGCTCCTCAACGACTTGTTTTAGAGACAATCCCAGTAGGGAGTTTAGAATATATGTGCTCCTGGCACAAGTAGCTATTTTTGTTTTCCAATTTACATCAGGAAGATTAAAGTCACCCATGATGATAACTTCCCCCTTCATAGTCATTTTAGCTATTTCCTCAACTAGTAGATTATCTAACTCTTCAATTTGTCCTGGGGGCCTATAAATCACACCTACACGAGTTACTGTGTGATTACCAAATTCTAACGTAACCCAAACGGACTCTATGTTCGTCTCACTAACCTTTATTAGGCTAGATTTTATGCTATCCTTCACATACAGGGCCACCCCTCCCCCTTTCTTGCCTTCCCTGTCTTTTCTATATAAAGAGTACCCTGGTATTGCTATGTCCCATAAACCACCTTGGGGTTTATTTTAGTTTTTATTATATTTTCTCTTTTTTTTTTTTTTTAATGAGATTTGGTGAAGGGTCTAGAGGCTATATTGCGAGTTGTAATGTCACTTAAAGTACTTTCTTGGAACGTTCAGGGCATGAATTCTCCTCAGAAAAGGGGGGTTGTTTATACATTTTTGAATGAGAATTTAATTGATATCGCTTTTATTCAGGAGACCCACTGGTTGTGTCTCCTGATAGACTATGGAAGTTTAGAAAATATCATTTGATATTTGCCTCAAATTTGGATGGTAGAAAGAAAAAAAGGGGTGTTGCTATTATTATCTCTAATAGACCTATAGTTGAAACCATTCACTCAGAACTGGATCCTATGGGCAGATATTTGATACTAATTGTAAGAATTGATGGAACTACATATACTTTTGTTAATATCTATGCTCCAAATTGTAATCCGGTTGGATTACTTGATCGAATTATGGAAAGAGTGGATGACCTAGCTAGAGGTAATATTCTAATTGGAGGAGACTTAAACTGTGTCGTGAATTCAAGAATAGATAGAAGCTATAAGCACACCCGCGAAGCGAATTTACCAGATATCTATCATTCTGACATCAGAATTTTTGTTTAAGAATTCCTTAAATGATTGTTGGAGGGTTTTGAACCCCTACGAGAGGGATTATACTTTTTTATTTTTTTTTCTCAAGTGTATCAGACCTATTCCCGTATTGATATGTTTTTGGTTAAGGCCGGGTCCCTAGGTTCAATTACCAATGCTACCATTGGTTCTATAGCAATTTCTGACCGTGCACCAGTATTTGTACAATTTAATATAAAGGATAGTTCTAGACCTAGGTCACGGTGGAGACTTAATGAAAGTCTATTGAAAGTGCACCATATTAGAGAGTCTCTGTCTTTTGAAATTAAGAATTTTTTAAATATTAATAATAATGGAGAAGTCTCAACCCCTATGGTCTGGTGCTCTTTGAAAAGCTTTGTAAGAGGTTTATTAATTAAATATGGTACTGAATTCAAATGTAAGAACGGTGCATCCCTACAAGAATTGAGGATAGAACTGTCTAAAAAAGAACGTTTAAATAAAATTAGTGTGACCAGGGAACGAACGGAAGAAATAACTAAGATAAAGATATATCTATTAAGGATAAAACATACGAGTGGGTTAATAAAAATATTGTTTTCCTTAAACAAAGATGGTATCATAATAATAAGATCAATAGGGATCTATCAAACAAATGAAAATTTCATCTTAAAGATTAATCATTCTGGGGGATATCCACTTAACATCACCTAATGACATTGCTAGGGCCTTTGTGGACTATTATAGTTCTTTATACAATTTAGATGTGGTAGGGGCTGAAAAGAGTTAGACTGATAAGTTCTGAAGGAAACTCAACCTTCCAAGAATCAATATAGAGAAACTGGAAGGTCTAAATGCACCTTTTCTTCTATCAGAAATAGTAGATGTAATAGATAGTTTAAAACCAAATAAGGCGCCAGGCCCGGATGGCTTTTCTGCTATATTTATCAAACCTTCTCTAAAAATATTACTCCTATTCTCTTAGAGATGTTTACGAATGTTTCTATAGAGTCTCCCTTTCCGAAGGAGATGTTAGCTTCAATTATTCCAATACCTAAGGCAGATAAGGACCCTGCACTTATCACTAACTATTGACCGATATCTTTAATTAATATAGAAAAAAAAAAAAAATTCTAGTATCCTTTCTAACCATCTCAAAGGAGTCATAGAAGACTTAATTGAGGTGGATCAGTCTGGTTTTGTGAAGGTAAGAAGTACCACTGACAATACTCGCAGGATATTTAACCTAATTCATAGACTGAAGGAGAATCAAATGGGAGCAGTCATTATGGCCCTCGATGCCGAGAAGGCCTTTGATAGGGTCAGTTGGAATTTCCTTGACTCTGTAATGGGCCGGTTTGGCCTAGAGGGACATTTTAGGAATAAAATATTATATAAGGACTCCTCAGCGAAAATTAGTAACCCTTACTTTGATTCAGATATTTTCTAAATAAAAAACAGTACTAGGCAGGGGTGCCCTTTGGCCCCCCTCCTATATGTCCTTACAATTGAACCACTAGCTACCCTGATTAGACAAAATAGTAATATTAAGGGGGTACAGCTACAGGAAGGTAATGTTAAGATATCTTTGTTTGCGGCCGATGTCCTTCTTACCTTGGTTGATCGTTGGTGTCAATACCAGCGTTAATGGATGTTATTTCTATCAATAGCAATTTTTCTAATTATAAGGTCAATTTGAAAAAGTCTCAAACTCTATCATTCCTTCTGACTAAGACCCAGAAAGATCTTCTGTCTTCTCGTTACAACCTGGTATGGTCAAGCGATACAATTGATTATTTGGTGGTTAAAATATCTTTTGATATTGATAATGTGATACAAACGAATTTTAAATATTTAATTAATGATCTACGATCTCAGGTTGCAAAATGGAAGAAGTTGGAATCTTCCTGGATGGGAAGAATGACTATTGCCAAAGCATTCTTATTGCCGAAACTTTTATATCTTTTCAGGGCAATTCCATATAGAATAGGGATGAAGACCCTTAAACCCTTCCAAAGTGTGTGTTTTAGCTATATTTGGCTAGATAAACCACCGAGGATAGCGTTTGATATTTTGCGAAGAAGCTATTCAAAGGGCGTTATAGCTTTTCCAGACGTTGTTAAGATTCAAGATACATGTAAAGCAACTCACCTTTCGTTATGGCTGAATCCGGTCCAGTGTCCCCCCTATTCATGGTTTAACCTTGAACAGGAATGTAGCCCTAGGCTCAAATTATCTACTTTATTGTGGTTAGGCCTTTTGAATCTGTGCGTATTTCAACCAGAACAATTTTTTAATAAAGTTTTAAGTGATATGCTAGCCACAGCAAAATTTTTAAACAAGAAATAAAATCTGGAAGGTAAAATACTTTAGGACACTCCAATAGAGGTACTTCAATATGCTAGGATAGATCTAAATATTAACTCTTGGTTACATTTGGGAATACTAAAGATTGCAGATATATGCGAGGGTAGTAAACCGGCCACATTTGCTTTTTTACAATCAAAGTTCAATCTTCCATCTAGAGATTTGTTTCAATATCTCAGAATTAAGAATTTTTTACTATCGAAGTCGATAATTAAAGTTCATCATATTACCCCCCTATTGGCGACTAGCCAGACGAGGGGTGGAATTTCTAGATTTAATAAATTTGAATCTGTAGAACAAGTTCCTTATGTGTCATCGTTTAATAAGTGGGAGACGGATATCGGAAGATCCTTCTCACTAGTATATTGTGGACAAAAGCCACTTCGTTGGTAAAGAAGTATATTCATAATGTATCCTTGGTTGAAACCCATTTTAAACTATTGTATAGATGGTACCTCGTTCCGGTTAGACTCCACAGGTTGTCACCAATTTATTCGAAAGATTGTTGGAGATGTGGGAAGGAAGAAGGCGCTATGTATCACATTTGGTGGGCTTGTCCGGAGCTTAACATTATTAAAGTACAAATGTCGGACCTATTACATCTTATATTTGAGGGTAATATAGAAATTACTCCCCAATTGTTCTTGTTTAATATCGATTTTCCTTTGCAAAATAAGAATCAAATATATCTTCTGACCCATATTTTATTTGCAATTAAAATCAATATTGCTAGGTCATGGAAATCCTGTACACCTCCGGCCTGGCACCGGATATTGGAACTCCATCTTTAATCCTCATATTAGGAATTTGACTGAATTATGTTCTCCCTGGACTTCCAAATTCCCTACAATTTAATAAATGGAGTGACTCTATTTGCCTTTCACCAATAACTAAGAGTTGATAGTTTGTATAAATATATATATATATTTTTTTTTTTTGTGGGGGGGGGGGGGGGTGAGGGGAGGTAAAATGCATATGTTATGATGCCCAGTTCTTTGAATGTGTATTGTAATAATAATGTACTGTATTATGGACTGTCCAAATTTGTATCTTTTTTTTTTTTATTTTATTTTTATCTACTGATACCTAAATATGTTTATGTGACAGATAATACTGCAAATGAATACGACATCTAAATAAACCTTACAACATATAAACGGAACATAATGCCAGACAGCCATTTTCATGTGCTGTCAGACAGCATATAAAAGTTGTGAGCCCAGTAAAAATAAAATTTTAAAAATCTAAAAAAAAAAACTTACAGCAGTCATGTGATTGGCTGACGAGAAGAGGGTAAGACAATTGCATAATTGCTGTAATTAGTGGATACAGCTCCGCAGTTACCTGGGTAGATTGTCAGCCAAACCGTTGTTTTTAAAGGGCCGCTATAGTCACCAGAACAACTACAGCTTAATGTACGGTATACAGCTTAATGTACGGTATACAGCTTAATGTACGGCATACAGCTTAATGTACGGCATACAGCTTAATGTACGGTATACAGCTTAATGTACGGTATACAGCTTAATGTGCGCTATACAGCGTAATGTACGGTACACAGCTTAATGTACGGCATACAGCTTAATGTACGGCATACAGCTTAATGTACGGCATACAGCTTAATGTACGGTACACAGCTTAATGTATGGTATACAGCTTAATGTACGGTATACAGCTTAATGTACGGTATACAGCTTAATGTACGGTATACAGCTTAATGTATGGTATACAGCTTAATGTACGGTACACAGCTTAATGTACGGTACACAGCTTAATGTATGGTATACAGCTTAATGTACGGCATACAGCTTAATGTACGGCATACAGCTTAATGTACGGTATACAGCTTAATGTACGGTACACAGCTTAATGTACGGTACACAGCTTAATGTACGGTATACAGCTTAATGTACGGTATACAGCTTAATGTACGGTATACAGCTTAATGTATGGTATACAGCTTAATGTATAATATACAGCTTAATGTATAATATACAGCTTAATGTACGGCATACAGCTTAATGTACGGCATACAGCTTAATGTATAGTATACAGCTTAATGTATAGTATACAGCTTAATGTACGGCATACAGCTTAATGTACGGCATACAGCTTAATGTACGGTATACAGCTTAATGTATAGTATACAGCTTAATGTAGTTGTTCTGGTGAGTATAATCATTGCCTTCAGGCATCTTAATGCAAACACTGTTTTCAGAGTAAAGGCAGTGTTTACATTACCCCCTAGGGACACCTCCAAGTGGCCACTCCTCAGATGGCCACTGGAGGTGCTTCCTGCACCTTTGCATGGGGACGCTGAATTTTCCTCATAGAAATGCATTGATTCAACGCATCTCTATGAGGAGGTGCTGATTGGCTAAAAGTGTTTGTCCCCGCCCCCTTGCCGATTGGCAATTCTGATGTCACCAAGGAGGAGTGGCCAGTGTTGGCGGACCCACGCGGCGCTGGATATAAGGTGAGTTATCACTTTTTCTAAGGGGGAGGGACAAGCCACGTAAATGGTGGGTTTAAACACTACAGGGTCAGGAATACCTGTTTGTGTTCCTTTCATTTTGCATTATTCTATCTTTTCTGGAAAGCAGGTGTCAAAACTTGCTTAAACTGGATCAAAATCCAGGCTTGTATTCCTGACCCTATAGTGCTAAACCCACCATTTAGGTAAAAGTTTAAAACTTACCGTATATAATCGAGTATAAGACGAATTTTTCAGCACATTTTTTGTGCTGAAAACCCCAACTCGTCTTATACTCGAGTCAATTGTCTGTATTATGGCAATTTACATTGCCATAATACAGACAAGGACCGGGGCCTGGCAGGAAGCTGTTACTTACCTTTCCTGCAGCTCCTGTCAGCTCCCTTCTCTCTCCTCCGGTCCGTGCAGCTCCCAGGTCAGCTCCCTCTGCAAGTCTCGCGAGAGCCGCGGGGTCAGAGCACGCTCCGCGCGGCCGCGAGACTTGCAGAGGGAGCTGACCTGGGAGCTGCACGGACCGGAGGAGAGAGAAGGGAGCTGACAGGAGCTGCTGTGAAGGTAAGTAAGAGCTCTCTGCCAGCCCCCCTCCTACAGCCCATCCACTGTACCACCAGGGAGTGAGAGCCCCCCTCCCTGGCCAGCTAACAAGCAGGGAGGGGGGGGACGAAAAAACAAATAATTATAATAAAAAAAAAAAAATCAGAAAAAAATGCCCACCCCCCACCAATGCTCTCCATCTCTCTCACTCGCGCTCATACGCACACACTGCGCTCATACGCACACACTGCGCTCATACGCACACACTGCGCTCATACGCACACACTGCGCTCATACGCACACACTGCGCTCATACGCACACACTGCGCTCATACGCACACACTGCGCTCATACGCACACACTGCGCTCATACGCACACACTGCGCTCATACGCACACACTGCGCTCATACGCACACACTGCGCTCATACGCACACACTGCGCTCATACGCACACACTGCGCTCATACGCACACACTGCGCTCATACGCACACACTGCGCTCACGCGCACACACTGCATTCATTATATACACACTGCATTCATTATATACACACACTGCATTCATTATATACACACACACTGCATTCATTATATACACACACACTGCATTCATTATATACACACACACTGCATTCATTATATACACACACACTGCATTCATTATATACACACACTGCATTCATTATATACACACACACTGCATTCATTATATACACACACACTGCATTCATTATATACACACACACTGCATTCATTATATACACACACACTGCATTCATTATATACACACACACTGCATTCATTATATACACACACTGTAAATAAATATTCAATTAATATAATTTTTTTTAGGATCTAATTTTATTTAGAAATTTACCAGTAGCTGCTGCATTTCCCACCCTAGTCTTATACTCGAGTCAACAAGTTTTCCCAGTTTTTTGGGGTAAAATTAGGGGCCTCGGCTTATATTCGGGTCGGCTTATACTCGAGTATATACGGTACCTTATTCCAGCGCTGTGATGGCTCCGCCCCCTTTGTCATCATCAAAATGGCAGATTTTTAGCCAATCCAATGCTAACCCAAAGGGTAAAATCGTCACGGGGCAGGGCCACATGCCGTTTTGTCTAATCAGGACCTCTTCATAGAGATGCATTGAATCAATACATCTCTATGAAATTCAGCGTCCCCATGCAGAGCTGTGCAGCACTGCCCCAGGAAGCACCTCCAGTGGCCACTTGGAGGTGTCCCTAGGGGCAATTTAAACACTGCCTTTTCTCTGAAAACACAGTGTTTGCATGAAAATGCCTCAAGGGAGCTATTATACTCACCAGAACAACTACATTAAGCTGTATATTATACATTAGCTGTATAGCGCACATTAAGCTGTATAGCGCACATTAAGCTGTATATTACACATTAAGCTGTATATTACACATTAAGCTGTATAGCGCACATTAAGCTGTATACCGTATATTAAGCTGTATATTATACATTAAGCTGTATAGTGTACAGTAAGCTGTATAGTGTACATTATTATTATTATTGCCATTTATATAGCGCCAACATATTCCGTAGCGCTTTACAATATTATGAGAGGGGATTTAACTATAAATAGGACAATTACAAATAAACTTACAGGAAAAATAGGTTGAAGAGGACCCTGCTCAATCGAGCTTACATTCTATAGGAGGTGGGGTGTAAAACACATTAGGACAGGAATTTGCAATCAAATAAGGTGGGCTGCCCTTTAGGAGAGGGCAAGAGACAGGTATGTGAGGTAGGGGTTAGTCTTGGAGGCCATAAGCTTTCCTAAAGAGATGGGTTTTAAGGCACTTCTTAAAAGATGCAAGACTAGGGGAGAGTCTGATGACGGTAGGCAGGCTATTCCATAGGAAGGGAGCCGCCCGCGAGAAGTCCTGCAAGCGCGAGTTGGCCATACGGGTGCGGACAACGGACATGAGGTGGTCACGGGCAGAGCGGAGAGACCGAGAAGGGACATACCTATGGATCTGTGAGGAGATATAAGAGGGGCTAGAGTTGTTCAGTGCTTTATAGGTGTGAGTTAGTACCTTGAATTGACTCCTATAGCATACAGGAAGCCAATGTAAGGACTGGCAGAGGGGTGAGGTGTGAGAGAAATGACTAGAGAGGAAAATCAGTCTAGCAGCAGCGTTCATTACGGACTGTAGGGGTGCAGTACGGCTTTTGGGAAGACCAATTAGGAGAGGGTTATAATAATCCATGCAGGAAAATAATAGAGCATGGACAAGCTCCTTGGTAGTATCTGGTGCAAGAAAGGGGCGGATGCGGGCTATGTTTTTAAGATGGAATCTACAGGATTTGGCAACATGCTGGATGTGAGGCTCAAAGGTGAGACCAGAGTCAAGTATGACGCCAAGACAGCGTGCTTGCAAAGATGGACTGATGTTGGTACCACAAACTTGAAGGGAGAGTGAAAGAGGAGGATCAGTATTAGGAGGAGGAAAGACAAGGAGCTCAGTTTTTGAGAGATTGAGTTTCAGAAAGCGTGAGGACATCCAGTCAGAGATGGAAGAAAGGCAAGCAGTGACACGTTGCAGGACGGCAGGGGAGAGGTCCGGGGAGGAGAGATATAGCTGGGTGTCATCAGCGTACAGGTGGTAGTGGAATCCAAAAGATGTAATACGTTTGCCAAGAGAGGCAGTATAAAGAGAAAATAGAAGGGGACCAAGGACGGAGGCTTGGGGGACTCCAACCGAGACAGGGCGAGGGGAGGAGGTATCATTAGAAAAAGAGACACTGAATGAGCGTTGGGAGAGATAAGAGGAAAACCACGAGTGGACAGAGTCACAGAGACCAAGCGATTGAAGAGTTTGAAGAAGGAGAGCATGATCAACGGTGTCAAAGGCCGCTGAGAGGTCAAGAAGAATTAGTATGGAGTAGTGGCCTTTGGATTTAGCTGTGATTAGGTCGTTAGTAACTTTGATAAGGGCAGTCTCTGTAGAGTGGAGAGGGCGGAAGCCAGATTGAAGGTGGTCAAGGAGAGAGTGGGAATTGAGGAAATGAGACACACGGGTAAAGACAAGTCTTTCCAGAAGCTTTGAGGAAAAAGGGAGCAGGGATATGGGACGGTAGTTAGAGAGGGTGGATGGGTCGAGGGATGTTTTTTTTTAGTATAGGTACTACAGTGACATGTTTAAGGTCAGCAGGGACGATGCCAGAAGAGAGCGAGCAGTTGGAGATGTGTGTTAGAGAAGGCACGAGACAGTGGAGAGAGATCTGATAAGGTGAGATGGGACAGGATCGAGCGGGCAAGTGGTGGGGCGAGAGGAGCAAAGAAGAGCAGCCACCTCTTGGTCGAGAAACAGAAAGGCAAGGAGGGGAGAATTCTTTCCTTAGTTGTTCAATCTTGTCAGTGAAGTAACATGCAAAGTTATCAGCAGTAAGGTTAGTTTGGGGGGTGGTCGCAACAGGGCGAAGAATAGAATTAAAGGTGTCAAAGAGACGCCTGGGGTTGCGGGAACTTGAACTAATGAGAGAGGAAAAATAGGACTGTTTGGCAAGGGCAAGGGCTGCACTGTATGAACACAATATGAATCTATAATGGAGAAAGTCTGATTGGGTACGAGACTTCCTCCAGGAGCGTTCAGCACAACGGGAACATCTTTGCAGGTAGCGCGTTGATTTAGTATGCCATGGTTGGGGGCGGGTCCTCCTCGAGGTGCTTGTTTGGAGTGGCGCTGCAGTGTTCAAGGCAGATGTAAGAGTAGAGTTATATGTGGAGATGGCCAGTGAAGGACAGGAGAGGGAAGGGATGGACAGCAGTCGTGAATCAATGTCATCTGACAACTGTTGGAGATCCAGAGAATTAAGGTCCCTCCTGAGTTGAGGGGGGTTAGGCTGAGGTTGTTGGATGAGGGGGTACGCGAGAGCAAATGATAAGAGGTGGTGATCAGAGAGTGGATATGGAGTGTTGCAGATATTAGTTACTGTACATGCATAAGTGAAGATTAGGTTAAGGGTATTGCCAGCTACATGGGTGGGAGAATTAGCCCACTGTGATAGCCCGAGGGAGGAAGTAATTGAAAGTAGTTTAGAGGCTGCAGAGGTCAAATGTGGGTTAATAGGAATATTGAAGTCCACGAGAATTAAGGATGGAATATTAGAAGAGAGGGTAGCCAGGCAGCAAAGTGGTCAAGGAAGAGAAGAGGGGAACCAGGGGGACGGTACAATAAGCTGTATATTGTACATTAAGCTGTATATTGTACATTAAGCTGTATACTGTACATTAAGCCGTATACTGTACATTAAGCTGTATACCGTACATTAGGCTGTATATTATACATTAAGCTGTATGCCGTACATTAAGCTGTATGCCGTACATTAAGCTGTATGGCGTACATTAAGCTGTATAGCGTACATTAAGCTGTATAGCGTACATTAAGCTGTATATTATACATTAGGCTGTATGGCGTACATTAAGCTGTATAGCGTACATTAAGCTGTATGGCGTACATTAAGCTGTATACCGTACATTAAGCTGTATACCGTACACTAAGCTGAATACCGTACATTAAGCTGAATACCGTACATTAAGCTGTATACCGTACATTAAGCTGTATACCGTACATTAAGCTGTATACCGTACATTAAGCTGTATACCGTACATTAAGCTGAATATTGTACATTAAGCTGTATACCGTACATTATGCTGTATACCGTACATTATGCTGTATACCGTACATTAAGCTGTATACCGTACATTAAGCTGTATATCGTACATTAAGCTGTATAGCGCACATTAAGCTGTATCTCTGGTGACTATAGTGACCCTTTAAGTAAAATAGACAGATTTCATTCTTCTATTCAGTTTTTGCTAAACCATCTGATTTAGTTTTACAAAGACTATTATTGTACTAGTTAATACAAAGTGCTAGTAGGGTACCTCAGAGTTATGTCCAGGGTAACTTCGCCGTGTTCTGTTTCATGATCGGAGTCTGAACAAGGTGTTATCAAGGCACTCTAAACGCACTACTTAGTGGTTTTGGCTCATAGTTGCTGTACCTCTTATCTAATTTCTTAACCAGCAATGTTTACATGTGGCTGAAAGTGCACCTCTATGCCCATCAGAAAGCCACTAGAACCACTTCGATCTTCACACACAGCGTGAGAAGCATCAGATTGACTGACCACGGCTATTGTCACACGTGCCGTTGAAAGTATTTGAACCATTAGGTTGTAGGAAGGCGACTGTCTAATGCTGCGGCTGTGTGCATGCTTAGTCAGAGGCTCGGGCTAGCTCTGTCATAGGTCTGTCCATAAACGGCAATATACATGCAATGGTGAGGTTCCTAGCGTTTGTTAGATCCGGCTGTGGAAGCTGGTACTTTCCAAACCAGAGTCGTAACTAGGTATAGGTTAGGGAAGCAACACCTTCTGGGTGTCTAAATATGAGGACAAGAAACTGAATATAGTGTAGTATATTCTATATGTGGTGGGGTAATATAAGAAAAATGGCACTTACAATTTTCTGGAGCTTATGTTCAGCTCCAGATATGTGTCTGGGCGGTATGATCCCTGCCTGTGGATCTGTCGCTCAGCGTCAAGCGTCCGTGTCGAGCGTTCACGGGTATTTCTCTCCAAATTGCAGTGTCACAGACATTCACCAAGTACAGAAAATGAGAAGAACAATTCTTGATACTCTTCATGTATTCTCCAGTATCCTGAAATTCCCAGAAGTTCTGATCTCCACCAGCCGTTCTATGTCAATTCACAATTCAGCTCCCAGTCATCTCGATATCCATTTTTTTTTTAATACCAGTGTGACTACATGTGAACTCTATAGTCCCCAAAACAACTTTAGCTTAATGAAGCAGTTTTGGTGTATAGATCATGCCCCTGCAGTCTCACTGCCATTTAGGATTGATTGAGGACTGATTGCATCCCATGATTGCGCCGGGAATTAGGGAGCAAAAACCTAAATAATGAACTGTATACCTGGACACACATTGCGCTCCCCTCCTGCCGGTCACAGAATGTAGCGTGGCCGAGCAGGCAGACCGGGTAGGGGAGCTTCTGATCCCCTACCCGGTGTAACAGGAAGCAGGAAGCGAGAACACTCCTCCCGCGAGCAGGCAGGTTGGAGCGTTGCCGTGCGTTACCATGGCAACGATCCGACCTGCCTGCTGTTCTCGCGGGAGGAGAGCGAAGTCAGCCTGCAGCCAGAGGAGCTGCAGGCTGAACTGCACGCGCCACCACTGGACCACCAGGGATTGAATTTAAGCTGTTCCCCCTCTCCCCTGGGCCCTGACCAAAAGGTAAGGGGGGAGGGGAGTAATACAAAAGTTTTTTTTGTTTTTTTTTAATGTAAATATATCAATGCTTTAACCCCCCCCCCATACACACACTACATTCCTCCCCCTCACCAACAGAACCCCCACACACACACAGAACCCCCCCCACACACACACACAGAACCCCCCACACACACACAGAACCCCCACACACACACAGAACCCCCCACACACACACAGAACCCCCCACACACACACAGAACCCCCCCACACACACAACCCCCCCACACACACAACCCCCCCGCACACACACAGAACCCCCCCACGCACACACACAGAACCCCCACGCGCACAGAACCCCCCCGCGCACACAACCCCTTCACGCACACAGAATTCCTCCACGCACACAGAACCCCTTCACGCACACAGAACCCCTTCACGCACACAGAACCCCTTCACGCACACAGAACCCCTCCACACATAAACAGATCCCCTCCACACATAAACAGAACCCCTCCACACATAAACAGAACCCCTCCACACATAAACAGCACCCCTCCACACACAGAACCCCTCCACACACACAGAACCCCTTCGCACACAAAACCCCTCCACACATAAACAGCACCCCTCCACACACACAGAACCCGTCCACGCACACAGAACCCGTCCACGCACACAGAACCCCCCCACGCACACAGAACCCCCCCACGCACACAGAACCCCCCCACGCACACAGAACCCCCCCACGCACACAGAACCCCCCCACGCACACAGAACCCCCCCACGCACACAGAACCCCCCCACGCACACAGAACCCCCCCACGCACACAGAACCCCCCCACGCACACAGAACCCCCCCACGCACACAGAACCCCCCCACGCACACAGAACCCCCTCACGCACACAGAACCCCCTCACGCACACAGAACCCCCTCACGCACACAGAACCCCCTCACGCACACAGAACCCCCTCACGCACACAGAACCCCCTCACGCACACAGAACCCCCCACGCACACAGAACCCCCACGCACACAGAACCCCCCCACGCACACAGATCCCCCCACGCACACAGATCCCCCCACGCACACAGATCCCCCCACGCACACAGATCCCCCCACGCACACACGATCCCCCCACACACACACACACACACAGAACCCCCCCACGCACACACACAGAACCCCCACGCGCACACAACCCCTTCACGCACACAGAACCCCTTCACGCACACAGAACCCCTCCACGCACACAGAACCCCTCCACGCGCACACAGAACCCCTCCACGCACACAGAACCCCTTCACGCACACAGAACCCGTCCACGCACACAGAACCCGTCCACGCACACAGAACCCGTCCACGCACACAGAACCCGTCCACGCACACAGATCCCGTCCACGCACACAGAACCCGTCCACGCACACAGAACCCGTCCACGCACACAGAACCCGTCCACGCACACAGAACCCGTCCACGCACACAGATCCCCTCCACGCACACAGATCCCCTCCACGCACACAGATCCCCTCCACGCACACAGAACCCCGTCCACGCACACAGATCCCCTCCACGCACACAGATCCCCTCCACGCACACAGATCCCCTCCACGCACACAGAACCCCCCCACGCACAAACGGCACTCTCTCCACGCACTATGCGAAAATCCACGGGTTAGGGGGCGCAAATTACTTGCCTTGCCCCGGGTGCTGACAACCCACGCTACGCCACTGATCAGAGATTCTTCTTTCAGAACATCTTTTCATTGTATTTAACAGGAAATATAAAGGACCTTTGTCATGAAAAGCTCCAATGTCACAGCATGCGGCGTCCTAGTCCCTCAAGGCGCTGCACCTCATTGTTTCATGAAGTTTTACTTGTGAAGTCGTGTTTGTTGTAGTAAAGCCATAGATTTTACTAGCACGGGTTAGCAGCATTCCCTCTCTTCTTAACCCCTTCACTACGGGAATCTTGTATTAAATTATAATTTAAAGGCACAGTGCACCTTCCATGTATCACTTGATACATGGTGACGGTATGCGTCTGTCAGTGTGTGTATAGGACATATGTTATCGTACTTCGAGGATTGTACACAGCGTGTAACTTGCTTATTCTGTAAAAAGCTGCTCACTGAAAAGAAAGCAAGGGCACCTGAAATACTACTGTGTGTTTGGTGATTTCTGTGAAGGCGGTAATGAAGAATCTTTTACTGGCGTTCTGGGGAACGTGGACCTTGCTGTCTGTCTATATGGTTAGTAATGGTCTTATGCCTCTCCACAAACTGACCTGTATTCCTGTGTGGGCGCCAGCCGTAAGCTGGGTGGGGGAACCATACTGTCCTTAAATTTCAGTGAAAGATTCTGTCAGTAGATTGATTCCAGTTTCTAGATTAGAAATCGCTTCGGACTCCCAGTTAGAGTTAATCATCAAACATTGGTGGCTGACCTCACTTATTAAGGACGTAAATTTACACAACACAATTCTAACCTTTGGGGAAATACTGGCCATGGGGAGCAAAATCTTATCGCCACAAACAGCACACCAGTGCCATAATAGCTAGAATTGTGAAATGAGAGGTCGAATACCAAGCAGGTACCTCCATGCAGTAACTTACATTGATGGCATATATGGGGGGGGGCTGTGTTAATGCAGTAACTTACATTGATGGGATATATGGGGGGGCTGTGTTAATGCAGTAACTTACATTGATGGGATATAGGGGGGGGGGGGCTGTGTTAATGCAGTAACTTACATTGATGGGATATATGGGGGGGGGGCTGTGTTAATGCAGTAACTTACATTGATGGCATATATGGGGGGGCTGTGTTAATGCAGTAACTTACATTGATGGGATATATGGGGGGGGCTGTGTTAATGCAGTAACTTACATTGATGGCATATATGGGGGGGCTGTGTTAATGCAGTAACTTACATTGATGGCATATGGGGGGGGGGGGGCTGTGTTAATGCAGTAACTTACATTGATGGCATATATGGGGGGGCTGTGTTAATGCAGTAACTTACATTGATGGGATATATGGGGGGGGCTGTGTTAATGCAGTAACTTACATTGATGGGATATATGGGGGGGGGGCTGTGTTAATGCAGTAACTTACATTGATGGCATATATGGGGGGGGCTGTGTTAATGCAGTAACTTACATTGATGGGATATGGGGGGGGGGCTGTGTTAATGCAGTAACTTACATTGATGGCATATATGGGGGGGGCTGTGTTAATGCAGTAACTTACATTGATGGGATAATTGGGGGGCTGTGTTAATGCAGTAACTTACATTGATGGGATATATGGGGGGTTGTGTTAATGCAGTAACTTACATTGATGGCATATATGGGGGGGGCTGTGTTAATGCAGTAACACACATTGATGGCATATAGGGGGCTGTGTTAATGCAGTAACACACATTGATGGGATATATGGGGGGCTGTGTTAATGCAGTAACTTACATTGATGGGATATATGGGGGGGTTGTGTTAATGCAGTAACTTACATTGATGGCATATATGGGGGGGGGCTGTGTTAATGCAGTAACACACATTGATGGGATATATGGGGGGCTGTGTTAATGCAGTAACTTACATTGATGGGATATATGGGGGGCTGTGTTAATGCAGTAACTTACATTGATGGGATATAGGGGGGGGGCTGTGTTAATGCAGTAACTTACATTGATGGCATATATGGGGGGGGCTGTGTTAATGCAGTAACTTACATTGATGGGATATAGGGGGGGGGCTGTGTTAATGCAGTAACTTACATTGATGGCATATATGGGGGGGGGGGCTGTGTTAATGCAGTAACTTACATTGATGGCATATATGGGGGGGGGCTGTGTTAATGCAGTAACTTACATTGCTGGCATATATGGGGGGGCTGTGTTAATGCAGTAACTTACATTGATGGCATATATGGGGGGGGCTGTGTTAATGCAGTAACTTACATTGATGGGATATAGGGGGGGGGGGCTGTGTTAATGCAGTAACTTACATTGATGGCATATATGGGGGGCTGTGTTAATGCAGTAACTTACATTGATGGCATATATGGGGGGGGCTGTGTTAATGCAGTAACTTACATTGATGGCATATATTGGGGGGGGGCTGTGTTAATGCAGTAACTTACATTGATGGGATATATGGGGGGCTGTGTTAATGCAGTAACTTACATTGATGGCATATATGGGGGGGCTGTGTTAATGCAGTAACTTACATTGATGGCATATATGGGGGGGGCTGTGTTAATGCAGTAACTTACATTGATGGGATATAGGGGGGGGCTGTGTTAATGCAGTAACTTACATTGATGGCATATATGGGGGGGCTGTGTTAATGCAGTAACTTACATTGATGGCATATATGGGGGGGGGCTGTGTTAATGCAGTAACTTACATTGATGGGATATATGGGGGGCTGTGTTAATGCAGTAACTTACATTGATGGCATATATGGGGGGGGGCTGTGTTAATGCAGTAACTTACATTGATGGCATATATGGGGGGGGGCTGTGTTAATGCAGTAACTTACATTGATGGGATATAGGGGGGGCTGTGTTAATGCAGTAACTTACATTGATGGCATATATGGGGGGGCTGTGTTAATGCAGTAACTTACATTGATGGCATATATGGGGGGGTTGTGTTAATGCAGTAACTTACATTGATGGGATATATGGGGGGGGGCTGTGTTAATGCAGTAACTTACATTGATGGCATATATGGGGGGGCTGTGTTAATGCAGTAACTTACATTGATGGCATATGGGGGGGGGCTGTGTTAATGCAGTAACTTACATTGATGGCATATATGGGGGGGCTGTGTTAATGCAGTAACTTACATTGATGGCATATATGGGGGGGCTGTGTTAATGCAGTAACTTACATTGATGGGATATATGGGGGGCTGTGTTAATGCAGTAACTTACATTGATGGCATATATGGGGGGGGCTGTGTTAATGCAGTAACTTACATTGATGGCATATATGGGGGGGGGCTGTGTTAATGCAGTAACTTACATTGATGGGATATAGGGGGGGGGCTGTGTTAATGCAGTAACTTACATTGATGGCATATATGGGGGGGCTGTGTTAATGCAGTAACTTACATTGATGGCATATATGGGGGGGTTGTGTTAATGCAGTAACTTACATTGATGGGATATATGGGGGGGGCTGTGTTAATGCAGTAACTTACATTGATGGCATATATGGGGGGGCTGTGTTAATGCAGTAACTTACATTGATGGCATATGGGGGGGGGCTGTGTTAATGCAGTAACTTACATTGATGGCATATATGGGGGGGCTGTGTTAATGCAGTAACTTACATTGATGGCATATATGGGGGGGCTGTGTTAATGCAGTAACTTACATTGATGGGATATATGGGGGGCTGTGTTAATGCAGTAACTTACATTGATGGGATATATGGGGGCTGTGTTAATGCAGTAACTTACATTGATGGGATATATGGGGGGGGCTGTGTTAATGCAGTAACTTACATTGATGGGATATATGGGGGGGGGGGCTGTGTTAATGCAGTAACTTACATTGATGGGATATAGGGGGGGGCTGTGTTAATGCAGTAACTTACATTGATGGGATATATGGGGGGGGCTGTGTTAATGCAGTAACTTACATTGATGGCATATATGGGGGGGGGGCTGTGTTAATGCAGTAACTTACATTGATGGCATATGGGGGGGGGGCTGTGTTAATGCAGTAACTTACATTGATGGCATATATGGGGGGGGGCTGTGTTAATGCAGTAACTTACATTGATGGCATATATGGGGGGGCTGTGTTAATGCAGTAACTTACATTGATGGGATATATGGGGGGGGGGCTGTGTTAATGCAGTAACTTACATTGATGGCATATATGGGGGGCTGTGTTAATGCAGTAACTTACATTGATGGGATATATGGGGGGGCTGTGTTAATGCAGTAACTTACATTGATGGGATATATGGGGGCTGTGTTAATGCAGTAACTTACATTGATGGGATATATGGGGGGGCTGTGTTAATGCAGTAACTTACATTGATGGGATATATGGGGGGGGGGGGCTGTGTTAATGCAGTAACTTACATTGATGGCATACATGGGGGGGCTGTGTTAATGCAGTAACTTACATTGATGGGATATATGGGGGGCTGTGTTAATGCAGTAACTTACATTGATGGGATATATGGGGGGCTGTGTTAATGCAGTAACTTACATTGATGGCATATATGGGGGGGGCTGTGTTAATGCAGTAACTTACATTGATGGCATATATGGGGGGGGGGGGCTGTGTTAATGCAGTAACTTACATTGATGGGATATATGGGGGGCTGTGTTAATGCAGTAACTTACATTGATGGCATATATGGGGGGGAGCTGTGTTAATGCAGTAACTTACATTGATGGGATATATGGGGGGGGGCTGTGTTAATGCAGTAACTTACATTGATGGCATATATGGGGGGGGCTGTGTTAATGCAGTAACTTACATTGATGGGATATATGGGGGGCTGTGTTAATGCAGTAACTTACATTGATGGGATATATGGGGGGACTGTGTTAATGCAGTAACTTACATTGATGGGATATATGGGGGGCTGTGTTAATGCAGTAACTTACATTGATGGCATATATGGGGGGGCTGTGTTAATGCAGTAACTTACATTGATGGCATATATGGGGGGGGGGGCTGTGTTAATGCAGTAACTTACATTGATGGGATATATGGGGGGCTGTGTTAATGCAGTAACTTACATTGATGGGATATATGGGGGGGCTGTGTTAATGCAGTAACTTACATTGATGGGATATATGGGGGGCTGTGTTAATGCAGTAACTTACATTGATGGCATATATGGGGGGGCTGTGTTAATGCAGTAACTTACATTGATGGCATATATGGGGGGGGGGGCTGTGTTAATGCAGTAACTTACATTGATGGGATATATGGGGGGCTGTGTTAATGCAGTAACTTACATTGATGGGATATATGGGGGGGGGCTGTGTTAATGCAGTAACTTACATTGATTTGATGTATAGTTGGGGGGGGGGTTGTGTTAATGCAGTAACTTACATTGATTTGATGTATAGTTGGGGGGCTGTGTTAATGCAGTAACTTACATTGATTTGATGTATAGTTGGGGGGGCTGTGTTAATGCAGTAACTTACATTGATTTGATGTATAGTTGGGGGGGCTGTGTTAATGCAGTAACTTACATTGATTTGATGTATAGTTGGGGGGGTTGTGTTGATGCAGTAACTTACATTGATTTGATGTATAGTTGGGGGGCTGTGTTAATGCAGTAACTTACATTGATTTGATGTATAGTTGGGGGGGTTGTGTTAATGCAGTAACTTACATTGATTTGATGTATAGTTGGGGGGTTGTGTTAATGCAGTAACTTACATTGATTTGATGTATAGTTGGGGGGGCTGTGTTAATGCAGTAACTTACATTGATTTGATGTATAGTTGGGGGGGTTGTGTTAATGCAGTAACTTACATTGATTTGATGTATAGTTGGGGGGGTTGTGTTAATGCAGTAACTTACATTGATTTGATGTATAGTTGGGGGGGTTGTGTTAATGCAGTAACTTACATTGATTTGATGTATAGTTGGGGGGGCTGTGTTAATGCAGTAACTTACATTGATTTGATGTATAGTTGGGGGGGTTGTGTTAATGCAGTAACTTACATTGATTTGATGTATAGTTGGGGGGGTTGTGTTAATGCAGTAACTTACATTGATGGGATATAGGGGGGGCTGTGTTAATGCAGTAACTTACATTGATGGGATATAGGGGGGGGGGCTGTGTTAATGCAGTAACTTACATTGATGGCATATATGGGGGGCTGTGTTAATGCAGTAACTTACATTGATGGGATAAATGGGGGGCTGTGTTAATGCAGTAACTTACATTGATGGGATATATGGGGGGGCTGTGTTAATGCAGTAACTTACATTGATGGGATTTATGGGGGGCTGTGTTAATTCCGTAACTTACATTGATGGGATATATGGGGGGCTGTGTTAATGCAGTAACTTAAATTGATGGGATATATGGGGGGCTGTGTTAATGCAGTAACTTACATTGATGGCATATATGGGGGGCTGTGTTAATGCAGTAACTTAAATTGATGGGATATATGGGGGGGCTGTGTTAATGCAGTAACTTACATTGATGGCATATATGGGGGGCTGTGTTAATGCAGTAACTTACATTGATGGGATAAATGGGGGGCTGTGTTAATGCAGTAACTTACATTGATGGGATATATGGGGGGGCTGTGTTAATGCAGTAACTTACATTGATGGGATATATGGGGGGCTGTGTTAATTCCGTAACTTACATTGATGGGATATATGGGGGGCTGTGTTAATGCAGTAACTTAAATTGATGGGATATATGGGGGGCTGTGTTAATGCAGTAACTTACATTCATGGGATATATGGGGGGGGCTGTGTTAATGCAGTAACTTACATTGATGGGATATATGGGGGGTTGTGTTAATGCAGTAACTTACATTGATGGGATATATGGGGGGTTGTGTTAATGCAGTAACTTACATTGATGGCATATATGGGGGGGCTGTGTTAATGCAGTAACTTACATTGATTTGATGTATAGTTGGGGGGGCTGTGTTAATGCAGTAACTTACATTGATTTGATGTATAGTTGGGGGGGTTGTGTTAATGCAGTAACTTACATTGATTTGATGTATAGTTGGGGGGGTTGGGGTAATGCAGTAACTTACATTGATTTGATGTATAGTTGGGGGGGCTGTGTTAATGCAGTAACTTACATTGATTTGATGTATAGTTGGGGGGGTTGTGTTAATGCAGTAACTTACATTGATTTGATGTATAGTTGGGGGGGCTGTGTTAATGCAATAACTTACATTGATTTGATGTATAGTTGGGGGGGTTGTGTTAATGCAGTAACTTACATTGATTTGATGTATAGTTGGGGGGGCTGTGTTAATGCAGTAACTTACATTGATTTGATGTATAGTTGGGGGGTTGTGTTAATGCAGTAACTTACATTGATTTGATGTATAGTTGGGGGGGCTGTGTTAATGCAGTAACTTACATTGATTTGATGTATAGTTGGGGGGGTTGTGTTAATGCAGTAACTTACATTGATTTGATGTATAGTTGGGGGGGTTGTGTTAATGCAGTAACTTACATTGATTTGATGTATAGTTGGGGGGGTTGTGTTAATGCAGTAACTTACATTGATTTGATGTATAGTTGGGGGGGCTGTGTTAATGCAGTAACTTACATTGATTTGATGTATAGTTGGAGCGGTTGTGTTAATGCAGTAACTTACATTGATTTGATGTATAGTTGGGGCGGTTGTGTTAATGCAGTAACTTACATTGATTTGATGTATAGTTGGGGGGGTTGTGTTAATGCAGTAACTTACATTGATTTGATGTATAGTTGGGGGGTTGTGTTAATGCAGTAACTTACATTGATTTGATGTATAGTTGGGGGGGGGTTGTGTTAATGCAGTAACTTACATTGATTTGATGTATAGTTGGGGGTGTTGTGTTAATGCAGTAACTTACATTGATTTGATGTATAGTTGGGGGGGTTGTGTTAATGCAGTAACTTACATTGATTTGATGTATAGTTGGGGGGGTTGTGTTAATGCAGTAACTTACATTGATTTGATGTATAGTTGGGGGGCTGTGTTAATGCAGTAACTTACATTGATTTGATGTATAGTTGGGGGGGTTGGGGTAATGCAGTAACTTACATTGATTTGATGTATAGTTGGGAGGCTGTGTTAATGCAGTAACTTACATTGATTTGATGTATAGTTGGGGGGGGGGGGCTGTGTTAATGCAGTAACTTACATTGATTTGATGTATAGTTGGGGGGTTGTGTTAATGCAGTAACTTACATTGATTTGATGTATAGTTGGGGGGGTTGTGTTAATGCAGTAACTTACATTGATTTGATGTATAGTTGGGGGGGCTGTGTTAATGCAGTAACTTACATTGATTTGATGTATAGTTGGGGGGGTTGTGTTAATGCAGTAACTTACATTGATTTGATGTATAGTTGGGGGGGCTGTGTTAATGCAGTAACTTACATTGATTTGATGTATAGTTGGGGGGGTTGTGTTAATGCAGTAACTTACATTGATTTGATGTATAGTTGGGGGGTTGTGTTAATGCAGTAACTTACATTGATTTGATGTATAGTTGGGGGGGTTGTGTTAATGCAGTAACTTACATTGATTTGATGTATAGTTGGGGGGGTTGTGTTAATGCAGTAACTTACATTGATTTGATGTATAGTTGGGGGTGTTGTGTTAATGCAGTAACTTACATTGATTTGATGTATAGTTGGGGGGGTTGTGTTAATGCAGTAACTTACATTGATTTGATGTATAGTTGGGGGGGTTGTGTTAATGCAGTAACTTACATTGATTTGATGTATAGTTGGGGGGCTGTGTTAATGCAGTAACTTACATTGATTTGATGTATAGTTGGGGGGGTTGGGTTAATGCAGTAACTTACATTGATTTGATGTATAGTTGGGGGGCTGTGTTAATGCAGTAACTTACATTGATTTGATGTATAGTTGGGGGGGTTGTGTTAATGCAGTAACTTACATTGATTTGATGTATAGTTGGGGGGTTGTGTTAATGCAGTAACTTACATTGATTTGATGTATAGTTGGGGGGGTTGTGTTAATGCAGTAAC
Organism: Pelobates fuscus; assembly: GCF_036172605.1. Taxonomy (NCBI): domain Eukaryota; kingdom Metazoa; phylum Chordata; class Amphibia; order Anura; family Pelobatidae; genus Pelobates; species Pelobates fuscus. The sequence continues at coordinate 449,875,118 of NC_086318.1, read as the reverse complement.
TTACATTGATTTGATGTATAGTTGGGGGGGTTGTGTTAATGCAGTAACTTACATTGATTTGATGTATAGTTGGGGGGGTTGTGTTAATGCAGTAACTTACATTGATTTGATGTATAGTTGGGGGGGTGTGTTAATGCAGTAACTTACATTGATTTGATGTATAGTTGGGGGGGTTGTGTTAATGCAGTAACTTACATTGATTTGATGTATAGTTGGGGGGGCTGTGTTAATGCAGTAACTTACATTGATTTGATGTATAGTTGGGGGGGTTGTGTTAATGCAGTAACTTACATTGATTTGATGTATAGTTGGGGGGGTTGTGTTAATGCAGTAACTTACATTGATTTGATGTATAGTTGGGGGGGTTGTGTTAATGCAGTAACTTACATTGATTTGATGTATAGTTGGGGGGGTTGTGTTAATGCAGTAACTTACATTGATTTGATGTATAGTTGGGGGGGTTGTGTTAATGCAGTAACTTACATTGATTTGATGTATAGTTGGGGCGGTTGTGTTAATGCAGTAACTTACATTGATTTGATGTATAGTTGGGGGGGGTTGTGTTAATGCAGTAACTTACATTGATTTGATGTATAGTTGGGGGGTTGTGTTAATGCAGTAACTTACATTGATTTGATGTATAGTTGGGGGGGGGGTTGTGTTAATGCAGTAACTTACATTGATTTGATGTATAGTTGGGGGGGTTGTGTTAATGCAGTAACTTACATTGATTTGATGTATAGTTGGGGGGGTTGTGTTAATGCAGTAACTTACATTGATTTGATGTATAGTTGGGGGGGTTGTGTTAATGCAGTAACTTACATTGATTTGATGTATAGTTGGGGGGGTTGTGTTAATGCAGTAACTTACATTGATTTGATGTATAGTTGGGGGGTTGTGTTAATGCAGTAACTTACATTGATTTGATGTATAGTTGGGGGGGGTTGTGTTAATGCAGTAACTTACATTGATTTGATGTATAGTTGGGGGGGTTGTGTTAATGCAGTAACTTACATTGATTTGATGTATAGTTGGGGGGGTTGTGTTAATGCAGTAACTTACATTGATTTGATGTATAGTTGGGGGGTTGTGTTAATGCAGTAACTTACATTGATTTGATGTATAGTTGGGGGGTTGTGTTAATGCAGTAACTTACATTGATTTGATGTATAGTTGGGGGGGTTGTGTTAATGCAGTAACTTACATTGATTTGATGTATAGTTGGGGGGGCTGTGTTAATGCAGTAACTTACATTGATTTGATGTATAGTTGGGGGGGTTGTGTTAATGCAGTAACTTACATTGATTTGATGTATAGTTGGGGGGGTTGTGTTAATGCAGTAACTTACATTGATTTGATGTATAGTTGGGGGGGTTGTGTTAATGCAGTAACTTACATTGATTTGATGTATAGTTGGGGGGTTGTGTTAATGCAGTAACTTACATTGATTTGATGTATAGTTGGGGGGTTGTGTTAATGCAGTAACTTACATTGATTTGATGTATAGTTGGGGGGGTTGTGTTAATGCAGTAACTTACATTGATTTGATGTATAGTTGGGGGGGTTGTGTTAATGCAGTAACTTACATTGATTTGATGTATAGTTGGGGGGGTTGTGTTAATGCAGTAACTTACATTGATTTGATGTATAGTTGGGGGGGTTGTGTTAATGCAGTAACTTACATTGATTTGATGTATAGTTGGGGGGGTTGTGTTAATGCAGTAACTTACATTGATTTGATGTATAGTTGGGGGGGTTGTGTTAATGCAGTAACTTACATTGATTTGATGTATAGTTGGGGGGGGCTGTGTTAATGCAGTAACTTACATTGATTTGATGTATAGTTGGGGGGGGGTTGTGTTAATGCAGTAACTTACATTGATTTGATGTATAGTTGGGGGGGTTGTGTTAATGCAGTAACTTACATTGATTTGATGTATAGTTGGGGGGGTTGTGTTAATGCAGTAACTTACATTGATTTGATGTATAGTTGGGGGGTTGTGTTAATGCAGTAACTTACATTGATTTGATGTATAGTTGGGGGGGTTGTGTTAATGCAGTAACTTACATTGATTTGATGTATAGTTGGGGGGGTTGTGTTAATGCAGTAACTTACATTGATTTGATGTATAGTTGGGGGGGTTGTGTTAATGCAGTAACTTACATTGATTTGATGTATAGTTGGGGGGGGGCTGTGTTAATGCAGTAACTTACATTGATTTGATGTATAGTTGGGGGGGTTGTGTTAATGCAGTAACTTACATTGATTAGATGTATAGTTGGGAGGCTGTGTTAATGCAGTAACTTACATTGATTTGATGTATAGTTGGGAGGTTGTGTTAATGCAGTAACTTACATTGATTTGATGTATAGTTGGGGGGGCTGTGTTAATGCAGTAACTTACATTGATTTGATGTATAGTTGGGGGGGTTGTGTTAATGCAGTAACTTACATTGATTTGATGTATAGTTGGGGGGGTTGTGTTAATGCAGTAACTTACATTGATTTGATGTATAGTTGGGGGGGCTGTGTTAATGCAGTAACTTACATTGATTTGATGTATAGTTGGGGGGGGTTGTGTTAATGCAGTAACTTACATTGATTTGATGTATAGTTGGGGGGGCTGTGTTAATGCAGTAACTTACATTGATTTGATGTATAGTTGGGGGGGTTGTGTTAATGCAGTAACTTACATTGATTTGATGTATAGTTGGGGGGGTTGTGTTAATGCAGTAACTTACATTGATTTGATGTATAGTTGGGGGGGCTGTGTTAATGCAGTAACTTACATTGATTTGATGTATAGTTGGGGGGGTTGTGTTAATGCAGTAACTTACATTGATTTGATGTATAGTTGGGGGGGCTGTGTTAATGCAGTAACTTACATTGATTTGATGTATAGTTGGGGGGGTTGTGTTAATGCAGTAACTTACATTGATTTGATGTATAGTTGGGAGGCGGTGGTGTTCTGTTCTAACACTGCTCACTGTGTTAATGTGTTGCAGGATGGTAGTGGCACTCTGAGACGCGCCGGCTCCTTAGGAAAGATAAGAGATGTTCTCCGTAGAAGCAGCGAGATGTTGGTAAAAAAACTTCAGGGAGCAGCTCCACCGGAACCGAGAAACACAAAGTAATATTATGTGACCGTAAATAACACAAATCTACACTCCGCACAACATAAACAGACACAAAACTAGAACCCAAATGAAGAAAACTAAAGTTTATTTAAGAAGTTTTGCAAATGATGCAGTACTGGAAAACTTTCCAAATATTTTATCTACAAAACATCTGACTTTAAATGGACCCTCCACTGTCCTCCACTTAACTATGAATCTTCTTCATTGAGGTAGATCTAAAAACAGCTTGCAATAGCTATAGATCACGTCTGCATCATTTACAAGCCCTCCCCTTCTAACCCCGCCCAGACTTTCTGTGGCTGTCCAATCACAGACTTCCCAATGCAGCTCAATTTTTGCAAGGCAGGGGCTCTGGGCAACTGCTGCCTCTTGAGTTCAGTGTAAACAAGCCAAACAAACCAGGAAGTAACAGGATATGTTCTCTGATTGACATCCAGGGGGGCGTAACAAAGTTAATTTATAGAAGTGACAATTTCTGTTGAAATCTAAAATTTTTAGAAAAATGGAAAAAAAGAGGACACACTCTTCACACAAGCGTTTTATCAAGCTAAACTACTGTTAGGGTCTGGAGTGTCCCTTGAACAGTGATTTCTGTAGATAAATCATTTGTAAACTTTTTCTAACCGTATTGAATAATTTGGTAAAACTGAAGCCATAGTAATATTTACTACACATAACCAGAACGAACTACTCCTGGCTGGAGTTCGATGAGTGATATTCAAAATGAATAACCTGATACTCCGCTTTGCAATGTCCCAGTGATTTACAGCAGCTGAAAAACACAATGTCCTCTTCCATGTAACTCGCTGACAAACTATCCCAGCAGTAACCTTGTTTGTCAGCCTGTCACTGATCTGGGGAAACTGTTTGTTTTCTCCTTCATTTTACCACTTGTGTGCATTGTTGTGTGTTGTTGCATTGTTTTTTGATCTGTGAATGTGTGACAAGGTAGACCCCATTGTCCTTTTCTTTAAATTGCGCACACAGCATGTAATCCTTACATTACCCCAATTCTACAGACCAAGGGATAGCATCCACATTCCATCTGATAAATATATTATCCCCCCACTCAATCATCTAAGGTGTGAGAGGGGACCACCCTCCTTATTAAACCAATGCTGACACGAGGGACCTGGCAGCCCTGTTACTGTATCTTTTTTATATTAATGTACATTTTATTTTTTCTTTAGTATGAAGAGAGCTGCGTCTTTGAGCCATCTAAACAAATCAAGTGACGAGACATTCCAGGTACAAATTCTTGTAACAGGAAAGCTGATTTGTTGAACACAGTCTGAATTGATATGTCGGGCCATTTAAGTTGTTCAATAGGTTTAACACGTTTCAAAACTGATACCAAAGGTATCACTCGTACAGTGCAAACAGTCGTTATAAATTATAGGTTGCGAATTGCGATACTGATTTGTGGTGTCTACTCTAGAACTCCTTGCTGTATTTTAAAGAAACACTCTAACGTAAGAAAAATATTTTTGGTGTCCATGCTTCTTAAATCATAGATTAAAGGGACCCTATATTTAAATGCACAATATAAAGAGAATTAATTAAACTTACCTGTAATCCAAAGATGGGACAGTGTCTCTGCAGCAGCGGAGCCGCTTTCTGTGAGATCATCATGACCTCCTAAGTCAGGATCTAAACACAGATCATCTCCGTATGATCAATTTTGTATATGACCTGTTCAATGTTAGGTGTCTGTACCCTCTCTGTGTGCATAAGGTGGGTTTTACTTAGCTTTTCTCCCTTGAGGATTGCTCTTTTTGCAGCTAGCCTTGCCTCTGTGACTGAAATCCTCAATCTTGATGATCTCAGTCAATCCAGGTCATAGAAAGCATTGGGAGGCTATTGAGCATGTGCGGCAAAGCACTGTGCTGCACCAATCAGCATCCCTTCATACTTCTTGTAGCAGACTTCATTCCCTTGTGTTTGGTTGTTCTTGTTTGTTTCCCGAGTGAATGGTGTGTAGTCCCCCTTTTATACCTCCCCAAACACCGACCTCCCCTGGCTGTTAACTACAAATTAAGTAATTGACTCATGTGCTGTGCATGGTGGCCATTTTGTCTCCCGAACACAGGCAGCAGTACATGGTCGTCGAACACCTGGAACTGTTTTTGGTTCACAAATGCAGGCGGAGTTCGTACCGCAGCCCGTCCTACTTCCCAACCAACTAGACGAACGGCATTCAGGAGATATGAACTACCGACTTGGGGGAGCATTCGCTCCCTAAAAGCCAGGGGGAACATTGTCTGTGTTCGCACAGGAACCCCAGAAAGCCGACTGGCCGCCACCCTCATTTCTCTGGAACTGTTTTGGACCATCACCTCATGTCTGGTCGGTCAGAACTTTACCTGAATGGCGATTCCGTTCTACAGAATGGATCTGAACAGTATTTGGACAACTTGGGCGCTCAGATCCGGGCTATTCAGGTATATAAAACTTGCGGGGTCCTTGTCGGGGCTAGTGCTCCGCTACATATCTCTATAGGGAGCATTCAATGTCTCAGTCAATCTTTGAAGCCTCCAGGATGTTTTTTTAGTGGCAGTCAGTGACTGACTGTCTGTAAAATATTCATCCTCACCTTGCGACATCGATAGTGGTTGCCTTGCCAACAAGTACGGTAGTGCCGTTCAGCGGCCATGCGTCAATATGTCTGACCCCTGCAGCATGTTGATGGACGCCGGCCGCTGCGAATCTACACCAATTTGTAGCCCCATGTCCGCCCACAGCATGCACGATGTCGACGTGCGCGTGACATCACGCAAGGGACGCACACTCACATTCTGGGGTCAAAAGCCGGTTATGGCTAATCGGATGCACAAGAGGGGTATTTAAACTCCTATTTCTTCAGCTCCTTGCCCTGTCGTGCTTTTCCTAGTGGCTGTCATAGAGTATATTTCTGAGCGTTTATTTCTGTTTTTTGACTCTGGCTTCGTTTTGACTTCCCTGATTTCTGGTATCCTTGACTTTTGGCTTTCCCTCATCATTGTGTCTCATTCTGTGTCCCCGACCTCGGCAAGTATTCTGACTATTCTTGGATACGTGAGGTCCGGCCATTCTAAGGCCCGGTAAAACGATACCGGTTAGTCCTAGGTGTGATACAGTTCTATGTGCTGGATCAACTTGTAACCCTGACACTGTCTGAGTGACTGCACGTAGGGGTGTAACTAGGCCACAATGTTACATAGTTACATAGCTGAAATGAGACTTGCGTCCATCAAGTTCAGCCTTCCTCACATGGTTTTGCTGTTGATCCAAAAGAAGGCAAAAAAAACAGTCTGAAGTGCTTCCGATTTTGCAACAAACTAGGAAAAAAATTCCTTCTTGACCCCAAAATAGCAGTCAGATGTCTCCTTGGATCAAGCAGCTATTACCCCACTAATTAGAAATTATATCCCTGAATGTTATGTTTTTGTAAGTATTTATCCAATTGCAGTTTAAACATCTGTATAGACTCTGACAAAACCACCTCTTCAGGCAAAGAATTCCATATCCTTATTGCTCTTACTGAAAAAAAAACCTTTTCTTTGCCTTAGATGAAATCTCCTTTCTTCCAGCCTAAATGTGTGACCTCGTGTCCTATGTATAGCCCTGTTTATGAATAGATTTCCAGATAATGGTTTGTACTGGCCCCGAATATATTTGTATAATGTTATCATATCCCCTCTCAGGCGCCGTTTTTCCAAACTGAAGAGATTAAAATTTTTTAACCTTTCTTCATAACCAAAATGCTCCATTCCTTTTATCAATTTTGTAGCTCGTCTCTGCACTTTTTCTAGTGCCATGATATCTTTCTTTAGAACAGGCGCCCAAAATTGCACAGCATATTCAAGGTGTGGTCTTACCAGCGATTTATAAAGAGGCAAATTTATGCCCCTATTTACACATGACAAAACCTTACTGGCCTTAGCAACGGCAGATTGACATTGCATATTGCTACCTAATTTGTTGTTTATAACAATTCCCAAATCCTTCTCGTGTGTGGTTATCCCTAGTTCACTACCATTTAGGGTGTAAATTGCTTGTGCATTCTTAACCCCGAACCGCATAACTTTGCATTTTTCTACGTTAAATTTCATCTGCCATTTTAGTGCCCAGTCCCCCAATCTATCCAGATCCCTCTGCAGCAAGGCAATATCCTGCTCACATTTTATTACTTTACAAAGTTTTGTGTCATCTGCAAACACTAAAACTTGGCTTTCAATGCCCATTTCAAGATCATTTATAAATATCTTAAATAGAAGCGGTCCCAAAACAGAACCCTGAGGGACACCACTTACCACTTTTGTCCAGCTTGAAAATTTACCATTTATGACAACTCGTTGTACTCTATCCTTAAGCCAATGTTCTACCCAAGAACAAGAATATTCATCTAGACCAATTTCTTTTAGTTTGAAGAATAACCTTTTGTGAGGAACCGTATCAAATGCCTTGTAGATCACATCCACTGCAACACCCTGATCTATATTTCTACTTACTTCTTCGTAGAATGCAATTAGGTTAGTTTCACATGACCTATGTTTCTTAAAACCATACTGATTATTGCTAATAACACAGTTCTTCCCAATGAATTCCTGAATATTATCCCTTAATAGCCGTTCAAATAATTTCCCAGTCACAGAAGTTAAGCTCACAGGTCTATAATTTCAAGGCAAGGATTTTGAACCCTTTTTAAACATAGGAACAACATCTGCCTTCCTCCAATCCTCCGGTACAATACCTGAAACAAAAGAATCTTGAAAAATTAAATACAGAGGTTCACTTATTTCCCCACTTAGCTCCTTAAGTACTCGTGGGTGGATACCGTCAGGCCCCGGAGCTTTATTTACATTAATTTTCTTTAATAGCTGTAGCACCTTGTCTCGAGTTATCCAATCACAAGTTATCTGCAAGTTTGTTGCAGCAATCATTTGCATATCTCTTACCATAGGATCCTCATTAATATATACTGAAGAAAAATAGTTATTTAAAATTTCTGCTTTTTCCTGGTCTTCATTGACTAACAAACCCATCTCTGTTTTCAGTGTACCTACATTTTTAGTTTTTGTTTTTTTAGAATTGATGTACTTGAAAAGTTTTTTTGGGGTTGGTTTTGCATTCTTTGGCTATCAATTTCTCATTTTCTAGTTTAGCCACTTTAATTGCCTTTTTGCAAGTATTATTGGCTTCCTTATATCTTATATAAGATGCCTCTGATTTGTCCGATTTAAATGCCCTTTTCTTATTTTTAATCTCTTGTTTTACTTCTCTACTAAGCCACCTTGGTTTTAATTTGTTTCTTTTATATTTATTACCCAATGGTATATACTGCGAAATGTACATTTCTAATATTTGTTTGAATAGTTTCCATTTTTCCTCAGTGTTTTTATCACTAAGGAGTTTATGCCAGTCGATATGTTGCAGAGCTGCCCTAATCTTATTGAAATTGGCTTTTTTTTAATTATACGTTTTAGTATACCCCCCCCCCCCCCCCCCCCCCCCACGTGCTTTTGCTTTTTTGAGTTTATTTCAAAAGTTACCATATTGTGATCACTATTTCCCAAATGCTCCCCTACTTGAATGTTGGTTAAAAGATTAAATGTGAACACTGTATTTTCCTTGAAAAGGTAGCTGTACATTAAGCTGTATACCATGCATTACGCTGTATTCTGTACGTTTAACTGTATACTGTACATTAAGGTGTATACCAGGGCTTGACAAAACCAGGTTGCCATGGTGACTAGAAATGTTTTGCCCTGGCGCCTGGTATTTGTGAGCCCTTTAGCTAAGGCAGCCGCCGCAGGGAACAAGGAAGCCGCATGCTCTTAGGAGCATGTAGGTGTCGTGCAAGAGAGCAGTACTCTTCTTGTGGCTCCTCTCTGCTTCCTCGCACGGTTTAGTGATGTCGGGAGCTGCAATATGGCATCACTCTGGCCCCGGCATCACTACAGAGAGCGCACATGGAAGCAGTAAGGAACTGCAGGAAGATTAGAAAGCCCCACTGTGTTTCTGTCTGTCAGTGTCTGTCTGTCAGTGTGTCTGTCAGCGTATGTCGGTCTGTTGACGTGTCAGTCTGTCTGTCATTGTGTCTGTCAGTGTGTCTGTCTGTCAGTGTGTCTGTCTGTCAGTGTGTCTGTCTGTCAGTGTGTCTGTCTGTCAGTGTGTCTGTCTGTCAGTGTGTCTGTCTGTCTGTCAGTGTGTCTGTCTGTCTGTCAGTGTGTCTGTCTGTCAGTGTGTCTGTCTGTCAGTGTGTCTGTCTGTCAGTGTGTCTGTCTGTCAGTGTGTCTGTCTGTCAGTGTGTCTGTCTGTCTGTCAGTGTGTCTGTCTGTCTGTCAGTGTGTCTGTCTGTCTGTCAGTGTGTCTGTCTGTCTGTCAGTGTGTCTGTCTGTCTGTCAGTGTGTCTGTCTGTCTGTCAGTGTGTCTGTCTGTCTGTCAGTGTGTCTGTCTGTCTGTCAGTGTGTCTGTCTGTCAGTGTGTCTGTCTGTCAGTGTGTCTGTCTGTCAGTGTGTCTGTCTGTCTGTGTGTCTGTCTGTCTGTGTGTCTGTCTGTCTGTGTGTCTGTCTGTCTGTGTGTCTGTCTGTCTGTGTGTCTGTCTGTCTGTGTGTCTGTCTGTGTGTCTGTCTGTCTGTGTGTCTGTCTGTCTGTGTGTCTGTCTGTCTGTGTGTCTGTCTGTCTGTGTGTCTGTCTGTCTGTGTGTCTGTCTGTCTGTCTGTGTGTCTGTCTGTCTGTGTGTCTGTCTGTCTGTGTGTCTGTCTGTCTGTGTGTCTGTCTGTCTGTGTGTCTGTCTGTCTGTGTGTCTGTCTGTCTGTGTGTCTGTCTGTCTGTGTGTCTGTCTGTCTGTGTGTCTGTCTGTCTGTGTGTCTGTCTGTCTGTGTGTCTGTCTGTCTGTGTGTCTGTCTGTCTGTGTGTCTGTCAGTGTCTGTCTGTCTGTCTGTCTGTCTGTCTGTCTGTCTGTCTGTCTGTCAGTGTGTCGGTCTGTCTGTCTGTCAGTGTGTCTGTCTGTCTGTCTGTCAGTGTGTCTGTCTGTCTGTCTGTCTGTCTGTCTGTCTGTCTGTCTGTCTGTCAGTGTGTCGGTCTGTCTGTCAGTGTGTCGGTCTGTCAGTGTGTCGGTCTGTCAGTGTGTCGGTCTGTCAGTGTGTCAGTGTCTAAGTACCTGCCTCATTCGACCGCATGAGAGAGGTGTTTTTACTCCCCTTTTTTCCCACGCCAGCTAAGCCACTGCTTTCCCACAGAGTATTGCGCATGCACAGCAAAACACGCTGTGCTAATTAGCATCTCCTCATAGGTATGCATTGAATTAATGCAGAGCTTGGAGACGCTGAACGTGGATGCTGCATGCTGTGCAGCACTGACCAAGTTATCGTCAGAGTGTCTGTCACTAGAGGTGTTACTAGGAAGCAATGTAAACACTGCCTTATCTCTGAAAGAGCAGTGTTTACATTGAAAAGCCTGTGTTCTATCAAAAAGACATACCCCGTGAAAAAGACATACCCCTCGTCACTTCCGGTGACGCGGCCGTACCGGAAGTGACGTTCGGAGGGGGTGTGCGCCGCCGCGCAAGCGCACAACGACTGGGTAGGTGATTTTACATCAAGAAGGGGACATTAAGCCCACAGTGCGCACGCGCCTCATAGTACTCCCGTCGGAGGGTCATCGCGCGTGCGCACTGCTGGGCATAGAGCGCTTCACACACCGCGCGTGCGCAGTTGAGGGGTAGGTAATTTTTATGGCCATTTCGCCTGTGAAATCTCCATACCCCTATACTGCGCGTGCGCGGACCCAATAGACCGCGCGTGCGCAATGTGGGGTAGGGAAATTTCACAGGAGAAATGGCCATAAAATTTACCTACCCCTCAACTGCGCACGCGCGGACTCACATCATCAGCTCCAAACTTATCTGGACACAGGTCAGTCTTTCCCTGCTCCCAACACCCTCAGCCATCCGAGGGGAGGGTACAGTATATTGGGGGGGGGGGTGTCTGCGCAGTATATTGGGGGGGGATCTGCGCAGTATATTGGGGGGGTCTGCGCAGTATATTGGGGGGGGGGTCTGCGCAGTATATTGGGGGGGGGGATCTGCGCAGTATATTGGGGGGGTCTGCGCAGTATATTGGGGGGGTGTCTGCGCAGTATATTGGGGGGGTCTGCGCAGTATATTGGGGGGGTGTCTGCGCAGTATATTGGGGGGGGTCTGCGCAGTATATTGGGGGGGGTCTGCGCAGTATATTGGGGGGGGGTGTCTGCGCAGTATATGGGGGGGGTCTGCGCAATATGATGGGTGGACTTAGTTGTATGATGGGGGCTGCGCAGTATACTGCGCAGACCCCCCCCAATATACTGCGCAGACCCCCCCAATATACTGCGCAGACCCCCCCAATATACTGCGCAGATCCCCCCCCCCCCCCCAATATACTGCGCAGACACCCCCCCCCCAATATACTGTACCCTCCCCTCGGATGGCTGAGGGTGTTGGGAGCAGGGAAAGACTGACCTGTGTCCAGATAAGTTTGGAGCTGATGATGTGAGTCCGCGCGTGCGCAGTTGAGGGGTAGGTAAATTTTATGGCCATTTCTCCTGTGAAATTTCCCTACCCCACATTGCGCACGCGCGGTCTATTGGGTCCGCGCACGCGCAGTATAGGGGTATGGAGATTTCACAGGCGAAATGGCCATAAAAATTACCTACCCCTCAACTGCGCACGCGCGGTGTGTGAAGCGCTCTATGCCCAGCAGTGCGCACGCGCGATGACCCTCCGACGGGAGTACTATGAGGTGCGTGCGCACTGTGGGCTTAATGTCCCCTTCTTGATGTAAAATCACCTACCCAGTCGTTGTGCGCTTGCGCGGCGGCGCACACCCCCTCCGAACGTCACTTCCGGTGCGGCCGCGTCACCGGAAGTGACGAGGGGTATGTCTTTTTCACGGGGTATGTCTTTTTGATAGAACACCTGCAGGGACAGGCTATATACACCAGAGCCACTACGTTAAGATATATTGTGTGATCCTTGTTTGCAGATAGCACGGTCCTCTAGAGTAAACAACAGGCACAGTCATTTGGTTTTCATATAATCCAGGCAACTTTATTGGCAAGTCCACACAGCAACACAACTAAAAAACATAAATATAACAGGTTTCCCCTTTAAACAAAAACCTAGCTCGTCTGAGCACTGACTCACTTTTAATATCCCTCTCTATCAGGGTTAAACTAACAAAAACATATCATTGGGTTGCACCAACCTAGTGTCTTTGTCAGCTCTCTGCACTCCAGTGCTTAGTCAGCCTGTTGCTTTTCTTTCTACACTCCCAGTGCTCCAAGCCAGCCTTAACTGCTTTCCTTTCTGCACTCCCAGTGCTCCAAGCCAGCCTTAACTGCTTTCCTTTCTGCACTCCCAGTGCTCCAAGCCAGCCTTGACTGCTTCCTTTCTGCACTCCCAGTGCCTAGTCTCCTTGACTCTCTCACTGGAGAGAACAGCCTCTCTCCTACCTGCTTCCTGGGAGGAAGCCAGCAATCCCCCCCCTTTACCTGCCTAGCAGGGAGGGGTTTATTCCCACTGCTACAGCTGATTATCTGCAGCTGAGCAGTGGGTTGGAGACAGCTCCAAAAAACCCTGACCTGGACCTTATTTCTCCCAGTTGTGTCTAAACCGAGGAGTGGAGCATTGGCCCACCCTTCTCTCCAAATGCTCCACCCCAGGGGCCCATAACTAAACATAGCTTTGTGTTGTGCAACACACAAACTACACGTACTTCCCCTGGGGTTAAAAGGCCTCTCTGCCTTCACTTTATCACAATTGGTTCTGGTCAGGCCTTCTCATATAGTGGTTCTGGTCTTAAAGTGACTTGATTATCCCTTAAAAATTGCATTTTCTCGTTGAAAATTAAACTGTTTTAAATCTAACTTTTTTTTAGCTGGCTCCTAGGTTCCAAACACTTTTGTCAAGCCCTGCTGTATAGTGTACATTAAACGGTAGTGGATCTGGTGACTCTAGTGTTCTTTTTAGTGTATTTTGTGCTTAGACACTGGCCCTTTAGTCAGACAATTGGCCGTTTTTCCATTTGAATGATTAGAGAAGCAGATCCGTAATGCAGCGATTGCGAGAGAGATCTACAAGTAGCATTGCATCAGATAAGGGGGAATCTGAAACTGCTAATGTCTCAGTACTGGATAACAAGTGAGGATTTTTTGCACAGTTATTGATTTTTAAGTATTTTGCTGTGAATTGTCTATTTTGTAGCATTCTGCTCTTTATTAATGAATGCTGCCGTTTGTTTACTGTTCTTACTTGGTTTTAATGGCGGTGGCCTGTCATCGTGGCTGTGGGCGGCCTGTCTCTCTGACATCATTATCTTTGTCACTTGATGTTACTGTTTCTGTGGGCTGTCTTTGTCACTTGATATTTCCGTACCTCCAGGCTGACATGATTTTTTAAATTATTATTCTTTATTTTTTTTTAGGTTTCTCAGAATCTTCTTTCCGAGTCTCGAGGACTGAGTGCCAGTAACATCGACCTATCGTCACACAGCTAAGAAGCCTTGCCCATCCTCTAACAACCCCAGATCACCAAATGCCAAGAGGGAGACCCAAAAACATAGACCCACATGTAACCTCTATAACAGAGACACCCAGGGACCACACATCCTTATAGTAACATAGAATGCTTGGCATACACTACAGAGACAAGCTTTTATAGGGTTACACTACAGAGATTGGTATGCCATCTGTATAGAGTTACATTACAGTCAGGTACCTCAGTTCTATAAAAGTACATTGCACAGAATGGCACATTACTTTTATAGAGTTACACTACAGAGACTGGTACCCCACATTTTTATAGACTTACACTGCATAGACAAATGGTTAACTTGTCTTACACTAGAGCGTTTGCCAGGTACCCCACTCCTATAGAATCATGTTAGAGAGGGTAGAAAGGTACCCCACATTTATAGAGTAACACTACAGATGGAGGTACCCACAGACTGGTGTCCAGCTTCAGGGAGATGTCAAATATTAGGAGTTCCCCAAATATTTTAAGCCTTCTTTTAACAGTTACCCACATTCAGCTAGAATTTTGCAGACACTACTGGAATTTTCAATGCCATTATTCACCAGAAGAGGGCAGCAAAACAAGCCTCATGTTAGTCCTATCCTCTTTAGAGCTTATTTATTGTCCTGTTACGGGTGAATGGTTTCCATTCCTGAAGTGCCTGCTGCACTTGCTTTTACAGCTGCTGGCACCCTCTGTGATCCTGCATTGAGTTTGTGGTTATGCCATTTTATAGTAAAGGCAGAGACGTGCTTGATATCTATATAAAGTTCAAGCCAGCTAGCAATTTTAGCAGGAATGGAGACCTTTTGTATAATCTATAGTGCACATACAAAATGCAAGCTTATAATCTGCCTGCACAGAAGAGGACTAGACCTTTATGTATCACATCCTTTCTTCAGGACAGATGTGATAACTTATTACATGTGTAGTCCCAGGAGTGCTCTGCGTATTGGATATAAAATGGGTCCCCGGAACCAACTATGCTAAGTATCACTTTATGGAACTGTATATATAAAAAAAAAACACTCCTAAGACCCTCTTGTAGAGATGAGTGGGTCCCCTCCACCACTCCATGTCACCCATCTCGGAAATGAGCATGAGCCTCACTCTTCCCCATTGTGCATGTACCTCGCACCTCTAGGACCTGTAGGCTATGTGTAGGCTGACAGATCTGCACCCAATTTAGAATGTTGCTTTCCAGGACTGCTCTGCAATAATTACACACCCCTTCTATATAGATCTTTCTTCACCCTCCCACTCGCCCCTGGGATGGCATCTTCTACTTTCTCTGCTACACATCTTATGGTATGGCTAGCTTGCTGCTGTATTTCCTTATTGTCCTTTGTCATACCATAATTTTACAAAATGCTGATTTTGTCATTGAAACTCCCTGCAGGTTCTCTGGCTCCTAGGAGTCAGATTGTGAGGTTTTTATCTATATCTTGCCTTGTTTCTTTCCATCATGTGACATCATTCTGGTTTTATCTCAGGAAAATAAAGTATTCCAAAAACTGAGTCCTAATTTCTTTATTGATGATCTAACTCCGTAAATAGAGAGGATTTTAGAGCAATTTATCCATATTCAAGGTTTTTGGACATTGAATTGGATGGTGGGGTGGAGGGAACTTGATTCAATGACAACTTGATCACCTTGTTGTCTTATACGAGATGGAGTGTGCATGGCAGCAGCCAATGGGTTGTTACTTTAGTTTTCAAAGTATTGACTGTGACACAGTTATTATTTTATCATACTTTATTCATAAAGCGTCAAGACATTCCGCAGTGTTGTCTGTGTACAAAAGGCAATGCTACTAGACATCTACGAGTCAATATACAAGTACTAGAAGAGTTGAGAGCTTAATTAACATGGAAACTTGCAATCTAAATGGATAGGGGGGTGAGAATGATGTAAATACAGAGTGAGATGAGGGCTTTTATCGGGTGAGTGAAATGCGTTATTTAAGGAGTTGAGTGGCAGGCTTCCCTGAACTAGAATGACTTTAGGGAGTGCTTAAAACAAGGCAAATTAGGAGAAGACACTAAAGTGACACAAAGGCTGGCGGACAAGGCAGGAGTTGGCAAGTGCCGTGAAACTTGGATATGACAAATCTAAATCTAAAAGGTGACCTAGACATGGAACCAGTTTTCAGTCTGCCTAGAGGAGTGTGGCAGACCGCCTGGCACCCTGACTGGGTACCTCCGCCAATCGCGCTTCCTAGTAGTCACGAAGTACCATAAGCACCGCACCGGACACCATAAACATTATAGTCCCCTTAGCTGCCCCAGCTTGGCTAGGGTCTCGCCGTCCCTTCCCACACTGGACCAACACCTGGATCTAGCTCCCAGTGGGAAGACCTCTCCTCCAAGAGAATAATGAGCCGAGGCTTAATGCTGGGAGTAGTCTGGTTCATTAGAGGCCTCACACATTACAGGAAAATCCCTCCTAGGATCCTCTGTGCCTGAGAGATAATTACCTGAGCAAACACTTATAATTTAATTATCTCTCAGGGACAGAAAATAAAACAATTTAGGAAACACATAAAATACAAAAAAAAACAAAACCACAAAAGTCACATCTCCTGATAGCCCCGATCTGGGTGACCAACATATCCAAAAATCACCCAGATCGGTTCAGTGGTTCGGTTTTTCCATGGAAGTCAATTATTTGACCAACCGCACACGTGGCTCCTGCCCGAAATGAAATAAGTGCTAGCAGTCAATATCTTTCGAGAGTACAAAAGTGAATAAAATCCCGAACATAATTGCCAGATTTTACTAATTACATGACGTAAAGTCATGATTTTATTAAAGACATGGAGGCGAATATTAGGCTTATCTCTTTCTTTTATACCTCAGCAGCAAAGATAGGATATTAAGATTTTCACTGAAAAGAAAAACAAAACAAATGCCCTCAGAGGGTTAACCATCACATCATAACATCTTGGCCAATGAGAGCAGTCCACATTGGATATACTCCCATGTGCACCTAATCCACTCCTCTTTCTTGGTGATGCCGAAGCCAATAGTCAATTAAATGAATCGAAACAAACAAACTGAAGCAACACAACCAGATAGACGAACAGCCGGTGTCTGGGAGGCGACTGGCCGTGTTCCTGCTTCCAGTCTTTACTCCAGCGGTTTCCAAAGCTGGCCGCTGTAGTTCCGCCCTCTTTTATGACACAGCACACGCACGCCGACGTCATGACACTAATGACGTCATCATGGCGCGTACGTGCCGTCATGACGCCGATGACGTCTGGATTCGACTGTATGGGGGCGTGGTTTTCAATTTAAAGAGCCAACCTATAAAAGGCTGGTTCACACATAGGACTTTGTCTTGTTGTGGTTCTTTGGTTAGTTCCCAATAGTGCTTTACAACTGGTTCTTTTTTGATATTTTGCACCTGGAACTATTTTCGGCATGGCTCCCCAGCAATCCCCGGTCCCCCATGGAAGTCACGTCTGACCCATTTCAACGAACTGAACACGAATGGCGTTTGGGAGTTTCAATCTACCGAACGAGGGGAGCACTCTCATGTAACCATCTACATTACATCTATGGGGGTTTTCGTGCAATTTTCATCCGAACGGAGACCGACTCGCACCACTGATTTCATGGAACTCTTGAGTCGGCTACAACCTCGTGGCGAGCCGGTCAAACTTCCACACGGTATAACTTGGATTCTCACGCAATTTGGATATGTTGCTCACATAACCCTTAGTTTTTATATTGATATGCATAAAGTATGTTTTTAATAATTGTGAAAAAAATTTACTTTTCTGGCCACTAGATAATTGAGTTTGATAAGTTGCTCAAACCCAATTATCTAGCCTGGCCCAGAGGAGGAGTTCTGTACTGTATAAATTGTGTGCCCTGTTTCTCAGTAAATCAGTCTTGTTCTAGCATTAAGCTTTGGCTCATGGGTGGATTATTCGGCGATACCAGCGATTTATTACACTGTGGATTACTTGGCTATTTTATTTTATGGGAAGAAGGGAATGCTTGACGGAGTAAAGGATTGTACTGTCACCCTCTACATTCTCCTATTTTGACTCTGCTCATGTACCTCGATTATCGTAATATCTGGTTTCCTGACTCTGCTTGTATACCTAGTTTTCGTGATTTCTGGCTCCCTCGAACCTGGCTTGTTCTTGACTATTCTCTAGCTGTCTAACATAGTCCGGCCACTCTAAGGTCCGGTTTATGTTTTTCCATTACATCCTGCGTGTTGGGTCTCATTGGAGTTCTGACAAGTAGTGACTAAAACTGAGCACTTTAATTAGTTACCTACAATATGCTTAATTTAAACAGAACTATCTCCTGGAACAATAATAATAACCAACAGAGAAAAACAATCCAGACTTTTCAAATCAATATCCATCGCGTACCTAGGGTGGGACAAAAAACTTAAAATGTACCTGTATTGAGTGGGCTAATATTTACCTCCATGTCCTTGATAAAATTCTTGACTTTATGACTGTCATGTAATTAGTCAAATCTGGTAATTGTATTAATGGACACTAAGGCTCATATTAGGCTAGTTCAAATCTGTGAAATGATCATAGATGAGCCATGTTCTGTAGGCTGAAGGTAATATTCCTTGAACGTAGATTCATGAGACCAATCTGCTGTTCGAAGAAGATCTTCTAGTTTACAGCCCAAGTTATAAGCCTTTGAAGCCATGGCCCCTCTACTAGAGTGTGCACCATATACGGATGTATCTATGTGGGCCGAAGCCATTTCATCCAGCGGGCTGGCGTCACTGTAGATACGGAGTGATGAGGCATTTTAATAGCCCAGAACAACTCATGATATGCTGGATTCCTGAACACCTGAGTCCCTGCTTAATATTCCTGTAGACAAGCCACTGGGCAGAGGTTAACATTGTGAGGAAACGATGGATATGAAACCGAAGTAATCGATGACTTGGTACGTCTGGAAATGTTGAAGGAAACTCCTGTAGAGGTAAAGGAACGTGCGTCAATGTCCAGTGCTCGGACATCTGAAACCCGTTTGCATGATATCAGACAGCGGAACATGGGCAATTTTGCTGACCGCTGTTTAAGCGTGAGTTCTGCATTCCGTGGCCAAGTTTCCAACAGGTTGAGAACCAAATTCACTTCCCATAATGATGTGTATCAAGGTTGAGGTGGTCGTGCGAATTTAATGCCCCGTAGGAGTCGACCCACCAATACAGTTGTCAGTTCAGCTATGGCTGGAGGAAGGCATCCACTGCTAGGGCGTCAGAGTCCGGCCTCCAACTGAAGTACACCGGGAGTTGTGAGTTCAATAGAGACGCGAAAAGGTCGATATACATCGGGCCCCAGAGCGTTTTAAGCCGTAGGACGGTTTCGCGGTCCAGTCACCAATCGCTGGTGTCCTGAAGATGTCTCAAATTCCAATCCACTACTGTATTGGGCAGACGGGGAATGTATTCCGCTTGAACCGATATATTGCAATCCAGACAATATTGCCAAAACTCCTTGGCAAGGTCCGCCAGAATTTTGGATCTGGTGCCGCCCAGATGGTTGATGTAGCGGACTGCAGATATATTGACAATCCGCAGAATAATGGAGCAGTTATTCGTGACCCCGAGGAGGCTCTTTAGGGCAAACTACCCTACCATGAGTTCCAGGACGTTGATGTGAAGCTCTTTTTCTGAGAGGGACCATTTTCCTCCTTTGGAGGTAGGACTGCAACGCTCTCCCCCACAGAGTGTACTCGTGTCGGACTCTATGATGACATCTGGGGCGGTTCCGAAGATCGCTCAGCCGTTCCACGCTTCCATGTGTTGCAGCCACCCGGCAAGTTCCTCCTTGGCTGTGTAATCGAGTGGAACGGATTCGGAGTATGAGCGATCCAAATGTAGGTGTGTGGCCTTCAGCCGTTGCAGGGCCCTGTAATGGAGAGGCCTGGTGAAAATCACCTGAATGGAGGCTGAGAGGAGACCGATCATCCTGGCTAGCTGCCATTAGGCCAAGACCAGACAAGCCAACATCCTGCAGATTTCTTTCTTGACGAGTTTGACCTTTGTGGGCGGTAGGCTGAGTGTCCCGTGTACCGCATCTAAGTTGAATCCCAAGAACGACCATGTAATGGGAAGAGGTTAGCACTGACTTTTCCCAATTGATCAGAAATCCTAGGTGTTGCAGAAGGGACAACGCCCAAGAGAGGTGTTGCCAGAGCTGGTGAGCATTGTGCGCCATGATTAGCATATCGTCTAGGTCTATGATCATCTGGACACCTCTTCAGCTTCGTGAAGCACCACGGAGCCGATTACAGCCCAAAGGAAAGGCACCGGTATCCCCACGTCGTCTCGTCCCATTGGAATTGAAGGAGGTGTTGACATTCCTCGGTAAGAGGGATTGTGAGATATGCATCCTGAAGGTCAAATTTGACCATCCAGTCCCCCAATCTGAGTCGTTCCCAAAGGCAGTGGATTTCCTCCATTTTGAAATGGTGGTACCGGAAAAATGCATTACATAGTTACATAGTTACATAGCTGAAAAGAGACTTGCGTCCATCAAGTTCAGCCTTCCTCACATATGTTTTTTGCTGTTGATCCAAAAGAAGGCAAAAAAAAAAACCCAGTTTGAAGCACTTCCAGTTTTGCAACAAGCTAGGAAAAAAAATCCTTCTTGACCCCAGAATGGCAGTCAGATTTATCCTTGGATCAAGCGGTTATTACCCTACATTGAAAGATTATATCCTTGAATATTCTGTTTTTGCAAGTATGCATCTAGTAGCTGTTTGAACATCTGTATGGACTCTGATAAAAACCACTTCTTCAGGCAGAGAATTCCCCATCCTGATTGTTCTTACAGTAAAAAAAACTTTCCTTTGCCTTAGACGAAATCTTCTTTCTTCTAGTCTAAACGCATGACCTCGTGTCCTATGTCAAGTCCGGTTTGTGAATAGATTTCCACACAATGGTTTGTATTGGCTTCAAATATATTTGTATAATGTTATCATATCCCCTCTCAGGCGACGTTTTTCTAAACTAAATAGGTTTAAATTTGTTAACCGTTCTTCATAGCTGATATGTTCCATTCCTTTTATTAATTTTGTAGCCCGCCTCTGCACTTTTTCTAGTGCCATAATATCCTTCTTTAGAACAGGTGCCCAAAATTGCACAGCATATTCAAGGTGTGGTCTTACCAGTGATTTATAAAGAGGCAAAATTATATTCTCGTCCCAAGAATGAATGCCCTTTTTCATGCATGACAATACCCTACTGGCCTTGGCCACTGCTGATTGACATTGCACATTGTTGCATAGTTTGATGTCTATAACAATTCCCAAGTCCTTTTCGTGTGTTGTTATCCCTAATTCGCTTCCATTAAGGGTATACGTTGCTTGTGTATTCTTTACGCCGAAGTGCATAACTTTGCATTTTTCAACATTAAATTTCATCTGCCATTTGAGTGCCCAGTCCTCCAGTCTATCTAAATCCCTCTGCAGCAAAGTAATATCTTGCTCACATTGTATTATTTTACAAAGTTTTGTGTCATCTGCAAACACTGAAACATGACTTTCAATGCTGTCTTCAAGATCATTTATAAACATGTTAAATAGAAGGGGTCCCAGAACAGACCCCTGAGGGACACCACTTGCCACCTCTGTCCAGCTTGAAAATTTACCATTAACGACAACTCTTTGTACTCTGTTTTTAAGCCAATGTTCTACCCAAGAACAAGCATTTTCATCTAGACCGATTTCCTTGAGTTTGAACACTAATCTTCTGTGTGGAACTGTATCAAATGCCTTGGCAAAGTCCAAATAGATCACATCCACTGCAACACCCTGATCTATACTTCTACTTACTTCTTCGTAGAATGCAATCAAGTTAGTTTGACACGACCTGTGCTTCATAAAACCGTGCTGATTTTTGCTGATAACCATGTTCTTCTCAAGGAATTCTTGTATATAATCCCTTAATAATCTTTCAAATATTTTACCAGCCACAGAAGTTAAGCTCACAGGTCTATAATTTCCAGGCAAGGATTTTGAACCCTTTTTGAATATAGGAACCACATCTGCCTTCCTCCAATCCTCCGGAACACTTCCTGAAAGAAAAGAATCTTGAAAGAGTAAAAACAGAGGTTCACTTATTTCTACACTTAGTTCCTTAAGTACATGTGGATGGATACAGTCAGGCCCTGGAGCTTTCTTTATATTAACTTTCTTTAGTTGCTGCAGCACCTTGTCTTGAGTTAACCAATTACAATTATTCTGCAAGTTTTTAGTAGCAATCATTTGCACATCTATTGCCATGGGTTCTTCCTTAATATATACAGAGGAGAAATAGTTATTTAAAATTCCTGCCTTTTCCTGGTCTTCATTGACTAACACCCCCGTTTCAGTTTTTAGTGTACCTACACTTTCATTTTTGGGTTTTTTAGAATTTATGTACTTAAAAAAAATGCTTTGGGGTTGGTTTTGCTCTCTTTAGCTATCATTTTTTCATTTTGAAGTTTAGCAAGTCTAATTGCCTTTTTGCACGCATTGTTTGCTTCCTTATATCTTTTATAAGATGCATCTGATTTGTCCGATTTAAATGCTTTAAATGCCCTTTTCTTATTTTTTATCTCTTGTTTTACTTTTCTAGTAAGCCACATTGGTTTTAATTTGTTTCTTTTATATTTATTTCCCAATGGTACATACTGAGAAATGTACCTTTCTAATATTTGTTGAGGGGGCGCAGATTGATGACCGGTCGCACCCCACCTCCCTTCTTTAGTACCAAAAAGAGGTTGCTCACAAACCCGGGAGAGGAGGGTGGAACCTGGTAGATTGCGCCCTTTCCCTGTAGCGCAAGAATTTCCTCCCCTACCAGGCTCCTGTCCTGTTGGGGGAAAAACAAACCAGTAGGGCACGGAGGTTTGGATTCGGTACAAACGCGATACGATAACCTAGGATAGTGTTTAGGACCCAAAAATTAGAGGTCAGTCTGTGCCAGGCATCGAAAAAAATCGACAGTCTGCCCCCACAAATGACATACAAGAGAGAGGGAATGATAGAACACTCGCCATAAGGCCGTCAGCCATATGAGGTACCCCATATCCCTTTGGGACTGCAATGAGCTGCCCCTCAGTGGGAAGTTTAGGACCCAAACATTGGAGGTCAGTCTGTGCCAGGCATCGAAAAAATGGGACAGTCTGCCCCCCACAAATGACATACAAGAGGGAGGGAATAATAGAACACTCGCTATAAGGCCGTCGGCCATACAAGATACCCCTGGTCCTTCGGGACTGCAACGATCTGCTCCTCAGTGGGAAGAAGGGCGAAGGGGACCTTGTCTCTGTAGGCTGGAATTGAGGCGTGGCGGAGCCTCGGTAACCCCAGTAGGAACCCCGGGAGGAGTGGCTGGGCAGACTGCCTCGATGTCTGCCGGCCCCCCCCCCAAAACCTTGGGAGAGAACACACTCTTCATGTTTGTCTGTGCCTTGTCCAGTGCCGTAAATGTACTAACATAAGTACCCAATTCTTTAACAAAATTGTCCCCGAATAGGAGACCTTTTGCCTGCGGTCCAGGCTCAGATATTGCCAGGTTAACGAGCTTAGGCTCGATTTTCATGAGGATAGAGTTTTGCCTCTCAGTGGCCAACGTAGTGTTAGTGTTGCCTATCAAACCAATAGATCGCTGGACGTAATCCCTGATGGCCAAGAGATCAACTGGCACGCCGTTAGTTAAGGCCTCTTCGATTATATTGAAGATTTGGGCGCTAGGGCCTAATACGTAAAGCACCTTGTCTTGGCAATGACGTAGGGTATAGTCCAGCCCCTTTTTGGCTTTCCAGCCTGATTTGCCCAGGAATTGGGCAACCTTAGGGTCTATGTGTGGCACAGGCGAAGCTTATTCCTCATGGCCTTGTCTAGGGGCTTCCTAATCCTAGCCACGATATACTGGGCCACGTGATCGGTCGGGTACCATTCAGCCGACGTAGGGTTTTGCACGGTGCAACGGACCGTTTCAGCAGACAAGGGGTTAAAGTCTGTTTAGGCGATAATCCCCTTTTCAAAGACTGGCACAGCTACTGCAGAACACCAAACTCCCGAACTGGATACAAAATAGCACTCCAAACTGGAACCTCACGAATAGCTGCTAGCAGACTAACAGGAAAAGCATACATCAGCTTACACTCCTGGCAATTAGTCTCCAACAGCATACAGTGAATCCCCCCAATAACGAGACAAGGCTCCGTGTTGAGGCTCAAGCAGTGGTCTGTTTATTGAGGGCTACACTCCCCTAGGGGACCAGATGGAAGACTGTAACAACGGACAGACAAGTAGCATTTCAGGACATACAGAAGTAAAACATACCCACAATGCATCCTGGCTTCCTCCTCTCTGCCCTGGAGATAATTTGAGAAGTAATTCAATTATCTCCCAGGACAAAGGCAAAACTCCATTACACACGTGGGGACACAAAGACAGACTATCACTTTAAAATACATAATGGGACAAATGGTACAGTAAATATATACATGTAACATATCCCCAGATAGCTCAGGTCTGAGTGCACGAATACAGTTTAATTGCCATGGAGCCAAAGTCTTGAATTACACTAATATGCTCCATGGCATAGCTATCTGGGTTAAAACATTCCTCCAACATAAAATACCGAATTTACATGCATTCGTTAAATCAGTACGAACTAGAACCAGGGGCTGGAGGTTCAGCGGTGCCTGCACGTAAAAGTGTCCGGGTTTGGTGCATGAAAGCCGGGCAGAAAAGCGCTGGCTGCCCGGGGAGCTCCAGAACACCACCATCGTGTGGCGGCTAGGTGTAACCGCGACCACCCAGTAACAATCAATTAAGCTGCGGTTAACCGCAGCTACTGGATGGTCAATTGCCGGCACACGCTTGTTAAGCCGCGGTTAACCACGGCTTCAGGGAGGTAAATGGAGGGCGCACTCCAGCTTCTGGGTGGCCCATTAACAGCGCCGGCCGGCTTCCCATGGCTCTGGGGAGGCTGAAAAACTGATGTTTGTTCGGTAGATAGAATCTACCGAACGGCTGTGCAGAAAGGGAGAAATAAATCCTTCTGCACAGTAAAAATTAACCCTTTAACTGCCGGTCCATGATCCAAAGGCAGCAGGCGGACGACCAGGCTCCTCCAATGCAATGTGGCGAGATTGGTCTCGTCACACACGGCATCTGGATCAAACAGGGGTTCTCCCTGTAGGTCGAGGATGGTGGAAGCGTCGGCCACCTCCTTAGCCCAAGGGCCATGTTCACAGCCAAACTGCGGTCCAGAGAGGAGGTCCCCGAATCAATAGAGCCAATCCCATCGGACTCATCCGAGACCTCCTCAGAATCCAAACCAGAGTCGGAATAATCTATCAGGGACTTTGCCCTCTTCCATGTCCGCACCACTTTTACCCGGCGGGTGGCTGTTTTACGTGGGGGCCCCACGTCCTCAATAGTAACAAGACGCAGCCTGTCTGTCAATCCAGTTTTGGAGGCATGCTCGCCCACATAGTGGGTCTTCTCAGTAGCCTTACGGCCGCTAGGGACCACCAGCTTATCAACAGCGGCCTTAGTGCGGGCCGAGCCAGGGGTATGACTAGACGCCAGAATAGCAATGGACTTGGACAAGTTGTCCGACATCGCCCCAATTGCTGTAAAAATGGCCTAGGTGACCGATTTGGTCATTGTAGCGTTCAGCAGCGAGTGGAACACCTCCGAGTTCAACTGCTCCATGGAGGCCATGTCCTTTCCACGGATGGGTTGGGGGTCTAGGGACAGGAGTCATTCCTTGCCTAGTGGCACTCTCAGCAGTAGTAGGGGCATTAATTACCAACTTACTGACTTAAAGGTAGGCAGACAATGTAATAGAGCAACAGGAAATGCTAGCAGAATGCTTGGTTGTATAGGGAGAGGTATTGGCAATAGAAAGAGGGAAGTGCTCATGCCATTGTACAGAACACTGGTGAGACCTCACTTGGAGTATTGTACGCAGTACTGGAAACTGTATCTTCAGAAGGATATTGATACCTTAGAGAGAGTTCAGAGAAGGGCTACTAAACTGGTTCATGGATTGCAGTAATAAACTTACAAGGAAATGTTAAAGGATCTTAACATGTATAGCTTGGAGGAAAGACGAGACAGGATATGATAGAAACATTTAAATACATAAAGAGGGAATCAACACAGTAAAGGAGGAGACTATATTTAACAGAAGAAAAACTACCACAACCAGAGGACATAGTCTTAAATTAGAGGGACAAAGGTTTAAAAATAATATCAGGAAGTATTACTTTACTGAGAGGGTAGTGGATGCATGGAATAGCCTTCCAGCTGAAGTGGTAAAGGTTAACACAGTAAAGGAGTTTAAGCATGCGTGGGATAGACATAAGGCTATCCTAACTATAAGATAATGCCAGGGACTAATGAAAGTATTTAGAAAATTGGGCAGACTAGATGGGCCGAATGGTTCTTATCTGCAGTCACATTCTATGTTTCTAACTCCTTACGCGCCTGCATAGTGACCAAATATGGGGCAACACACTTGCACTGGAGAAAAAGCTAAGTGACAGGTATCCCGTGTTACACAGAATGAAGGAACCTGCATTGCCCAGAAGGCTAGACTGGCTGAAACAGGTAATAAGCACTGTAACGGAGCTCCCTGTACCCCTGACTGGTTACTTCCCCCAAGGACCACTTCCGAGGAACAGGGGACAAACCACAGCACTTCTGCCCACAATCGCCATGGTTTGACTGGGGCCCTGTAACCTCTCCTTCCTGGAGCCAAATGGGTAATTCGCTCTAGACACCCCCAGGCACTGGTCGACACTCAGTCCTGGGAGCTCTAGTCCTTACAAGGATTTTCCTTGTTGAATCCCCTGCAAGCTGGAACAGCAAACACAGGGGTTAAATCTTCCTTCCCTCCAATAACAGGACGACACACAATTTTGGAGTGCAAACTGGAACGCTTTAATGGCAGTCATAACTGGACTTATATGCATGTCCCCATGCAAGGGGCACTCTCCCCAGGACCATGTGGGGGGGCTGCAGAACAAAATCACAGTCCAATGACAAAGGTGTTTAAATACATGACACTCCCATATACAATCCCTCCCCTCCCCTCTTCCTGGGAGATAATTGGATGAGTAACTGTATGAATTCTAATCCAATTATTTCCAAGCACAGAAAGAACATACTTTTTCAAAACATCCCAAAAGTACCCTAAAAATTAATGTAACCTCACCCCTGGTAGCCCTGATCTGGGTGACCAACATATCCAAAATTCACCCAGATCAGTTCAGGAGTTTCCTGGAAGTCATTTATTTGACCGACCGCAGGCATGGTCCCATGCTCAAAACTGTTCCAGAGAATCAGGACTTGCGGTCGGTCTAGTTCGGTAGTTTGAAAATGAAAAAACTACCATACAGAGTCAATAGTCTTACCCTGGAGCTTGTTCCCCCTCATCCAGACGCATGATTTCACCGAACAGTGCCCTTCTAAGTTGTATAGAAACGAACGCAGGCGATGATGGAAGTCCAGCAGTGTTCAGGGGTTTGTGTCCGATTTTAGTTCCATGAGATTCATGCCCAAAAAAACACAGCTGTCTGCATTCATGCAAACAAGATGGCCGACACATCGTGGTTGTCCATAGGAATTGCGGCCACCCAGACGAACAATTAGAACGCTGTGGGGAGAAACGTTCCAAGTTGTTAAAAGGTGTTAACAATCTCCAGGGTGGTCTCTGGTTCGTGCGGTTGTTCGGTAACTGAACCATATAATCCCAATTACACAAACAGCGACTTTTACATTATTTTTCACAGGGTCCATAGGCTGTGGGCAGGAGGCTGGCAAGCAGACTCCTCCTGGAGCTTGTGGCAAACTCATGTAAAAAGGGGAGTTTGTCACAGGCACACTAGGACAAAGTACAGCAAAATCACTGTCAGCTTACCGAGTGTGCCCTCAGGGAAGCACTGGCAAGCTGCCCAGCAACACAGGCAGCCAATCAGCTTGCGGCCACCCCAAAGCTGGGGAAAAGCACGGCAAACTCCTTGCCACACACAAGATTGATGCTGTGATGCACAGCCGCGAACTGTCAGCAAGACGTGCCCTGAGGCCCGAAGGAGACTACGGGTAACGGGGTCGCCAAGGCCGTGACAACCTACCCGAAATATAGGAGGGAAGAGTGGTAGCTGTGGGGGGGTGGGAAAGGGGAATAGGAAAGAACGAAAAAAACAGAGGGCCCAAGAAAAGAGGGCTCTGCTTCAATTACAGGAAGACCGAAAACACAAAGATATAACTGAAAAACCATCAATTAAACAAACAAACAATAACAAATACAGGAACAGTATGACGGAGCAAAACATCAGTGTTACTTAGCTGAGGCAGCAGCAAAGAAAGAGTGGATTAGGGTCACATGGGAGTATATGCAATGTGGACGGCTCTCATTGGCTAAGATGTTATGATGTGATGGTTAACCCTTTGAGGGTATTTTTTTTTTCTATGAATATCTTAATATCCTTTCTTTGCTGCTGAGGAATAAAAGAAAGAGATACGCCTAATATGAGCCTCTGTGTCCTTTAATAAAATCCATAACTACAATGTGTAGCTTGTTCACCTCATCCATGCAAACGATTCCACCGAACAGTGCCCTTCCAGGGTGTGTAGAAATTAACACAGACGATGATGGAAGTCTAGTGGTGTTCGGGAGTTTGTGTCCGATTTTAGTTCCATGAGCTTGACGCCCAAACACCGCTGCCTGCGTTCGCGGGAACAAGATGGCTGCCACCTCGTGGTCATCCACACAAACTACGGCCACCCAGGCGAACAATTAGAACACTGAGGTGGAAATCGTTACAAGGTGTCATTTAGGCTTAACAAGCACACGGGTGGTCTCTGGTTCGGGTCCCGAATGGCATATGGAAATTACATGAACCAAGCCTTTTAAACTGTCTTTTACAGGTTTGCCTGCATGGCCCATAGTCTGTGGGCAGGGAGATGGCAAGCAGGCTCCTCTAGGAGCCCGTGGCGTGGTCACGTTCGCCACAAGGAGTATCAGAATAAGTCCAGTAAAGATAGTCTTCTGTACGGCTGTATCTATTGAGCTGAGAAGAATTGCTGCCACCTTGGTTCTGGACTGGCTTTTTGGGTGGGATTTATCTTGGCCTTTTGATTTAGGGTTCCTCTCTAAAGGTACAAGTGAGCTAAGACCGGTTTGCCACCTGTGTGGGGACTAGTAAGAGTGCAAGTAACATGTTATGTTCTCATAATGGCAATGTTTTTTAATTGGTTCCTATTATCTGTTATATTGGAAATCTGCCACAGCCCACAGACCAGGGTTTTTCATAGTTTTTAAATATGATTTGTAGCCCTGCCTCTAGGTAATAGTAAAGTAAAGAACGGAGACCGGTGTTTCATATCCTTGATTAAGCATGCGAGAACCAATTGTTCTAATCAGCTGTGGTTCCAATCTGGTCCTTAAAGACTTTGTCTAAGCGTATTGGCTCTGGGGGCCTGGAGTCATTGCAGGTTTACTTAAGTGAGAGCCAGAACAGCTAAAGTAAAAGCTTAGCTGATTTTTCCAATTTGGTTCTTTTAGCCTTCAATTTGAAATTCGCGATGGGTGCGTGAACGGACGCATAGAATGAGAGCTCCTGGTCCTGAATGACTCAATAGCTTGATATATCGCAGCAAACACTGCCTTTTTACTTGCCCAAAAGTGATCTAACCTTAACTGCCACGATGGCACCGGTGAAGCAGACAAAGCTCACGGACCTGATCTGCCACGCTAAAAAAGACAGCTCGTGGCCTATACAAGATGGCAACGAAGGCTCAGCTCTCTCACAGACGTCTGAGAACCAGCCGGACTCAGACCATGAAACGGGCAATTACACGGATGCACCGGTGACCAAGAAACGGTTTTATGATATGCTGCTGGAGTTTAGGGTCACTCTTCAATCTGACCTCAAGCGAGTGACATGTGAAATAATAAAATAATAATAATAATAATAATGGGAAATCTCGGAATTAGGAGAAAGGTCGTACCGCTTGGAGGTTCCTACTGAAGAGCTCTGTTCAGGGCGCAATGAACTGGCTGACATTGTGCAACACTTGGCTGATGAGCACCTCCAACTCAAGTGTAAGCTAGCGGACATGGAGGACCGCTCGAGGCGGAACAATGTCCGCTTCCATGGGATCCCAGAAAATGTGGCGGTGGAGGCACTGTCTGACTACATTCTGGTACTTTGTAAATCACTGCTGCTGGGCGTTAAGGACAGTGAGTTGCTGCTAGACAGGGCCCACCGCTTGCCAAGGCCTCCAAGACTGGCCCAAAATACGCCACGGGATGCGGTGGTGCGCTTTCATTATTTTAAAACTAAAGATGCACTGCTAAATGCGGCAAGAAAGATAACCAAGCTGCCAGAGCCTTACTCCGCCATCCAAAAATATGCGGACCTCTCGGCATTAACGGTGAACCGCCGTAGAGAATGGTGACGATTGTGACGGTGACAAAGACACTAGGCAGTAGTCTCTCAGTGTAGGTTGGGCAGTAGTCTCTCAGTGTAGGTTGGGCAGTAGTCTCAGTGTAGGTTGGGCAGTAGTCTCAGTGTAGGTTAGTTTGTAGTCTCTCAGTGTAGGTTGGTTAGGCTCACAGTTTAGGTCAGTAGTCTCAGTATAGGTTGGTTAGTCTCTCAGTGTAGGTTAGTAGCCTCTCAATGTAGGTTGGTCAGAGAGGTGAGAACGGACAACAGCTCAATTACCCTGCCCTTCTAATTGAGCTGTTGTCCATTCTCACCTCTCTTGCTACTTGTTTTTTTTTTTTTAGTCTCTCAGTGTAGGTCAGTAGTCTGTCAGTGTAGGTTAGTCAGTATGTCAGTCAGTCAGTGTAGCGGAATGGGCCTTGGGACGGTACCCTTATTCCTGCTATGGGCTGTCAGTGTGTTTTTATCCCCCGGTTGTCCCCTGTGTTTTGTGCTTGCAGTCCCTGTGTGGGACAGATCCCCTGTTATTGGATTATTGTGTTTTTTTCCCTGTTCGCCTGGCCGTTCGGTAAACACCATTCTCCTGGCCTCCTATCACTGACTTTTTCAACAACAGAACAAAGTACCGAATGGCAGGCCACCTATATGTGGAGTGTGCCACTTGTTAACCCCAATAACCCCTGTTCACACCTCCACAAACCGCAATTACATAAACGTTCCAAGTGGTCGGCTGGATGCCCGCCGTTCTTATGTGCGAACACGTGGCGATGGCCATCTTTAGATACGAACAGAGACAGCGGTGTTTGGTCGTCGAGTGTATGGAACTAAAATCGGACACTTGTCGGCGCGAACACCGCTGGGATTTCCACCTTCCACTATTCGTAGGGTGGTGTTTGGGGGGAGCAAACTCCTGAACAAGATGCACATAATGAATGTACGCACGGACAGTTTTTTATTGGTTTTTCATGTAGTTTATACTCCCGAAAGAGACCGACCGCACAGCCTGATGTCATGGGACCTTTTTGGGCAAGCACCTCATGTGCGGTCGGTCTAAACTATACCCCGGTGGCGTTTCGGCTGTATTTGTGGGATCTGAGCACTTTTCGGATATGTTGGGCACTCATATCCAGGCTATCTGGGGATATAGGACTTAAAGGGGTATGTTTTGGGGTGATTACATGTCGTGGACCTGAGAGTTAATGTAATTATGTTGTGTACTTTGTCTCAGTCTACTCTTAGGTCCAGTGGGGAATGCCCCTGGAATGTGTAATTGGAAACCTCTTGCATGGGAATTCTCATAAAAGGCTGTGTGTGGCTCCATTAAAAACAGTTATACCTCCAGAGCTGAGTGTCGTCCATTTGCTGGGGGAGGTGGTGGGAGATTCCTTGGTTACTTTACTGTGTTTGGCTGTTCCCTTGGAGTATTCTACTTGTTCCTGAGCAAATGTTGGAGTAACCAGGGGAGGAGAGTCCCTGCTAGGACTAGCGCTCCGCTACATTGGTTGCAGCGGTGGGATCCAGAGCTTACAGAGGAACAAGTACCAGTGGACTCAGCAGCGCCAAATGGACCGTGGATGGAGATTGACTACTCCATTCTAAAATGGTCCACGCTAAAGGATCTCCTAGAGGCAAGAGGGATATCAGCAAATAGAAGGCTACCCTCATTGCCGAAATCATAGTGGAATATCGAATCGATGGCGGTTTTGCGCACGAACGGAGCAGTTCGGTACACGAACGGGAACCGACAGCATTCAAAAGGGAGTTACAATTTTGTCTGTCCTTTTATGGCGAAAACCCATCGACAGACATTATTGCCCGAACCATGCCGGAAGTCCAGGAGTTCATATTAAGGCATAGGGATTAACAAACCCTGGAAAGGAACCAAGCAGTGACAATCATACCAGAGGGTAAGCCTAAAATACCATACAGTGCTTTTAAAAACTATGTAGAGGCAGAGGAAGATATTGACACATTCCTCCAGGACTTTGAAAGACAATGCGCCCTACATAAAATTGATATGGAGGAACAGGGAGAGCAGCAGAGGCTTACCGCACTGTACCAGAGGAGGAAATCAGGAATTATGGCCAGGTATGCCATTATACCAGAGGCATATCGAAGGCGGTTTAGAGACTTAAAAAAGACTGACAAGAACTCACATGCTAAATGGGCCTGCCGGTAACATCAAGCTGCCCTTGGGTAGGTACAAGCCCACAAAGCCTGCACAATGGAAGACTTGCTACAGTTAATATTAATGGAGCAATTCCTCAACGGGCTGGCACCAGATATCCAGGAGTGGGTAAGGGACCGCAACCCTACTTCCATCACCAAAGCAGCAAGGTGGGCCTATGAGTATATGGATGCCCGCAGACAGCAGAGACCAGTCCAGTCCAGACCCTTCTTCAGGCCTGCAGCAACACCTCCCGGGCAATCAATACCTCCCAGTCAACCCAACAATACCTCCTACTCAACAACCTCACTTCCAGTCGCAGAACCACCTGCATTGCCACATCTGTAGAAAGATGGGGCACATGCGCAGAGATTGTCCCCAGAACCGAGACCAGGCTCCATGGATCCGCCCGGGACCAGCACCACCCGCAAGAGCAGCAGCGCACTACTACCAGGCAGAGTCTCCAGCCCAGTATGCCGCCCCTGCCCCAGATGTAGAGCACTGGGAAGTCCTGCATGAAGCAGACCCACTACAGACGGACACAGATAATCACCGGCAGACAGTCATCTTGGCAGGGAAGGAGGTCCAAGGGCTCCGTGATAAGCCACACTTACATTAGTAAAAAGCTGAACTTTTCCCCCAGCTACCCGTACGGCCACTGTATTCTGCAAAGACCCAGAATACAGTGGCCGTACGGGTAGCTGGGGGAAAAGTGTACAGTGTCAGGTCCCCTGCCTCCCCCGGCCTCTTGCGGCGACCTTGCTTACCTCATCACAGCGAGCTGCGTCATTTGGTCCCTGTCTCCAGAGTGGCAGTGTGTCTGACGCTGCACGCTCCAGAGCAGCTTGCTTATATGTGTGCTGCACCCGGTCATGTGACCCGGCACACAGTGATGACATCAGAGACCACAAGGGAGGGAAGAAACTCCTCCCACGTGTTGTGGTTAACACTAATTGGAGATTAGCCAATCAGACACACTGTGTGTATATAAGCTAACCTCTACCTTGCCTCAGTGCCCTGTCTTTGGTTTACCATTGAGCGTTGCACTTGTTATTTGGATTTCCTGGTTACTGATATTTGGCTTTTTGTCACGAATGCTAGTGTGGTCCAGCACGCAGAACTATGTAACATCTACATAGACAGAACAAAAAAGACAGGACGTAAACAGGTCCTTAGAATGGGCGGACTAATATGTTAAAGACAGAGAATGGTCAAGGGATAGCCGAGATCAAGGAAGCCAGAAATGCACAATACCGTTAAACAAGCCAAGTCAGAAGAACCAGAAATCAGAGTAGTCAGGAATAGCCAAGGTCAATATACCGGGAATATCAATAATAGGAACAGAAAACGCACTCTCGGTAACCAGGACAGGAAACCACAACAGGGCAAAGAACTGGGAAGCTTCAGGGATTGAAATATCCCTCCTTTGACTGTAATTGGTCAGACGGTGACCTCTGACCCCAGAACGTGCGTGTGTGTCGGCGTTGTGACGTCACATGCACGTTCGTGTGACCCTGGGGGGTGGAGCCATCGATGGCCGCGAACGCATGGTTGGCGCCATCTTTATTTTGGTCAGGCGGCCAGGAGAACCCGGTGGAGCGGCCCCCAACTTGCTACTGAGCGCACGTAAGTTCAGTCTGTCGGCGCAGTCGTGCCGGTCGGGTGCAGCCGCACCTCGTGGTGAGCCGGGGGCCTTGACACTTTGTCTCTCGTTATTTCGAGTACCCCCAACTCGAAGAAGGAGCCGGCTTGTTAGGAAAGCGGTAGTGAAACGACTGGACAAGATCGTTTGAGCAGGGTCCTCTTCAACCTATCGTTCCTGTACGTTTTTTGTAATTGTCCTATTTATAGTTAAATCCCCCCTCATAATATTGTAAAGCGCTACGGAATCTGTTGGCACTATATAAATGGAGCATGAACCCGATCAGCAGGAACCCAGCTACGCTCCTCCGGGCCATACCCCTTCCAGTCTACCAAATAAGATAAAACACCTCTGGTAACCTTGGAATCCAATATATTGTGAACTTCGTATTCCTCCTGTCCACCAACAACCAGATGCGGAGGAGGAGTGAACAGTTTTGTGTACAGATTACAAGTGAGAGGCTTCAACAGGGACACATGGAACGTGTTAGCAATTCTCATGTGCACAGGTAGTGCCAAAGAATATGTCACGGGGTTAATATGTTGAAGGACACGATAAGGCCCTATATATCGAGGAGACAGTTTCATGGAAGGAACTTTGAGTTTAATATGACGCATGGAAAACCAGACCCTGTCCCCTACTTGATAGACAGGATTGGCACCACGCCCCTTGTCAGCCTGAACTTTAGTACGTTTACAGGCTGACTGTAATGCCACATGCACCGAAGCCCAAGTGTCTTGGACAGAGGCTAAACAGGTGTCCAAAGCAGGAATATCAGAAAATTAGAAGGCAATACGGTGGGGTGATAACCATTATTTACAAAAAAAAGGGGCTACGATTGGTGGATTCATGAGTCGCATTTTTTCTGGCAAATTCAGCCATGGGCAAGAGTTCAGACCAGTTTGACATCAATAAAACAACGTAAATAGGACTCTAAGGCCTGATTGGCTCTCTCCGCTGTACCATTGGTCTGAGGGTGATATGAAGAGGAAAAAGAAAGTTCTATGCCCAACTGCTTACAGAAAGCATGCCAGAATCTAAAAATAAATTGGGTACCTCTGTCGGAAACACTGTTTTTCGGTACCCCATGTAGCTGAAAGATTTCACGCAAAAATATTTGGACAAGATCTTGAGAAGATGGCAATTTCTTAAAAGAGGTATAAAATGCGCCATATTGGAGAATCTATCCACAACCATATTGTTAGACCCATCTAGCCATGGATTTCATTGTGGATCTTCCAAATTCAAATGGGTATATGGTGCGTCTGGTATCAGAAGTGGCTGTAACAATCCAGGAGGAGATTTATGAGGGGCCTTAGAAACTGCACATATTCGACATGCCCCTATGTAGTCCCTGACATCACCCCTAAGTGTCGGCCACCAGAATTTTCTAGCAATGGCAGAGAGGGTTTTATGTATGCCAGGATGTCCGGCTGTCAAGTTATCATGAAATAACCCAAGCACTTTAGTCCTTAATAATGGCGTAACAGACAGTTTTTTAGGTGGTCTCTCTGCGTGTGCCTGAGTTTAATCTGCTATTATGTCACATAGGAGTGGAGAAGACACTTCCGAAACAGTCGTAGCAACAAAACACTCGGGAGGTACAATCGGGAATACCTCTTGTTCGGGAACCTCATCTGTCTCAAACTGTCTGGACAGCGCATCTGCCTTTGTGTTCTTAGTACCAGGTCTATACGTAATAACAAAATTGAAGTTGGAAAGGAAGAGTGACCATCTAGCCTGTCTGGAGGACAATCTCTTAGCGTCTCTAATATAAAGCCAAGTTCCTCTAAGAGATGCCTCCATTCCTTGAGAGCAAGAATAATGGCCAATAACTTCCTATTCCCAACATCATAGTTTTTCTCAGCAGGAGTCAGTTTGGTGCATCAGGACTCTCTTGTTGAGACAGAATGGCTCCTACTCCCGTCTGACTAATCTACTTCCAAAATAAAAGGTTTAGCCGGAAAACCCAGCATTAGGAATAGAAAACCAGAAAAACCAAGAAAAACTAAGCAAGGATTGTAAAAAGAATACTGGATACCAGAAGCCAAGGCCAGACATCTCTACAGAACAGAGCAGGATGTGACATAACGCCTCTCTTAAGAAGCGACCTCAGGGCGCGACTAGCAGCTCTCAGGCA
This sequence comes from Pelobates fuscus, assembly GCF_036172605.1. NCBI lineage: Eukaryota > Metazoa > Chordata > Amphibia > Anura > Pelobatidae > Pelobates > Pelobates fuscus. The sequence goes on along the minus strand of NC_086318.1, from coordinate 449,839,047 downwards.
GAGACCAGGAAAGAAGCGAGGATCCAGCAACTAAGTCCTCAAGACTTACCGGAGGCAAGGATTCCCCGACACAGCAGGAAAGTAGTTTGCGGCTCAAAATGCCATTCCGAACTACTTTACTTCCTTTGGAAAGGTCTCCTGCAAAGGAACCACCAGCCAGGACCGAGATCCTCTCCAGAATAGGAGCACTGCCACGAAACAGGAATCAAGCATTGTAACGGACCGTTTCACTTACAAGAGGATAAAACCCAGTTTAGGCGATATCCCCCTTTTCCATAGACCAGCAGCTACAGCAATCACCAATCTCCCGAACTGCAAACTGTACGAATTCTGGAAACTCCCGAACTGGAAACACACGAACTTTGGAATAGCTGAACAGGAAAAGCATACAATCCGCTTACACTCCTGGCAGTCAGCATACAATCCAATTCCCCCAAAAACGAGACGACACATCGGTTTGAGGGTTAAGCAGAATCTGAGGTCCTGGCACACCCAGCCTGGTTTTTATTACGGTTGTGCACATACAGGACACACCCAGGGGGAGGCATAAAATAACCAATCAAGTAACAGTACAACCCACACATCCCCTCCCCTCAGATAAGCAATTAACATAATTATTACATACAGTAAAAATACAGTTTCCACACATAATCTGTAACTTTAAAACCATACATCACATTCACATAAAAATACATATCCACAATCAATCCATTCAGGGGAACAACATATTAAAAAAAGTGGCATTAATCAGACCAGGGGTTCAAAAGTTAGTAAAAGTATCTTTTGTTCCCCCTGGCTGGCAGTATTTTAACCTGCTCAAACAGGAAAAGTAAAACATCCCCACAATGCATCCTGGCTTCCTCCCTTCTGCCCTGGAGATAATTGGAGAAGTAATCCAATTATCTCCCAGGTCAAAGACAAAACTCCATTACACATGTGGGGACCTAAATACAGGATTATGTTTTAAAATATATAAAGTTACTTTTTATACATTAAACACAGACATGTAACATATCCCCAGATAGCTCAGGTCTGCGTGCACATTATTAGGTGAATGGCACGCAGACCACACAAATACAGTTAGTTGCCATGGGTCTTTCCCATAGTCTTTCATTATATGAATAGGCTCCATGGCATAGCTATCTGGGGGTATCACTGCTCACACAGGGCAAGTACCGAATGGCCCCACTGTGTTTAAAGGGGCAGAATGAGTGACATGCACTCTGTTAGGGCCGAATACGTTTTGTAAAAGGGCCCAATCTCCCAGGGCCATAGTCCAACGGCAAGGGGCGGGCAAGCAGCCCCCTCCAAGGACACGTGGCGAGGTCGGTTTCGCCACAAGCATCACAAGAGAACACCTGAAGCGACCAACGTACAGCTTAGCAGGTCGACCTCCTCCACACAAAAAATTAAGGAAGCCTGGTCCAGATACAGGAACTCTTGCATACCGAATATCCAACAGGAACTAGAACAAGGAACCAAGCATCACAAGAGAACACCTGAAGCGACCACCGTACCGCTTAGCAGATCGACCTCCTCCACGACAAAAATAAGGAAGCCATCTCTAGCAGACTGGTCCAGATACAGGATCTCTTGCATGCAGAAGAACCAGGCATGACACGACAGACAGAACAGGAAAGCTAAGTCCACTCCACGAACTCAAAGTACCTACGGCCATCTGTCACGGGTGGTGGTCGGGAAACCGGGACCCCTGAGTGCCTGATGATAAATGGGAGTCTTCAGCGTGGAAGTGGATTACAAGGCCCGGTGCAGGCCACAAACCAAGACCCTGTTGCAGCTTAGTGGAAGCCAGAGCAGATGAATGCTGAGATGTATCCAGTACTAAAAACAAGGCAAGACTAGAACAGGCACCAAACATGCAAGACAGAACTAGTAGAACCCAGAACCAGAGAAGGATAGGAAGCTAAACCCAGAACATGTACACAATACATATGGGAAACATTAACATAACAGGGGCAGGACAGGACTGTACATGGACTGGGATTACAAAATAAAACAAGACAAGATAACATAGGCAAAACAAGAGGAGACATAACTAAGCACTATATATGAAAAGTATGGGGATTTAGTTACATTATATGATCATACATTGCATAAACCTGCCACAACACCAATGTACCCCATATTCGGCAGGTACTACACTGCCTAATGTTCGCTAAAAGAACCATACTAAACCACAATAGCACTTACCTGCAAGAAAGGGCAGAGATTTGAAACACTGCTGCAGGTCCAGATTGAAACAAAAGGAAAATGGAAAACAAACAGGTGTGGCAACATAAAACAAACATAAATTAATCCAGGAGACTGGGAATTCCAGGGACGGAATAATGGAATGAAACCAGAAAACCCAGCATTAAGGAATAGAAAACCAGAAAAAACAAGAAAAACTAAGCAAAGATTGTAAAAAGAGTACTGGATACCAGAAGCCAAGGCCAGACATCTCCACAGAACAGAGCAGTGTGTGACACCAAGGGAGTATGATGATCATAGACCCTTGTAGTGATATAGCAGTTCCCTACAAGACGAGACGAGGCTGCAAGTTGAGGGTAAGAAGGTCTGACACTCCCACATACAGCACACAATCCCTCCCCTCTGCTTGGGAGATAATTGAGCAAGATACTGTAATTAACTAAATTATCCCCAAGCAGAAAAACTCATTTTTCAAAAAGTACAGAAAACACCACATATCCCCTGATAGCCCTGATCTGGATGACCAACATATCCAAAAATCACTCAGATCAGAGCAGTGGTTCAAAAGGTTTATGGAAGTCATATTTTTTCCCAGGCGCAGGCATGGTCCCATGCCCAAAACAGTTCCATAGAATTAGGCTGTGAGGCTAGTCTAGATTGGTAGTTTGCAAAAGAACAAACTACCGAACAAAGTCAATAGTTGTGGCAAACCTAGCCACTTCAGACTAGAAAACTGTGTCTTTAAAGGTTGTCCAGAATATTGCTGCCATATTGTGTTTAATGTACTGTACTTGCTGTATAGAAATGTATCTGTGCTTGAAATTCCTATAGAATTCGTATGCGGGCAGCCGAAAGCAGCTAGTATTTACCTAGCTGTTTCACGAACAGCTGTTTTACCGGCTGTTCGTGAAACAAATTATGTACCGAACCCAAGCCCACACACTGAGGGTCGTGTGGCACCAATTACCGGATTGCAACATTGTTGCAATCGGTAATTAAGTGCGTTCCTTGGTGGCCGTCGTTCGACTACCGACTGGCAGTCCTCAGGCTTTTCCTCCGCTTTACATGCGGGACACGTGTATATCAGGCACATTTTTTTTAGTATAAACAGGCTTAATTAATCAACGAAAAAGACTATGAGACTTTCGTAGTTTGTTGCAAACATTCAAGGCTAGGTATCCGCATGACGGCTTCATCTAGGCTTAAGCTTATAGCATGGTATGTAATGGACATGTTGCAAAGTAATAAATTAACGTTAAGGATAAGTTTAGCCTGTAGGTAGGCATGACCTGTACCCTAGCTAGTTTGGTAACGATACAGATGATGCAGGTTTACAATGCTATCTATATAAACAGGTTAGTGCAGTTTGATTATATCGTAATATTCAAGCTAGGTCTGAATATGTCGCTTTAATTGATATAGGTCACATTGATGATGTTATCACCCTGGTTGCCCAGACAGTCTCAGTTGGACGGTCTCCTTATCGGGATGTTCCACTGGGCAGCAGGCTCAGTCCCTCCAGGCGGGGGTGTGCGGCGCACAGTGTATTTCCTTCTCCCTGGTGCAGCCGTTGGCGTCGTTGGTGATAGTGGCAGCAGGGGTAAGTGATAGTTTACCTGCCTCTCTGTACCGCAAAGTTGGAAGGTGGGAGCCGCTGTGTCCCCCACGTGCCCCAGGAGATTGCCTGTCTTTCCCTTGTCCTCCGCGCACATGGCGCCCGCCATCTTGGGTGCAGCGGTTGGGCCCCCCGGTCTCGATTGCAGCGTCTCGCTCGGGGCCACAGGGCCGGGTCCGCTTGGGTGTGCGCCCTTGGCTGGGTACTGTGTAGCAGGATAGTGGGGCAGCGGCCGTCCGCCCCACTCACCGCCGGAGAAGGCCTCAGTTGAGGTAACAAGAATGTCTCCTCCAGGGGACTGCAGCTCGATGAGCCAGTGGTCCTTCTGTTCAGGGCACCATTGCTGTCGGTCTGTTTTTAGATGATAAGACATGGTTTAGTCGTTTTATTTAGAGATGTATTTCAGGAGCTTCTCTTGCTTGCAACCGTCCAGTTTGGCGGTCCGGCCCCACCCCCGGTGTTCGGTACTTTTTAACGAATTGAATAAGCAAATGTATTTTGTGCGGTGTTCGGTTGTTTTAGCTGGAATCTGAGCGGTAATCACACGAAATGTGCACTCAGACCCCTAGCTATCTACCGAACGTCCGTTTGTGCAAATAAGGTGAATATTATTGAAGTTATAGATTTAAATGTGAAATGCCGGTTCTGCTGCACGGAGGGATAATCCACTTAACGGTGTATTTCAGTGGGAGTGTCCCTCTAGTGCAGCAGTACCTGATGGGAGAATTGCTCCAAATGTTAAGTCCCCAATGTAGTCCATTATTGTGTTACCCCTGTGTAACGGACCGTTTCACTTACAAGAGGATAAAACCCAGTTTAGGCGATATCCCCCTTTCCAGATGCACAGGCAGCTACTGCAAACACCACTCTCCCGACTGGAACCACACAAACTCTGGAATCAGCTGAACAGGAAAAGCATACCATCCGCTTACACTCCTGGCAGTCAGCATACAATCCAATTCCCCCAAAGAACGAGACGACACATCGCTTTGAGGGTTAAGCAGGAACTCTGGACTGGCTCATCCAGCCTGGCTTTTATTACACTTGTACACTTACAGGCCACACCCAGGGGGAGGCATAAAATAACCAATCACATACATGGTACAACCCACACATCCCCTCCCCTCAGATAACCAGTTAACATAATTATACAGCCAGGAAAACTACAGTTTTTATACATGTGCTATAACTTTAAATCCATACATCCAACCACATATTTAGAATCAGCACACTTTAAACATACACCCTTCCAAAAATCAGCCAAATCCCTCCAGTGGATCAAAAGTTAGCTGGAGGTCCCTTTATGACCGACCGCAAGCACATTTTCCTGCCCAAAACAGTTCCATAGATTTGGGCTGTGCGGTCGGTCAATTTCATGCGGAAAAACGACTAAGTCCCATTTCGAACGGGACTTAGTCTCTGGAGCTGAAAAACGAACTGTAGGAGAAGGTAAGGGTCAGCGGTGTTCGGTAAAATGTGTAGCCGATTTCAGTTCCATGAATTTGGCTGCATCCGAAGTGCCCATTTAAAGCTGCAGCACTGTTCCAAATTATTTAAAGGGACAGTCTTATAAAATCCAATCTGCTAAAAGAGTCTTTAACAGGTAATACCTTCCAGGGGCCATAGTCTTAAAGGGTATTGTTACCCAAAGTCTCAATATGGCCCCAGACAGTTCTTAAAGGGCCAGCAGCAGCCCAATATAAAATAAAACATGCCCAAATGTAGTTTTTAAAGTGCAATATGTCCAGGGGCCATGTGGCGAAACCAGCTTCGCCACTGTGAACTGGAGAGGCCTGGCTGCTAGCCTCCTGCCCGCTGACTATGGCCCCTGGACATATTGCATTTTAAAAACTGGGGATATGTAGAAATGTGTGTTTTATGTGTTAAATGTATCAGTATGTAATTTTATGTCTTTTACTGTCTTTTTGCAACCATGTGGTTAATGGAGTCTGACTCTAGTCCTAGATAATTGGATTACTTCTCCAATTATCTCCAGGGCAGAAGGGAGGAAGCCGGGATGCATTGTGGGGGATGTTTTACTTCTGTTTGGGCCAGATTGTGCCATGCTGCAAGCCAAGGCCCAAAAGATACTTTTAGTAACTTTTAAACCCCTGGTCGGATCCATGCCATTTTTTAATATGTTGTTCCCCTGAATGGATTGATTGTGGATATGTATTTTTATGTGAATGTGATGTATGGTTTTAAAGTTATGAAAGTTGTGTAAAAGTATATTTTACTCTGTATGCATAATGGGATTATGTGTCACACTAAGGGGAGGGGATGTGTGGGAGGTAACATCTATGTCATTGGTTCTTTTATGCCTCCCCTGGGTGTGGCCTGTATGTGTGAGTTGGAAATAAAAGCCAGACTGGGTGTCCCAGTCTAGAGTCTGCTTAACCCTCAAAGTGATGTGTCGTCTCGGTCTTTGGGGGAATGGGATGGTATGCTGACTGCCAAGAGTGTAAGCCGATGTCTGCTTTTCTTGTTCAGCTGTTCCAGTGTTCGTGTGGTTCCAGTCGGGAGAATGGTGTTTGCAGTAGCTGTCTGTGCATCTGGAAAGGGGATTATCGCCTAAACTGGGTTTTAACCTCTTGTAAGTGAAACGGTCCGTTACAGGCCATAGTCAGCGGGCAGGAGGCGGGCAAACAGGCCTCTCCAATGCTCAGTGGCGAGGTTGGTTTCGCCACACCCTGCTATATCAGTAAGGAAACCCCTTGCATGGGGACTTGCATAAATACTGGAAGCTGTGAATAAAGACCTCAGTTGACTCCCAGAACTGTGTTTCGTCCCGTTACTGGGGGATTTGGGATATTGCCTTACTTTTCAGCGCTGACTGTGGATTTACCTTTAATACCAGCGGAGATCGTGGGATTTAATATTGCCGCTCCGCTACAATAGTCTTACCCTGGAGCTTGTTCCCTTCATCCAGACGAATGATCTCACCGAACAGGGCCCTTCTAAGCTGAATAGAAACGAATGTAGGCGATGATGGAAGTCCAGCGGTGTTCAGGAGTTTCTGTATCCTATTTCAGTTCCATGAGATTCATGCCCAAACACCGCTGCCTGCGTCCATGCGAACAAGATGGCCGCCACCTCGTGGTTGTTCATAGTTATTGCGGCCACCCAGACGAACAATTAGAACACTGCGGTGAGAAACGTCCCAAGTTGTTAATAAGCTCCAGGGTGGTCTCTGTTCGTGCAGTTGTTTGGTAAACAAACCATATAGTCCCAATTGCAGAGCCTGTTTGAAGTATACTAGCCAATTCTATTGCAGGGGCCATAGTCACAGGGTAAAAGGCTGGCAAGTAGTCCCCTCCAAAAAACAGTGGCAAAGGGGCTTTCATCACACACCTTCCCTTCCCGGGGGAGACTAAACAGGTACCTGACCTTATGTCGGTTGGTGCCTGAGTTAGTCGAGCAACCCACCCACAACAAGCAAGTACTGGACCTGGTGACTCCTGCGGCCTGTTTCGGTTCTGTACTGCCCCAAGAGTTACGTGGACCTCTTTGGTTGCCCTCTGGCTTGGAGTTGGAGTCACCCGGAGGGTAGAGACCAGCGGTGCTCAGCCCTGTAGCCAGCGTTACGGCTGGGTAGTGGAGTGAGTTGCTAGTTCCTTGTTCACGGACCCAGGGAGGGCAGAGGTTAACTGCACTCTGCCCTGATGCCAGCTCTTCTGCTGGGGTGGCCTGCAGGTATTCAGGCCCTGGCCAAAGGAGCTGTTGTGAAGAGGAGGGATCGTGGGTCGGGGATCTGGACCGGCCGTCCTGCATCCCTGTAGGTCTAATGCAGAAGCCACTGTCAAATCTGCACCATCGGGGACAGGAGTGCCTCCCCTCTGGAACGGTTGTCTCCTCTTCCTGTAAGGTAAGCTGCCGCTGGGGAGAGGGGGATATGCCCCTCTCCCGGTAACACACACTGCTGCTAGAGAGTGAGACCGACTGTCTCCACTCCCAATAACTCACCCTGCCGCCGGGGAGAGAGACCAGTTGTCTCCTATCCCTGTAAGGTAAACTGCCGCCGGGGAGGAAGGACGACACCTTCGGCTCCCTGTTATGCACACTGCTGCTGGGGAGGGAGGCCGGTTGCCTCCTCTCCCTGCAATTTATACTGCCGCTGGGGAGAGAGACCGGTTGTCTTCTCTCCCTGTAGGATGCACTGCCACTGGGAAGTGAGACCAGTGGTCTCCTATCCCTGTAACTCCAGCTGTAGCTTGGGATCTGGGTCGTCTGCCCAGACCTTGGTCCCATCTCCACCTGCCATTTAGGGGTTCTCTCAGGACCAGTCTACCAGTACCTTGGGTACCTCCGGTTGCTGTTGGGGAGGGAGACAGACTCTCCTCTCCCGGTAAGATAGGCTGCCGCTGGGGAGTAGGACTGACTGTACCCGCTACCGGCTGCAGTTGTGGATCTGGGCCGGCTGCCCAGTATCCCTGTAGGGACGGTGGAGAGACCTCGGTCCCATCTCCACCTGCCATCTGGGGGTCCTCCCAGCTGAACGGCTCTAGGCCTGGATCTGCCACCGTGCTCTCCTACGATACCTCTAGGGTATGTTGGTACTGACTGGAGCGGAGCAGGTTTAGGTAATCTTCCATTCAGATTCCATTCCCAGGTGACTAGATGGATCAGGTTTGGTCTAGGTCGATCACCCTAGGGAGATCCAGCATGGCTTCACGGTAGTCATGGATGTCCCAAAAGCGAAACTCTGAAGTCTGGGTCGGCAAATATTTCCCAGAACAGGCCAGGGCCATCGTAATCCTCACCCTCAGGGTTTTTGTACTTAGCCAGCTCGGGAACACGCTGCACCACGCACCCACCCAGTCAGTCTGGGCTGCTCACCAAGAAGAGGCATCCTCACTGCCACTCGTGCCTGTAGTCGCTGCTTCCGGCTGGGAAGACGTTCATCTCGCCAATGCTGTACCCTCTCCAGGGCTTCATCCTGACCTCCTCTCTGTAGTCCAACATGGCCGCCTCTGATACTGGCCCATCCTGTCTGGTCAAGAGGTTCTGCACCCTCCAGTAAAACTCCTCCTCCACTTCGAGCGCTGTCCAGGGACTAGCTGACTCCATATCGCTGTAGGTAGGGATGCTGCACAGTGGCGGGCTCTATCCCTCCATATAAATCCGTACGATTCCAGTGTCTCCAGGATGCTGTTACCTCTCACTAGGAAGCCATCTCACCGCTGCCATTTTTAGTGATACCTGGTGTGATGGACCCTCCGTCAATCGAGGCTCCTAGTGCTCACCAAGGACCATCAGCTCCGCACCAGACACCATAAGCACTGCAGACCCCACGAACCGCCACAGCTTGGTTGGGGTCTCGCCTTCTCCAACCCACCCTGGACCTACGACAAGGCTCCAATGGGTGAGACTGACCGCACAGCCTAATTTCATTGAACCTTTTTTGGCAGGCGCCTCGCGTGCGGTCGGTCGGTCTAAAATATACCCCAGCGGCGTTTTGGCTGCGTTCATGGGATCTGAGCGCTTTTTGGATATGTTGGGCGCTCAGATCCAGGCTTTCCGGATATAGGACATAAGGGGATACCTTGTGGGGAAATGTTTGTTTTGGGGTGAATAATATTGTACATGTCCTGGACCTGAGAGGCAATGTAATTATGTTGTGTACTTTGTCTCAGTCTACTCTCAGGTCCAGTGGGGAATGCCCCTGGAATATGTATCTGGAAACCCCTTGCATGGGGATTCTCATAAAAGGCTGTGTGTGGCTCCATTAAAACCAGTTATACACCCAGAGCTGAGTGTCGTCCAGTTGCTGGGGAGGTGGTGGGAGATTCCTGGATTATTTTACTGTGTTTGGCTGTTCCCTTGGGAGTATTCTACTTGTTCCTGAGTGCATCTTGGACTAACCAGCGGAGGAGCATCCCTGCTAGGACTAGCGCTCCGCTACAGTCAGTATCAGTATGCCAGTCAGTCAGTCAGTATATGTCACAGGTGGCGGTACGGAGACTGGGACCCCTGAGTGCCCGATGAAAAGATGAGTCTTCAGCTTGGAAGTGGATTATCAGGGCCTGGTGCAGGGTAACCACACGCCCCCTGGTGTTGAGCACCAGCGTTTGTGTGGCCACATACCAAGGCCCTGATGCAGCTTCAGCAGATCCCAAGAGCTAGGAGCTTCATGATATGAAGACCTCCCAGGAACTGGATAGGGAGGCTCTGCAGCAGTTATGTATCCAGTACAGAAACAAGGCAAATCTAGGACAGGCACCTAACAAGGGAAGACTAGAAGAACCCAGAACTGGAGCAGGACAGAAAGCAGAACCCAGAACATGTACACAAGACATGAGGGAAACATGAACAGGACTGTACATGAACTGGGAATACAAGACAAAATAAAACAAGACAAGAGATACAAGGCAAAACAAAAGGAGACATAAGTACTATATATGTAAAACATTGGAGATTTAGACATACATAAATGGCCAAGATGTATGCAGCCCACCACTGCGTCAAAGTACTCTTAATTACGGTGGGTTCCTATCTGCCTAGGTATGCATTACTAAATAAAGAATAATAAAACACACACAGCACTTACCTGCAAGAAAGGGGCAGAGGACTTGGAACAACTGCCTGCAGGAACCAACTGAAACTAAAGGATTAAAGGAAAAGGAAAGGGTGTGGCAACATAAAACAAACATAAAGGAATCCAGGAGACTACGAATTCCAGGAACGGAATTATTTTTATTATTTATATAGCGCCAACAAATTCCATAGCGCTGTACAATGGGTGGACTAACAGACACATAATTGAGATCAGACCACTGGACGTACAGGAACAGAGGGGGTTGAGGGCCCTGCTCAATAAGCTTACATGCTAGAGGGAGTGGGGTATAGTGACACAAAGGGTTAAAGTAGGGGAAATAAATAGTTTGTTAGAGAAGGGTTTATTGAGTGCTTGGTAGGTCATTTTTGACAGCTGCAGGAAAGGAGTCATGGGGTGGGGGATGAGAAGCCTGCTGACAGTTTAATTGATACGCTTTAACGAAGAAGTGAGTTTTCAAAGATTTTTTGAAGGAGTGGAGGCTGGGTGAAAGTCTGATTGAGGAGGGAAGGGAGTTCCACAGAATAGGTGCAGCCCTAGAGAAGTCTTGAAGGCGAGCGTCAGAGGTGGGGATCCGGGCAGAGGATAGGCGTAGGTCTTGGGATGAGCGCAGGGGTCTCGACGGGATGTATGAAGGAGGATAGGTATGTTGGAGCAGCATTATATAGGGATTTGTAAGCAAGCCCCAGAATTTTGAATTGGGCCCTATATTTAATTGGAAGCCAATGCAGGGACTGACAGAGCATGGAGGCGTGGGAGGTGCGACCGGACAGGAAAATAAGCCTCCAGCCGCATTCATTATAGATTGCAGCGGTGCAAGCTGGGAACATGTAAGACCGGTGAGAAGGGGATTGCAGTAGTCGAGGCGAGAGAGAACAACAGCATGAACCAGTATCTTAGCCGCGTCCGGCGTTAGATATGGGCGGATGCGCACTATGTTCTTGAGTTGGAAGCGACAGGATTTGACTATCGATTGGACATGGGGAGTAAAAGAGAGGTCAAAATCGAAAAGAATCAGTCAATATATCAATCAGTCAGTCTATCAGTCAGTCAGTAAATCAGTCAGTCAGTCTCAGTCAGTCAGTATCTCAGTGTCAGTCAGTCAGTATTTCAGTCAGTATCTCAGATTCAGTCAGTAAGTATATCAGTCAGTCATGTGGCAAAATCAACCTCACCACTGTGAACTGGAGAAGCCTGGTTGCTAGCCTCCTACCCTGCGACTATGGCTTGTTCGTGCCTTTCTGCCGGGGTGTTCGGTAGATTCCAGCTACCGAACAAACTACCGTACAAGGGACCACCTAGGAGCTGGAGTGTGCCGTCAATTGACCGCCCAGAAGCTGCGGTTAACCGCAGCTTAATTGATGAACGCTGGGTGGCCTTTGTTCGTTGGCCGAACACGTGGCAGCGGCCATTTTAACTCCCGAACGGCCAGCGGTGTTCAGCGCTCAAACTATGGAACTGAAAATGGGCACTTTATTGCGCGAACACCGCTGAGCCGCCCGCCAGCCTCCTGACCTCGGCATTCGGTAGTGGAACCGACTGGCTGTTCATTCAGTAGTTTGACCGTATGAACAGCCTCACCTCAGATAGCCATGCCATGCAGCCTATTTGTGTACCGAAAGACTATGTGAAAGACTTTGAGTCCATGGCGATTGAACTATGTGTATGTGATCTGAGCGCCATTCGGTAATAATGTGCACTCAGATCTAAGCTATCTGGGGATATGTAGAATGTATATTTTTTATGTACTAAATGTTTCAGTATGTAATTTTAAGTCTTTTACTGTCTTTTTGTCTGCCATGTGTGTAATGGAGTTTTGCCTCTGTCCTTGGAGATAATTGGATTACTTCTCAATTATCTCCAAGGCATAGAGGAGGGATTGGAATGCATTGTGGGATTGTTTAAAGGTGTATGTCTGTGATTGGTCAGTGTCCTATATGTTTCCCAGTTTCCCATCTGGTCCCCTAGGGGAGTGTCCACCAGTCAGTCAGTCAGTCGGTATCTCAGTCAGTCAGTATATCAGTCTGTATATCAGTCAGTCAGTCGGTATACTGACTGACTGACTGATATACAGACTGACTGACTGATATACAGACTGACTGATATATCAGTCAATGTCAGTCAGTATATCAGTCAATCAGTCAGTATATGTCAGTCAGTCTGTATATCAGTCAGTCAGTCAGTCTGTCAGTATATCAGTCAGTCAGTCAGTATATCAGTCAGTCAGTCAGTCTATCAGTCAGTCAGTCAGTCTGTATATCAGTCAGTCAGTCTGTATATCAGTCAGTCAGTCAGTCTGTATATCAGTCAGTCAGTCAGTCTGTATATCAGTCAGTCAGTCAGTCTGTATATCAGTCAGTCAGTATATCAGTCAGTCAGTCTGTATATCAGTCAGTCAGTCTGTATATCAGTCAGTCAGTCTGTATATCAGTCAGTCAGTCAGTATATCAGTCAGTCAGTCAGTATATCAGTCAGTCAGTCAGTCTGTATATCAGTCAGTCAGTCTGTCAGTATATCAGTCAGTCAGTCAGTATATCAGTCAGTCAGTCTGTATATCAGTCAGTCAGTCAGTATATCAGTCAGTCAGTCAGTATATCAGTCAGTCAGTCTGTATATCAGTCAGTCAGTCTGTATATCAGTCAGTCAGTCTGTCAGTATATCAGTCAGTCAGTCAGTATATCAGTCAGTCAGTATATCAGTCAGTCAGTATATCAGTCAGTCAGTATATCAGTCAGTCAGTCAGTCAGTCAGTATATCAGTCAGTCAGTATATCAGTCAGTCAGTCAGTATATCAGTCAGTCAGTCAGTCAGTATATCAGTCAGTCAGTATATCAGTCAGTCAGTATATCAGTCAGTCAGTATATCAGTCAGTCAGTCAGTCAGTATATCAGTCAGTCAGTCAGTCAGTATATCAGTCAGTCAGTCAGTCAGTATATCAGTCAGTCAGTCAGTCTGTATATCAGTCAGTCAGTATATCAGTCAGTCAGTCAGTATATCAGTCAGTCAGTCTGTATATCAGTCAGTCAGTCTGTATATCAGTCAGTCAGTCTGTCAGTATATCAGTCAGTCAGTATATCAGTCAGTCAGTCAATCAGTCAGTCAGTATATCAGTCAGTCAGTCAGTCAGTATATCAGTCAGTCAGTATATCAGTCAGTCAGTCAGTATATCAGTCAGTCAGTCAGTCAGTATATCAGTCAGTCAGTCAGTATATCAGTCAGTCAGTATATCAGTCAGTCAGTCAGTCAGTATATCAGTCAGTCAGTCAGTCAGTATATCAGTCAGTCAGTCAGTCAGTCTGTATATCAGTCAGTCAGTCAGTATATCAGTCAGTCAGTCAGTATATCAGTCAGTCAGTCTGTATATCAGTCAGTCAGTCAGTATATCAGTCAGTCAGTCTGTATATCAGTCAGTCAGTCAGTCAGTATATCAGTCAGTCAGTCTGTATATCAGTCAGTCAGTCAGTATATCAGTCAGTCAGTCAGTATATCAGTCAGTCAGTCAGTATATCAGTCAGTCAGTCAGTATATCAGTCAATCAGTCAGTATATGTCAGTCAGTCAGTCTGTATATCAGTCAGTCAGTCAGTCTGTATATCAGTCAGTCAGTCAGTCTGTATATCAGTCAGTCAGTCAGTCTGTATATCAGTCAGTCAGTCTGTCAGTATATCAGTCAGTCAGTCAGTATATCAGTCAGTCAGTCAGTCAGTATATCAGTCAGTCAGTCAGTCTGTATATCAGTCAGTCAGTCTGTCAGTATATCAGTCAGTCAGTCAGTATATCAGTCAGTCAGTCTGTATATCAGTCAGTCTGTCAGTCAGTATATCAGTCAGTCAGTATATCAGTCAGTCAGTATATCAGTCAGTCAGTATATCAGTCAGTCAGTATATCAGTCAGTCAGTCAGTCAGTCAGTATATCAGTCAGTCAGTATATCAGTCAGTCAGTATATCAGTCAGTCAGTATATCAGTCAGTCAGTATATCAGTCAGTCAGTCAGTCAGTATATCAGTCAGTCAGTCAGTCAGTATATCAGTCAGTCAGTCAGTATATCAGTCAGTCAGTCAGTATATCAGTCAGTCAGTCAGTATATCAGTCAGTCAGTATATCAGTCAGTCAGTCAGTATATCAGTCAGTCAGTATATCAGTCAGTCAGTCAGTCTGTATATCAGTCAGTCAGTCAGTATATCAGTCAGTCAGTCAGTCAGTATATCAGTCAGTCAGTCAGTATATCAGTCAGTATATCAGTCAGTCTGTATATCAGTCAGTCTGTATATCAGTCAGTCAGTCAGTATATCAGTCAGTCAGTCAGTCAGTATATCAGTCAGTCGGTCAGTCTGTATATCAGTCAGTCAGTCAGTATATCAGTCAGTCAGTATATCAGTCAGTCAGTCAGTATATCAGTCAGTCAGTCAGTATATCAGTCAGTCAGTATATCAGTCAGTCAGTCAGTCAGTCAGTATATCAGTCAGTCAGTCAGTCTGTATATCAATCAGTCAGTCAGTATATCAGTCAGTCAGTATATCAGTCAGTCAGTCAGTCAGTATATCAGTCAGTCAGTCAGTATATCAGTCAGTCAGTCAGTCTGTATATCAGTCAGTCAGTATATCAGTCAGTCAGTATATCAGTCAGTCAGTCAGTCTGTATATCAGTCAGTCAGTCAGTATATCAGTCAGTCAGTCTGTATATCAGTCAGTCAGTCTGTATATCAGTCAGTCAGTCAGTCTGTATATCAGTCAGTCAGTCAGTATATCAGTCAGTCAGTCTGTATATCAGTCAGTCAGTCTGTATATCAGTCAGTCAGTCAGTCTGTATATCAGTCAGTCAGTATATCAGTCAGTCAGTATATCAGTCAGTCAGTCAGTCAGTATATCAGTCAGTCAGTATATCAGTCAGTCAGTCAGTCTGTATATCAGTCAGTCAGTCAGTATATCAGTCAGTCAGTCAGTATATCAGTCAGTCAGTCAGTCAGTATATCAGTCAGTCAGTCAGTCAGTATATCAGTCAGTCAGTATATCAGTCAGTCAGTATATCAGTCAGTCAGTATATCAGTCAGTCAGTATATCAGTCAGTCAGTATATCAGTCAGTCAGTATATCAGTCAGTCAGTCAGTATATCAGTCAGTCAGTGATATACTGACTGACTGACTGATATACTGACTGACTGATATACTGACTGACTGATATACTGACTGACTGATATACTGACTGACTGACTGATATACTGACAGACTGACTGACTGATATACAGACTGACTGACTGACTGATATACAGACTGACTGACTGACTGATATACAGACTGACTGACTGACTGATATACAGACTGACTGACTGACTGATATACAGACTGACTGACTGACTGATATACAGACTGACTGACTGACTGATATACAGCCTGACTGACTGACTGATATACAGACTGACTGACTGATATACTGACTGACTGACTGATATACTGACTGACTGATATACTGACTGACTGACTGATATACTGACTGTAACGGATCACCTGGCACCCCGACTTGGTACCTCCGTTAATGGATGCTCCTAGTGCTTCCTGAGGACTCCAAGCACTCTGGCAGACACCACAATCACCGAATCCGAGAAACCTTTTAAATTCTCCCAAGCATATGAATGCTGTAGACCATTGAATAGGAACCATACGAATAGGCTTGTACTCCTAGCAGTCAACTGGAACAGCATGCAATAAATCCTTCCCCCCAATAATGAGACGACACATCACTTTGAGGGTAAAACAGGAACTCTGGACTGGCTCATCCAGCCTGGCTTTTATTTCCAACTCACACATACAGGCCACACCCAGGGGGGGGAGGCATAAAAGAACCAATGACATAGATGTTACCTCCCACACATCCCCTCCCCTTAGTGTGACACATAATCCCATTATGCATACAGTGTAAAATATACTTTTACACAACTTTCATAACTTTAAAACCATACATCACATTCACATAAAAATACATATCCACAATCAATCCATTCAGGGGAACAACATATTAAAAAATGGCATGAATCCGACCAGGGGTTCAAAAGTTACTAAAAGTATCTTTTGTTCCTTTCTGGCTGGCAGAAAAACATCCCCACAATGCACCCTGGTTTCCTCCCTTCTGCCCTGGAGTTAATTGGAGAAGTAATCCAATTACACAGGACTAAAGGCAGACTCCATTAACCACATGGTTGCAAAACGACATAAAACACTTTAAAATACATAAAGTCACATTTACACATAACACACAGACATTTCACCTATCCCCAGATAGCTGGGATCTGCACGCACAAAACCACCGAATAGCGCGCAGATCCTACTCCCACAGTACAATTGCCATGGAGCTAAAGTCTTTCCCATAGTCTTTCATTATATGAATAGGCTCCATGGTATGGCTATCTGGGGTATCACATTCCCATAAAGTCTGGTCCATAGTCCAAAGGCAAGAGGCGGGCAATCAGCCCCCTCCAAGGACACGTGGCGAGGTCGGTTTCGCCACACTGACAGACTGACTATATCAGTCAGTCAGTCAGTATATCAGTCAGTCTGTATATCAGTCAGTCTGTATATCAGTCAGTCTGTATATCAGTCAGTCAGTCAGTCTGTATATCAGTCAGTCAGTCAGTATATCAGTCAGTCTGTATATCAGTCAGTATATCAGTCAGTATATCAGTCAGTCAGTATATCAGTCAGTCAGTATATCAGTCAGTCAGTATATCAGTCAGTCAGTATATCAGTCAGTCAGTATATCAGTCAGTCAGTATATCAGTCAGTCAGTCAGTATATCAGTCAGTCAGTCAGTCAGTCAGTATATCAGTCAGTCAGTCAGTCAGTATATCAGTCAGTCAGTCAGTCAGTCAGTATATCAGTCAGTCAGTCAGTATATCAGTCAGTCAGTCAGTCAGTCAGTCAGTCAGTCAGTCAGTCAGTATATCAGTCAGTCAGTATATCAGTCAGTCAGTCAGTATATCAGTCAGTCTGTATATCAGTCAGTCAGTCAGTCTGTATATCAGTCAGTCAGTCAGTATGTATATCAGTCAGTCAGTCAGTATATCAGTCAGCCAGTCAGTCAGTATATCAGTCAGTCTGTATATCAGTCAGTATATCAGCCAGTCAGTCAGTATATCAGTCAGTCTGTATATCAGTCAGTATATCAGTCAGTCAGTCAGTATATCAGTCAGTCAGTATATCAGTCAGTCTGTATATCAGTCAGTCAGTCAGTATATCAGTCAGTCAGTATATCAGTCAGTCAGTATATCAGTCAGTCAGTATATCAGTCAGTCAGTATATCAGTCAGTCAGTCAGTCAGTATATCAGTCAGTATATCAGTCAGTCAGTCAGTATATCAGTCAGTATATCAGTCAGTCAGTCAGTCAGTCAGTATATCAGTCAGTCGGTCAGTCTGTATATCAGTCAGTCAGTCAGTATATCAGTCAGTCAGTATATCAGTCAGTCAGTCAGTATATCAGTCAGTCAGTCAGTATATCAGTCAGTCAGTCAGTCAGTCTGTATATCAATCAGTCAGTCAGTATATCAGTCAGTCAGTATATCAGTCAGTCAGTCAGTCAGTATATCAGTCAGTCAGTCAGTATATCAGTCAGTCAGTCAGTCAGTATATCAGTCAGTCAGTATATCAGTCAGTCAGTCAGTCAGTATATCAGTCAGTCAGTATATCAGTCAGTCAGTCAGTCAGTATATCAGTCAGTCTGTATATCAGTCTGTATATCAGTCAGTATATCAGTCAGTCAGTCAGTCAGTATATCAGTCAGTCAGTCAGTATATCAGTCAGTCAGTCAGTATATCAGTCAGTCAGTCAGTATATCAGTCAGTCAGTATATCAGTCAGTCAGTCAGTATATCAGTCAGTCAGTATATCAGTCAGTCAGTATATCAGTCAGTATATCAGTCAGTCAGTCAGTCAGTATATCAGTCAGTCGGTCAGTCTGTATATCAGTCAGTCAGTCAGTCAGTATATCAGTCAGTCAGTATATCAGTCAGTCAGTATATCAGTCAGTCAGTCAGTATATCAGTCAGTCAGTCAGTCAGTCTGTATATCAATCAGTCAGTCAGTATATCAGTCAGTCAGTATATCAGTCAGTCAGTCAGTCAGTATATCAGTCAGTCAGTATATCAGTCAGTCAGTCAGTATATCAGTCAGTCAGTCAGTCAGTCTGTATATCAATCAGTCAGTCAGTATATCAGTCAGTCAGTATATCAGTCAGTCAGTCAGTCAGTATATCAGTCAGTCAGTCAGTATATCAGTCAGTCAGTATATCAGTCAGTCAGTCAGTCAGTATATCAGTCAGTCAGTATATCAGTCAGTCAGTCAGTCAGTATATCAGTCAGTCTGTATATCAGTCTGTATATCAGTCAGTATATCAGTCTGTATATCAGTCAGTCAGTCAGTCAGTATATCAGTCAGTCAGTCAGTATATCAGTCAGTCAGTCAGTATATCAGTCAGTCAGTCAGTATATCAGTCAGTCAGTATATCAGTCAGTCAGTATATCAGTCAGTCAGTCAGTATATCAGTCAGTCAGTGATATACTGACTGACTGACTGATATACTGACTGACTGACTGATATACTGACTGACTGACTGATATACTGACTGACTGACTGATATACTGACTGACTGATATACTGACTGACTGACTGATATACAGACTGACTGACTGACTGATATACAGACTGACTGACTGACTGACTGACTGACTGACTGATATACAGACTGACTGACTGACTGATATACAGACTGACTGACTGACTGATATACAGACTGACTGACTGACTGATATACAGACTGACTGACTGACTGATATACAGACTGACTGACTGACTGATATACAGACTGACTGACTGACTGATATACAGACTGACTGACTGACTGATATACAGACTGACTGACTGACTGATATACAGACTGACTGACTGACTGATATACAGACTGACTGACTGACTGATATACAGACTGACTGACTGACTGATATACAGACTGACTGACTGACTGATATACAGACTGACTGACTGACTGATATACAGACTGACTGACTGACTGATATACAGACTGACTGACTGACTGATATACAGACTGACTGACTGACTGATATACAGACTGACTGACTGACTGATATACAGACTGACTGACTGACTGATATACAGACTGACTGACTGACTGATATACAGACTGACTGACTGATATACAGACTGACTGACTGATATACTGACTGACTGACTGATATACTGACTGACTGATATACTGACTGACTGATATACTGACTGACTGACTGATATACAGACTGACTGACTGATATACTGACTGACTGACTGATATACTGACAGACTGACTATATCAGTCAGTCAGTCAGTATATCAGTCAGTCTGTCAGTATATCAGTCAGTCAGTCAGTATATCAGTCAGTCAGTCAGTATATCAGTCAGTCAGTCTGTATATCAGTCAGTCAGTCTGTATATCAGTCAGTCAGTCTGTATATCAGTCAGTCAGTCTGTATATCAGTCAGTCAGTCAGTCTGTATATCAGTCAGTCAGTCAGTATATCAGTCAGTCAGTCAGTCAGTATATCAGTCAGTCTGTATATCAGTCAGTCTGTATATCAGTCAGTATATCAGTCAGTCAGTCAGTATATCAGTCAGTCAGTCAGTATATCAGTCAGTCAGTCAGTATATCAGTCAGTCAGTCAGTATATCAGTCAGTCAGTATATCAGTCAGTCAGTATATCAGTCAGTCTGTATATCAGTCAGTATATCAGTCAGTCAGTATATCGGTCAGTCGGTCAGTCAGTCAGTATATCAGTCAGTCTGTCAGTATATCAGTCAGTCTGTCAGTATATCAGTCAGTCAGTCAGTATATCAGTCAGTCAGTCAGTCTGTCAGTATATCAGTCAGTCTGTCAGTATATCAGTCAGTCAGTCAGTATATCAGTCAGTCAGTCAGTCTGTCAGTATATCAGTCAGTCAGTCAGTATATCAGTCAGTCAGTCAGTATATCAGTCAGTCAGTCAGTATATCAGTCAGTCAGTCAGTATATCAGTCAGTCAGTCAGTATATCAGTCAGTCAGTCAGTATATCAGTCAGTCAGTCAGTATGTCAGTATATCAGTCAGTCAGTATATCAGTCAGTCAGTCAGTCAGTATATCAGTCAGTCAGTATATCAGTCAGTCAGTCAGTATATCAGTCAGTCAGTCAGTCAGTATATCAGTCAGTCAGTCAGTCAGTATATCAGTCAGTCAGTCAGTCAGTCAGTATATCAGTCAGTCAGTATATCAGTCAGTCAGTATGTCAGTCAGTCAGTGTAACGGATCACCTGGCACCCCGACTGAGTACCTCCGTTAATGGATGCTCCTAGTGCTTCCTGAGGACTCCAAGCACTCTGGCAGACACCATAATCACCGAATCCAAGAAACCTTTAAATTCTCCCAAGCGTATGAATGCTGTAGACCATTGAATAGGAACCATACGAATAGGCTTGTACCCCTAGCAGTCAACTGGAACAGCATACAATAAATCCTTCCCCCAATAATGAGACGACACATCACTTTGAGGTTAAAACAGGAACTCTGGACTGGCTCATCCAGCCTGGCTTTTATTTCCAACTCACACATACAGGCCACACCCAGGGGGGGGAGGCATAAAAGAACCAATGACATAGATGTTACCTCCCACACATCCCCTCCCCTTAGTGTGACACATAATCCCATTATGCATACAGTGTAAAATATACTTTTACACAACTTTCATAACTTTAAAACCATACATCACATTCACATAAAAATACATATCCACAATCAATCCATTCAGGGGAACAACATATTAAAAAATGGCATGAATCCGACCAGGGGTTCAAAAGTTACTAAAAGTATCTTTTGTTCCTTTCTGGCTGGCAGAAAAACATCCCCACAATGCACCCTGGTTTCCTCCCTTCTGCCCTGGAGTTAATTGGAGAAGTAATCCAATTACACAGGACTAAAGGCAGACTCCATTAACCACATGGGGACACAAAGACAGTCAAACACTTTAAAATACATAAATTCACCTTTTACACATAACACACAGACATTTCACCTATCCCCAGATAGCTGGGATCTGCGCGCACAAAACTACCGAATAGCGCGCAGATCCTACTCACACAGTACAATTGCCATGGAGCTAAAGTCTTTCCCATAGTCTTTCATTATATGAATAGGCTCCATGGTATGGCTATCTGGGGTATCACGTTCCCATAAAGTCTGGTCCATAGTCCAAAGGCAAGAGGCGGGCAATCAGCCCCCTCCAAGGACACGTGGCGAGGTCGGTTTCGCCACAATCCCAAAAAGTCCCAATATGTCCATCGATGATTTTAAAAGGGCCAGTAGCAGCAATATAAAGTACAATATGCCCCAAATAACCCAGGGGCCATAGTCAGCAGGTAGGAGGCTAGCAAACAGGCTTCTCCAGGGCCCAGTGGCGAGGTTGGTTTCGCCACAGTCAGTCAGTCAGTATATCAGTCAGTCAGTATATCAGTCAGTCAGTATGTCAGTCAGTCAGTATGTCAGTCAGTATATCAGTCAGTCAGTCAGTCAGTATATCAGTCAGTCAGTCAGTCAGTATATCAGTCAGTCAGTCAGTCAGTATATCAGTCAGTCAGTCAGTAAGTATATCAGTCAGTCAGTCAGTATATCAGTCAGTCAGTCAGTATATCAGTCAGTCAGTCAGTATATCAGTCAGTCAGTCAGTATATCAGTCAGTCAGTATATCAGTCAGTCAGTATGTCAGTCAGTCAGTCAGTCAGTATATCAGTCAGTCAGTCAGTCAGTATATCAGTCAGTCAGTCAGTCAGTATATCAGTCAGTCAGTCAGTAAGTATATCAGTCAGTCAGTCAGTCAGTATATCAGTCAGTCAGTCAGTAAGTATATCAGTCAGTCAGTCTGTCAGTATATCAGTCAGTCAGTCAGTATATCAGTCAGTCAGTCAGTATATCAGTCAGTCAGTCAGTATATCAGTCAGTCAGTCAGTATATCAGTCAGTATATCAGTCGGTATATCAGTCAGTCAGTCAGTCTGTCTATCAGTATATCAGTCAGTCAGTCAGTCTGTCTATCAGTATATCAGTCAGTCAGTCAGTCAGTCAGTATATCAGTCAGTCAGTCAGTCAGTCAGTATATCAGTCAGTCAGTCAGTATATCAGTCAGTCAGTATATCAGTCAGTCAGTATATCAGTCAGTCAGTCAGTCAGTCAGTATATCAGTCAGTATATCAGTCAGTCAGTCAGTCAGTCAGTCAGTCAGTCAGTCAGTCAGTCAGTCAGTCAGTCAGTCAGTCAGTCAGTCAGTCAGTCAGTCAGTCAGTCAGTCAGTCAGTTCTGGCGCCTTTCTCTCTCTGTCCAATCACAGCTTTCCAGCATTAAACATGGCGGAAGCGGATGTACGTACGATTCTATGGCCAGAAACAAAGATGGCGGAGGCTGCACTTCCTTCCCATATCCTCGCCCCGCCCCCACCGTGGGGGATTGTGGGAGGAGCTCTAAGTCGGCTTGGACATCAGGACCATAGAGAAGCGGGGAGCTGGGGGCAGAGCGGCCACAAAAAGACTGGACCCCAGAACTACCCCCCTGATTGCCCCCCATCCCCCCCAGCCATGCACCACGGCCTACTGACCGCCTGCTGCCTACTTACTGGTGAGTGGGGGTCTCTGGGGGTAGGAGTACAGTGTGGGGGGGTCTGGGGGTGGGAGTACAGTGCGGGGGGGGTCTGGGGGTGGGAGTACAGTGTGGGGGGGTCTGGGGGTAGGAGTACAGTGTGGGGGTATCTGGGGGTAGGAGTACAGTGTGGGGGTAGAAGTACAGTGTGTGGGGGGGTATCTGGGGGTAGGAGTACAGTGCGGGGGGTTTCTGGGGGTGGGAGTACAGTGTGGGGGGGGGTCTGGGGGTAGAAGTACAGTGTGTGGGGGGTATCTGGGGGTAGGAGTACAGTGTGGGGGGGTCTGGGGGTAGGAGTACAGTGCGGGGGGGGGTCTGGGGGTAGGAGTACAGTGTGGGGGGTATCTGGGGGTAGAAGTACAGTGTGGGGGGGTCTGGGGGTAGGAGTACAGTGTGGGGGGTATCTGGGGGTGGGAGTACAGTGTGGGGGGGGGTCTGGGGGTAGGAGTACAGTGTGGGGGTAGAAGTACAGTGTGTGGGGGGGTATCTGGGGGTAGGAGTACAGTGCGGGGGGTATCTGGGGGTGGGAGTACAGTGTGTGGGGGGTCTGGGGGTAGAAGTACAGTGTGTGGGGGGTATCTGGGGGTAGGAGTACAGTGTGGGGGGGTCTGGGGTAGGAGTACAGTGTGGGGGGGTCTGGGGGTAGGAGTACAGTGTGGGGGGGTCTGGGGGTAGGAGTACAGTGTGGGGGGGGTCTGGGGGTAGGAGTTCAGTGTGGGGGGGTCTAGGGGTAGGAGTACAGTGTGGGGGGGTCTAGGGGTAGGAGTACAGTGTGGGGGAGTCTGGGGGTAGGAGTACAGTGTGGGGGGGTCTAGGGGTAGGAGTACAGTGTGTGGGGGGGTCTGGGGGTAGGAGTACTGTGTGGGGTGGTAGGAGTACAGTGTGGGGGGGTCTGGGGGTAGGAGTACAGTGTGGGGGGGTCTGGGGGTAGGAGTACAGTGTGGGGGGGTCTAGGGGTAGGAGTACAGTGTGGGGGGGGTCTGGGGGTAGGAGTACAGTGTGGGGGGTATCTGGGGGTGGGAGTACAGTGTGGGGGGATATCTGGGGTAGGAGTACAGTGTGGGGGGTATCTGGGGTTAGAAGTACAGTGTGTGGGGGGGGGAATCTGGGGGTAGAAGTACAGTGTGTGGGGGGGGTATCTGGGGGTAGAAGTACAGTGTGTGGGGGGGTATCTGGGGGTAGGGGTACGGTGTGGGAGGGGATCTGGGGGTAGGGGTACGGTGTGGGAGGGGTCTAGGGGTAAGGGTACAGTGTGGGGGGTCTGGGGGTAGGAGTACGTTGTGGGAGGGGATCTGGGGGTAGGGGTACGGAGTGGGAGGGGTCTAGGGGTAAGGGTACAGTGTGGGGGGTCTGGGGGTAGGAGTACTTTGTGAGGGGTATCTGGGGGTAGGAGTACGGTGTGGGGTGGGTCTGGGGGTAGGAGTACGGTGTGGGGTGGGTCTGGGGGTAGGAGTACGGTGTGGGGTGGGTCTGTGGGTAGGGGTACAGTGTGGGGGGGTTCTGGGGGTAGGGGTACAGTGTAGGAGGGGGTCTGGGGGTAAGGGTACAGTGTAGGAGGGGGTCTGGGGGTAAGGGTACAGTGTTAGGGTAGAATGTTAAGGGGTATTTTAGACATAGAATGTGGAATATTCGCTATAAAATTGGAATGTTTGCTTTTGTAGACGTTTTATAGTGAATCCTTTGGACGTAATGGTGACTCTATGATCCTGCCTATTTGTATTATAAACATTCATTCAGTTGGTCGAGGCAGGTAGGTGCTCACACGTGGACCCTCTCCACACTGGACATATTGAAGTTGTAGAAGAAATCGAAGAAGATTCACTTTAAAACTGCCAATAGTTTCCATTCCTATAGAAATATTGATCTTTGGTTCAAGCAGTTCAACCCTCAATCAAGGGAACAGCTGAATATATGTATTTGTGATGTTGGTGTGCTCCCAAATCCTTTTAGATTATGGGCTTTTATAAACCCTCCTGTAATCCATCTCTGGGCAGTCTCCACCCAAAATCCATTTATCTCCCCTCTGGAAAATCTCTATTCTAATGTAATGCTTCTCATAGCTACCCTGCATGTCAGTCAATCTCCGTTCTCAGACAGTAACTAAAAACAGGGATGTGGAACTTATATTGCATGACGACACATGGGGCATTCAGTTCTGGCCATGGCAAGCAGCAGGGTTATCTTGGAGGGGTTAGTGACTCCTCATGGTCCGGTGTTCTATTGTTAGTTGCAATGCACGCCAGGATTTCCAGCACACTCTAACTCCCTGAGTGCTGACACCGTGGGATGGAAGGCATTTTAGTGGTCAGGTGAGCAGAATACAAACAGCCCACAGGTCCTGAGTACAGAAAGGGAAGGCATGGGATCAAAGCTCCCCACTCCTGTGTGTGCCACCATCTGTACTAGCAGTACCTTAACAGGCATTGCCTTCCTGCCCCATGCAAACTCCAGCGCCCGCACCTCCCATACGGCCAGCCAGCACTCTCTACACTCATGATATACGCCGCATACACTCTATGACAAAGGGAGAGGCTGTGGAAGGGCAGAGGGTAAGTAGCTAAGGGTAATTCACATCATTTTTGAAATTTAAATCCACATGGCAAAACTTAGGCAGGAGAAAAAAAGTTCACAAAGTTCTGTGTTTAGCAAATACCCTATCAATGCCCATTGCTCTCAGCAGGGGCCCTAATTCTTGTACATTATATTATTTTGTGTCAGGACAAGTTGTATATAGAATATAGAATGCACGCCATAACAATCTCAAAAAAATATTTACATTTTATTATGTACAAAAAAGTACCAGAATGTAAACATATAAGAAAACATGATTATAAACAAAGTAACAGAAGTAAAGGCAGATACAATAAAATAATAGTAATAAATTACCACAAAAATCCTTACAAGCCTCAGACAGAAACACGAGTCACCAAACCCCCCCAACGTTTCGGCACCAACTGGCTGCCTTTATCAAGGGTACCTGAGGGAGTGCTTATATGGTTTGCACCTGGCTGTTCTTATATAGTTTTGTCTCTCCATGTGCTGTTGTTTTGAGGACAAGTAGGTTGGGCAACTGCTTTAATCTGTTGGACAAGTATAATTTATTTTTATTAAATTCCACGCTCCTGGAAAGTCTTCATTAAGGAGGTGCCCTCTATTTGCTGTCAGTCACTAGAGAAGTGTTTATGGTAAAAGGTTTTAAAGGGGTATTGGTTATTTGGGGAATGTGCGCTTCCCTGGTTGTTTGGGCAGTGTGCGCCTCCCTGGTTGTCTGGGCAGTGTGCGCCTCCCTGGTTGTCTGGGCAGTGTGCGCCTCCCTGGTTGTCTGGGCAGTGTGCGCTTCCCTGGTTGTTTGGGCAGTGTGCGCCTCCCTGGTTGTCTGGGCAGTGTGCGCCTCCCTGGTTGTCTGGGCAGTGTGCGCCTCCCTGGTTGTCTGGGCAGTGTGCGCTTCCCTGGTTGTCTGGGCAGTGTGCGCCTCCCTGGTTGTCTGGGCAGTGTGCGCCTCCCTGGTTGTCTGGGCAGTGTGCGCCTCCCTGGTTGTCTGGGCAGTGTGCGCCTCCCTGGTTGTCTGGGCAGTGTGCGCCTCCCTGGTTGTCTGGGCAGTGTGCGCCTCCCTGGTTGTCTGGGCAGTGTGCGCCTCCCTGGTTGTCTGGGCAGTGTGCGCCTCCCTGGTTGTCTGGGCAGTGTGCGCCTCCCTGGTTGTCTGGGCAGTGTGCGCCTCCCTGGTTGTCTGGGCAGTGTGCGCCTCCCTGGTTGTCTGGGCAGTGTGCGCCTCCCTGGTTGTCTGGGCAGTGTGCGCCTCCCTGGTTGTCTGGGCAGTGTGCGCCTCCCTGGTTGTCTGGGCAGTGTGCGCCTCCCTGGTTGTCTGGGCAGTGTGCGCCTCCCTTGTTGTCTGGGCAGTGTGCGCCTCCCTGGTTGTCTGGTCAGTGTGCGCCTCCCTGGTTGTCTGGTCAGTGTGCGCCTCCCTGGTTGTCTGGTCAGTGTGCGCCTCCCTGGTTGTCTGGTCAGTGTGCGCCTCCCTGGTTGTCTGGTCAGTGTGCGCCTCCCTGGTTGTCTGGTCAGTGTGCGCCTCCCTGGTTGTCTGGGCAGTGTGCGCCTCCCTGGTTGTCTGGGCAGTGTGCGCCTCCCTGGTTGTCTGGGCAGTGTGCGCCTCCCTGGTTGTCTGGGCAGTGTGCGCCTCCCTGGTTGTCTGGGCAGTGTGCGCCTCCCTGGTTGTCTGGGCAGTGTGCGCCTCCCTGGTTGTCTGGGCAGTGTGCGCTTTTTTATTTTTTTTAACAGAGCTAAAAGTGTTTTCTTTACAAATTGGTGGTTAGTGTTAGGTTACCTTTGTCATGCAGATTCTCTCTGTCTCCTTGCTTGTCTGATTCCCAGCCCTGCCTCTCGCCCCCAGGCATTGCAGGGAGTTGGGTTACCATGTCTTAATGCTGCGCTTCAATACGTGTTGGCAAATAAGAGGAGAAGTTACAGCTGTTAACTGCAAGAGCTGAATAGATGATCATTTTATAGCCCATCACTAATAACAACTAGTACTTTTAGTCCAATTGTCATGTTAGAATGTCAGTATGTGTAACATTTTTGTGGAACTTTTAGTGTGTTTTGTGCCTTTTGTGTGAGGTGGCAGTGGATGCTATATGTCCCCGAATGTTGGAGGGAAGTGGGGGAAGAGTATCCTATGGGGGCAGTGTATCTTATGTGGCCCTGTATGTGGGGGCAGTTGATGCTCAGTGGGCCTGAATGTGGGGGCAGTGGATTCTCAGTGGGCCTGAATGTGGGGGCAGTGGATTCTCAGTGGGCCTGAATGTGGGGGCAGTGGATTCTCAGTGGGCCTGAATGTGGGGGCAGTGGATTCTCAGTGGGCCTGAATGTGGGGGCAGTGGATTCTCAGTGGGCCTGAATGTGGGGGCAGTTGACTCTCAGTGGGCCTGTATGTGGGGGCAGTTGACTCTCAGTGGGACTGTATGTGGGGGCAGTTGACTCTCAGTGGGACTGTATGTGGGGGCAGTTGACTCTCAGTGGGACTGTATGTGGGGGCAGTTGACTCTCAGTGGGACTGTATGTGGGGGCAGTTGACTCTCAGTGGGACTGTATGTGGGGGCAGTTGACTCTCAGTGGGACTGTATGTGGGGGCAGTTGACTCTCAGTGGGACTGTATGTGGGGGCAGTTGACTCTCAGTGGGACTGTATGTGGGGGCAGTTGACTCTCAGTGGGCTTGTATGTGGGGGCAGTTGACTCTCAGTGGGACTGTATGTGGGGGCAGTTGACTCTCAGTGGGCCTGTATGTGGGGGCAGTTGATGCCCAGTGGGCCTGTATGTGGGGGCAGTTGATGCCCAGTGGGCCTGTATGTGGGGGCAGTTGACTCTCAGTGGGCCTGTATGTGGGGGCAGTTGATGCCCAGTGGGCCTGTATGTGGGGGCAGTTGACTCTCAGTGGGCCTGTATGTGGGGGCAGTTGATGCCCAGTGGGCCTGTATGTGGGGGCAGTTGATGCCCAGTGGGCCTGTATGTGGGGCAGTTTGTTTTATTTTCAGTGGGGGCAGTTGATGCCCAGTGGGCCTGTATGTGGGGGCAGTTGATGCCCAGTGGGCCTGTATGTGGGGGCAGTTGATGCCCAGTGGGCCTGTATGTGGGGGCAGTTGATGCCCAGTGGGCCTGTATGTGGGGCAGTTTGTTTTATTTTCAGTGGGGGCAGTTGACTCTCAGTGGGTATCCCTGTTGGCCTTTACTGCTCCAAGCCAGTACTAGGTTTAAGCACCATTGTTTTAGCTGAAACAGGCAAACAAATCAACTTCCTTTTAATCAATGTCTGGGATCTTGCTGATTCGTTCTGTAAGAATCCACAAATACATCCTGGAAGTCTCCGTTCGTTCGGACAGAGATTACAAGTTATTTGATTTGCTGGTTCCAGCCTATTTGTGAAAAGGTTTAGCCATTACTACGCTTTCTATAGCACTGTTAGTGGATACAACTGGGTGCCGCACTGCGTCACTTCCAGATCTAACATACGGCGCTTTAGGCCAATGTTGGAAAGTTGGTTTAACTGATACATTGTGGGCTGTCCATCCTGAATTATTAATGTGTTTATTATGGCGTGCATCCTGATGGCTGCTCTCAGTCCCTGTATGTATGCAGCAAGCGGCTTATTAACCCCTCACAAGTCGGGGTCTAACATTGTCCTAGGTTACTTGCAATATACTGGAGGGAATGCGGACATATTTGGTAGACTTGTTATTGTGTAGATGTGCATGCTACCACTGACGCAGACATATTTGTTAAAAGTGACAAAGTGCAAGTAAGTGAATAAATGGGCTAAAACAATGAATTGCTCATCAGCGATATAAAGAACGAACTACGTCCACATGCGCAGGATGTAGTTTCTCCAGCTCCCTAAAGTATCGCGGCAGAGTTGGAAGAATTCAACATGTTGAGGGGAGCGCAATATGGGTGAAGGTCATACTGATTTTGTGATCTACAAATAAAGGAGTATCACAGTGGGCCTGAATGTGGGGGCAGTTGATGCTCAGTGGGCCTGAATGTGGGGGCAGTTGATGCTCAGTGGGCCTGAATGTGGGGGCAGTTGATGCTCAGTGGGCCTGAATGTGGGGGCAGTTGATGCTCAGTGGGCCTGAATGTGGGGGCAGTTGATGCTCAGTGGGCCTGAATGTGGGGGCAGTTGATGCTCAGTGGGCCTGAATGTGGGGGCAGTTGATGCTCAGTGGGCCTGAATGTGGGGGCAGTTGATGCTCAGTGGGCCTGAATGTGGGGGCAGTTGATGCTCAGTGGGCCTGAATGTGGGGGCAGTTGATGCTCAGTGGGCCTGAATGTGGGGGCAGTTGATGCTCAGTGGGCCTGAATGTGGGGGCAGTTGATGCTCAGTGGGCCTGAATGTGGGGGCAGTTGATGCTCAGTGGGCCTGAATGTGGGGGCAGTTGATGCTCAGTGGGCCTGAATGTGGGGGCAGTTGATGCTCAGTGGGCCTGAATGTGGGGGCAGTTGATGCTCAGTGGGCCTGAATGTGGGGGCAGTTGATGCTCAGTGGGCCTGAATGTGGGGGCAGTTGATGCTCAGTGGGCCTGAATGTGGGGGCAGTTGATGCTCAGTGGGCCTGAATGTGGGGGCAGTTGATGCTCAGTGGGCCTGAATGTGGGGGCAGTTGATGCTCAGTGGGCCTGAATGTGGGGGCAGTTGATGCTCAGTGGGCCTGAATGTGGGGGCAGTTGATGCTCAGTGGGCCTGAATGTGGGGGCAGTTGATGCTCAGTGGGCCTGAATGTGGGGGCAGTTGATGCTCAGTGGGCCTGAATGTGGGGGCAGTTGATGCTCAGTGGGCCTGAATGTGGGGGCAGTTGATGCTCAGTGGGCCTGAATGTGGGGGCAGTTGATGCTCAGTGGGCCTGAATGTGGGGGCAGTTGATGCTCAGTGGGCCTGAATGTGGGGGCAGTTGATGCTCAGTGGGCCTGAATGTGGGGGCAGTTGATGCTCAGTGGGCCTGAATGTGGGGGCAGTTGATGCTCAGTGGGCCTGAATGTGGGGGCAGTTGATGCTCAGTGGGCCTGAATGTGGGGGCAGTTGATGCTCAGTGGGCCTGAATGTGGGGGCAGTTGATGCTCAGTGGGCCTGAATGTGGGGGCAGTTGATGCTCAGTGGGCCTGAATGTGGGGGCAGTTGATGCTCAGTGGGCCTGAATGTGGGGGCAGTTGATGCTCAGTGGGCCTGAATGTGGGGGCAGTTGATGCTCAGTGGGCCTGAATGTGGGGGCAGTTGATGCTCAGTGGGCCTGAATGTGGGGGCAGTTGATGCTCAGTGGGCCTGAATGTGGGGGCAGTTGATGCTCAGTGGGCCTGAATGTGGGGGCAGTTGATGCTCAGTGGGCCTGAATGTGGGGGCAGTTGATGCTCAGTGGGCCTGAATGTGGGGGCAGTTGATGCTCAGTGGGCCTGAATGTGGGGGCAGTTGATGCTCAGTGGGCCTGAATGTGGGGGCAGTTGATGCTCAGTGGGCCTGAATGTGGGGGCAGTTGATGCTCAGTGGGCCTGAATGTGGGGGCAGTTGATGCTCAGTGGGCCTGTATGTGGGGGCAGTTGATGCTCAGTGGGCCTGTATGTGGGGGCAGTTGATGCTCAGTGGGCCTGTATGTGGGGGCAGTTGATGCTCAGTGGGCCTGTATGTGGGGGCAGTTGATGCTCAGTGGGCCTGTATGTGGGGGCAGTTGATTCTCAGTGGGCCTGTATGTGGGGGCAGTTGATTCTCAGTGGGCCTGTATGTGGGGGCAGTTGATTCTCAGTGGGCCTGTATGTGGGGGCAGTTGATTCTCAGTGGGCCTGTATGTGGGGGCAGTTGATTCTCAGTGGGCCTGTATGTGGGGGCAGTTGATTCTCAGTGGGCCTGTATGTGGGGGCAGTTGATTCTCAGTGGGCCTGTATGTGGGGGCAGTTGATTCTCAGTGGGCCTGTATGTGGGGGCAGTTGATTCTCAGTGGGCCTGTATGTGGGGGCAGTTGATTCTCAGTGGGCCTGTATGTGGGGGCAGTTGATTCTCAGTGGGCCTGTATGTGGGGGCAGTTGATTCTCAGTGGGCCTGAATGTGGGGGCAGTTGATTCTCAGTGGGCCTGTATGTGGGGGCAGTTGATTCTCAGTGGGCCTGTATGTGGGGGCAGTTGATTCTCAGTGGGCCTGAATGTGGGGGCAGTTGGTTCTCAGTGGGCCTGAATGTGGGGGCAGTTGGTTCTCAGTGGGCCTGAATGTGGGGGCAGTTGGTTCTCAGTGGGCCTGAATGTGGGGGCAGTTGGTTCTCAGTGGGCCTGAATGGGGGGGCAGTTGGTTCTCAGTGGGCCTGAATGTGGGGGAAGTTGGTTCTCAGTGGGCCTGAATGTGGGGGCAGTTGGTTCTCAGTGGGCCTGAATGTGGGGGCAGTTGGTTCTCAGTGGGCCTGAATGTGGGGGCAGTTGGTTCTCAGTGGGCCTGAATGTCAGGGCAGTTGGTTCTCAGTGGGTCTGAATGTGGGGGAGGCGACAGTTGGTATCATTGCTCAAGCTCTTTGCTAGGTTTCTACTCAAATGGCGGTTTTGCTGTGCATTCTGGTGAAGACAAAGATAGAGGTCCTGGGCACTATATAGGAACTGCTAGGACCGTGATAATATTTGACCCACTTGTGAGTTTGTTGTATTTTCAACCTTTTTTCTTTCTTTTACGCTTATTTGTGGATTTACACTATATGCAGTGTTTTCCCTTTTGTTTATATCTCTTGTTGTGTATGCCATTTAAGGATAATTCAATTACTGAGCGTGTTCCTTTGTAGTGTGATCATCGACACATTGTGTGCGTTTGTTAAAGGCACAGTGCACCTTTTATTTTATACTCTGTAGACTTGTTTGTTACTTTCACTGTTGGGGCTCGATAAACATTCCTTCTACCCGGTGCCTCCATGCTCCTCAGGGCGGCCGCCCGTCTGCCTCCATGCTCCTCAGGGCGGCCGCCCGTCTGCCTCCATGCTCCTCAGGGCGGCCGCCCGTCTGCCTCCATGCTCCTCAGGGCGGCCGCCCGTCTGCCTCCATGCTCCTCAGGGCGGCCGCCCGCCTGCCTCCATGCTCCTCAGGGCGGCCGCCCGCCTGCCTCCATGCTCCTCAGGGCGGCCGCCCGCCTGCCTCCATGCTCCTCAGGGCGGCCGCCCGCCTGCCTCCATGCTCCTCAGGGCGGCCGCCCGCCTGCCTCCATGCTCCTCAGGGCGGCCGCCCGCCTGCCTCCATGCTCCTCAGGGCGGCCGCCCGCCTGCCTCCATGCTCCTCAGGGCGGCCGCCCGCCTGCCTCCATGCTCCTCAGGGCGGCCGCCCGCCTGCCTCCATGCTCCTCAGGGCGGCCGCCCGCCTGCCTCCATGCTCCTCAGGGCGGCCGCCCGCCTGCCTCCATGCTCCTCAGGGCGGCCGCCCGCCTGCCTCCATGCTCCTCAGGGCGGCCGCCCGCCTGCCTCCATGCTCCTCAGGGCGGCCGCCCGCCTGCCTCCATGCTCCTCAGGGCGGCCGCCCGCCTGCCTCCATGCTCCTCAGGGCGGCCGCCCGCCTGCCTCCATGCTCCTCAGGGCGGCCGCCCGCCTGCCTCCATGCTCCTCAGGGCGGCCGCCCGCCTGCCTCCATGCTCCTCAGGGCGGCCGCCCGCCTGCCTCCATGCTCCTCAGGGCGGCCGCCCGCCTGCCTCCATGCTCCTCAGGGCGGCCGCCCGCCTGCCTCCATGCTCCTCAGGGCGGCCGCCCGCCTGCCTCCATGCTCCTCAGGGCGGCCGCCCGCCTGCCTGTCGAACCCTGTTCTAGAGTCAAACATGAGACCATCTATTTTACAGCAAAACTAGGGCGAAATTGGGCCATGCAACAGTATAATGATCCTAAGCACACGAGCAAATATACAACAAAATGGCAAAAAAAAAAAAAATCAGTGTGTTGCAGTGGCCTAGTTGTTATGGTACTTTTTGCAGTAAACCAAAATGTTTAAATGTCTATCTGTTCCTGTCCAAATCAATAAAATAAATTGCGTATATACGCTGAAGTAATTAAGTCTGACACACAAGGTTCAGGTTAAAATAACTTCGAGAAAGTTTATTGGCAAGTGATTAAAAAGCGGACGCGCAGGCCCTTTTAAGAGACATTTTACGTCATCATTGATTATTAGAATATCAGTAAATAAACATCATTAATTGGATTAATTGTCAAGTGTCGGGATTAGTGTCCACCTATCAATATTATTAATTGGCTCAAAAGACTAAGTGGTTAATCCCGTGTCCACCCACCAAGAGGTGGGATTGTTCTGGACACGGGTGGGGGACAAGGGGTCTTGAGCGTCATTTTACACGGTCGGTGATCTCAGGCCTCGTGGCCAGGTGCAAGGTCTCTTATGAATAGAACATTTCATTACTACTGTGTTCGCATGGCCTTCAAATTATACTATGTTGCAAATCTAAGGGAAAGTCAGCAATTCCTGTGTTAATCATGTCTTTATAGAAAATACAGTCTTTGTTCTATTGTATTAGATGTGCTGGGAAATTCTGTCATGTAAGGTGATTTTTAAAATGAACAAGTTAGGTTATGAGGACAAAATGGAGGATTGAAGAAGTCAGGTTAGGGGGACAAAATGGAGGATTGTCACAGTATAAAGTTAAAATGGAGTTAGTGCAATAATTGAATACAAATACAATAAGGTTTTTTAAATAATCCCACATCAGTCCCCCCTATGAAATGTTAGATTCTAAGAGATAAAACTTTATTAAGTTAGTACCAGGAAGACGTGTTAACCCAAAGGCACAGAAACCCCGTGGCCGCTAGCTAGGTGTTAATGCAAAGTGCAAGGCTGTCCCTAGTTCTGACCCTAATAGGCTAACTCATCCGTCAGTATGGCTCTCGAACACTTCACACCCAAGGGTATCCCATGGCAGCTAACCCACCACTTCTCCACATGGGGCCTTTACCATTCACTGACAGATGCTGTCCCTGAGCTAGTCCCTTCCTAGAATTCCTGCACTTTATCAACAAAAGGGATTGTTTGCAGCGGCAGACAGGGTGAGTTGATGTCTTGGAGCTCTTGGTCATCAACTTCGAGATGGGTGAAAGTGGGTGCCGCTTGGTCAACAGTCTTCAGGAGGGATTTTCTCAGACATGGGAGGATACAACAAAAGAGAAGAGCAAAGATAAAAAGAAAAATTAGTATAGCCATACCAATATGCATTAAAGCCTTTTGCCATCCTGTCATCCAACCAAACCATCTTTCCCAGGGATCTTGTATCCCAGAATTCCTTTTCAACTCTATAGACAGGTCATTTAATTTTTCTATGGCTAATGTAACTTTACCATTAGGGCCTGTGTTTTCTGGGATATAGGTACAACATGTCAAGGTGTCGGGCAAAATTTTACAAACCCCTCCTTTTTCGGCTAAGATCATATCTAGGGCCATTCTATTCTGGAAAGCCATTTGGGATGTGGCCTGCAATTGTTCGGCCAATCCCTGGAGGGCGTCTCTGGTATAATTAACAAAACGCTGTTGATTATAATAAATGTAATTTATCCAATTTAAATTCTTGTTTGTGGTAACTATGGCAAAAAGTGATTCAAATCCCGCAGCAACTTCATCTCTCGCTTTAAATTCATTGGGCACCCCCCTAGGCACCCCAATGGCATCAATGTAAACATGAGGATCAAAACTTCCTTTCACTGGGGCGTCACGCTTAACCTTAGTGTGCCTGGACTCATGGGTGACGAGGTGTGTGTCAGAGATGATATGTATAGGCATAATAGCTTTAGCCAAAGTACACTCCCCCCACCATTCCTTGTCCATTCTGGATCTTAGCTGTAAATCCCCACACAACCAGTAGATATCCCCTAATGACCTGGTGTGAAACTGCAACAAGTTCATAGAGACACTCCTGTAGGTAGCACAATACCCCTTAGAGAAGTTACCCAAGAATTTACCAATTCCATCATAATTAGCATAACAAGTGTAATTACCTTTATACACGGTAATACCATCTGGGGGTTTGACATCCTTGGTTAGGAGAGGATACTCCTTTGTCCATGCAATACATATGGACCTGTTAAAATCATAGTGATAGGCAAAAAGGCTTAAAACACATTCCTCTATATCTACTGGCAGGATTAGAGGTACAGTACCCAGGTGAGGCCGGGCACCACCACACACATAGCATGCAGTCTTATTATGCTTATTAGCATTATATTTCATCCATTCTAACCATAAATTTACATCATTAAAACCTGTTTCAGCGGCCATGGTATCTTCAAAGGTGGGGTTAGCAATGGCCATCATGTCTTGAAAGGTCTGGATGTGAGGTTTTAATGGGTTAGGGACCATATGGGTGGCCCCTTGCCACTCAGAAGAGTTGCACATATCCTTTAAGAAGAAATGCCCTAATTTACGGTAGGAACCCTTTTTCCAATACATTCCCATCACATACTGGTCTGCATCCGTTGGGCTTGGATGCTCAATGTTAAGGATTAATTTCATTGGTGTACCCCCCCCAGGCTTTCTCAAAGTCATTCTCTGGAGAAGGGATCTACCTTGATCGTCTACTTTAGATAAGGCACTTTTTGGCTTGTAACCCCAGGCAGGCCCGGCATTCCATCCCGCCGCCCCCCAATGATTACAATTGTGCCCCCATTGCTTGTCAACTACACAAACATATGGGTCTTTTGAATGAGGGATATCTCTGTAAATACTCTGGATTTGTGATGTGGGGAACGGGCATTCTACAATATCACAATAGTCAAAGGTGTAAGTAGCCACATGGGTGCATGATGAATTGTACCAGAAGGTATACCCACTAATATCTTTGGTGATGGCTACTTGTTGGGCCTTTATGAGGCTGATTAAGAAGAAGGTGTACCAGAGGTACATGCTTGTGCGGTATCTGCTTCCTCAGGGGCTGGAGATTTCTTGCAGTGGGAAGCGTGGATCCAATTTGGCCTACCGGCCAGTTTGACGGAGGTTGCGGTAATCAGGAGAACTTGGAATGGACCGTCAAATCTTGGTTCCAGGGTATTTTTCCGCACAAACTTCTTGACCAGAACCCAATCTCCGGGAAGCAGGTTATGGGTACCTGTATCCAATTCGGGATCTGGAATTGAAGAGAAAACTTGGGCATGTATTTTGTTCAAGGCACTTGCAAGTTCAGTTACATAATCTACTAAAACATCTGATTGGAGTTGTAACTGCTGCGGATAATAACAACCTAGTCTGGGTGCTGTCCCAAATAGAATCTCATATGGGGACAGTGAATGCTTCCCTCTAGGTGTGTGCCTAACACTAAATAAAGCTATTGACAGGCTTTCTGGCCAGGGCATCTTTGTTTCTTGTGACATTTTTAACATTCTGGCCTTTAGAGTGCCATTCATGCGCTCTACTTTACCACTACTTTGTGGGTGGTAAGGGGTGTGGAAGGCTAAGGTCACCCCTAGAGCAGTCCAAATTTCTTTAGTCACTGTTGCTGTAAAGGCTGGGCCTTGATCACTTTCAATGACTTCTGGGAGTCCGAACCTACATACTATCTCTGTAAGTAGGCGTCTTGCGGTTGTTTTCGCAGTGATATTGGCCACTGGGTAGGCCTCTGGCCATCCTGAGAACATGTCCACTATGACTAGTGCATATTCATGGGGCCCACTCTTGGGCATCTGGATGTGGTCAATTTGAATTCGCTGGAAGGGGTACATGGGCTTTGCCAGGTGTTTTGCAGGCACCTTGATTGGTCTCCCTGGATTGCATTTTGCACAAATGACACAGGCCTTACAGAAGCTGCTGATCAATGTTGTGATTCCGGGTGCTTCATAATACTTCTGTATGAGGGCGGCCATTAATTCCTTTGACAAGTGTGCAGGCCCATGTGCCCATTGGACAACTGCTGGATATAAATTTTTGGGGAGACAGAATTTGAAGTTGTTGTAATATACTCCGTCCTTTTGGACAGCTCCTTTCTTTTTCCATTTCTGGATCTCTTCAGGAGTGACTGCAGCTTGCTGTTCTCGCAAAATTCGCAAATCAGTAGGAAGAGTTTGCAGAGCAAAAATAGGGACTTCTTCTTCTTCTTCTTGTCCGGACACGTCTTCATCCACTTCCTGCAAATCCCTGGCTGCTAGCTTAGCAGCCTGATCAGCCAAATGGTTGCCCATTGCTTCATCTGTATCCAACTTCCCATGGGCCTTTACCTTCAAGACGGCCACTTCTTTAGGGAGTAGGAGGGCATCCATTAGCTCCTTGATTGCAGTACTATGCTTGACTGGCGTACCGGCGGTGGTAAGAAATCCTCTTGTCTTCCAGATTAGGCCGAAGTCATGTGCCACGCCTAGAGCATATCTTGAATCTGTATAGATATTGGCACGTTTTCCTTCGGAAATTTTGCATGCTGAAGTCAGAGCCTGTAATTCAGCTTCTTGCGCAGACATTGCTGGTGGTAAGGATGATGATTTGATAACTTCATCTGTTGTGGTTACGGCATATCCTGTATGGTATCTTCCTTCTTCATCAGCATATCTTGAACCGTCCACAAACAGGGTAAAATCCGGATCTGGTAATGGATTCTCGTGCACGGTTGGTAGGTGCACTGTCTCCATTTTCATCTGTTCAAAACAGTCATGAGGTGTTTCGGGGTCATAATCATTCACTATGACCAGATCTTGAAATTCTTTTTCTAGGAAGTGGCGTGGCCATGCTTCCAGAAGGTCAGTTGTTGGGTATTTGACAATACCATTTTCCTGTAGCTGTTCTTCATCCATGGTGGCCCATAACTTTGCCATGGGCCCAAGATCATTCCATGACCTTGTCTTCAATTTGGTAACAGGAATATGTGGGATAGCAGTATCCCAATGGCGGTAGAGGTAGTTAAGTTGTTGAGGTAGTTGGACCAAGACCATGCTATTGCCTTCAGAGTCACAATAGAAATCTTGAGCAGTGAGCTTCACATCAGTCCAGTGGTAAAGCTCATCTTCATAGCAAGGTTCGGGAGTAATGTCTGGTTTGTACCACATGGTACAGAAGGCGTAATCTGGGCCTTCACAGAGAGGCTTCTCATCTTCATAAAATGTCAAATGTGGATGCATGACTTTCTTGATACATCCACAAAGCAGGTAAATGTAGGTTTCATCTGTGATAAATCCATAATAGATACCCCCCTCAGGGAGTGGAAGAAGAGTGGATGGGTTAAGAACTTGACATCTTTGGATGGAAATGTTGTCAGGTAGAAGAAGATGGCACTGGAGGCGTAGGTGTCTAGCTGGAGACACGTGCTTGAGCTGGACTTGGTTGATGATGGCAGAAATGTCATGAGGGGCCAAAACAACCAGGGGGTGGCCAAGGACCAGGTCTGAGGTTCTTTCTATGAGCTCTCTTGCAGCAAAAACAGCCCTGAGACAGGAAGGAGTCCCTCTGGCCACAATGTCCAGTTGACATGAGAAATATCCAATAGGCCTCTGGCGGCCTCTTAAGTCATTAGTTTGGGTGAGAACTCCTGTTGCGTGGCCTTGTCTTTCAGAGACAAATAATTTGAAAGGTTTGGAGTAATCAGGTAGGCCCAAGGCAGGAGCAGAAGCAATGGCACGCTTGAGAGCATTGAAATTGTCCAGAGCTTCATTAGTTAAACAGAAAGGGTCAGACTTAAGTGCGTCATAGAGGGGTTGCATGAGCAGGGAGGCTTCTGGGATCCATGCTCTGCAGTAGGAAATGAGGCCTAGGAAGGCATGGAGAGATTTTGAAGTTCTTGGAGCTGGAATATCCAGTACGGCTCTTACCCGGTCCCGGGTAAGATGTCTGGTACCTTGAGATAGGCAATGTCCAAGGAAAATTACTGAGGGTTGGCAGAACTGTAGCTTGATGAGTGAAGCTTTGCATCCTTGTTCTGCCAAATAACAAAGCAGGCTAATTGAGCACTTTTCAGTAGTGGGTATATCATCTCCACAGAGCAGCAAATCATCCACATACTGAAGCAGAACAACTTCTGGGTGCTCGGCTTGCCATGGGTCAAGGATGGTGGCCATGGCCTTTGCAAATTGACTTGGTGAATTTTGTGCCCCTTGGGGCATGACAGTCCAGGTATACTGTTGCATCTCATGGGTGAAAGCAAACAGGTATTGGCAGGATGGGTCAAGTGGAACACTGAAAAAGGCATTTGCTAGGTCAATGACTGTGAAAAATTTTGCAGATGGTGGGACTCCAGAGAGCAGAGTATGGGGATTTGGTACAAGAGGGGTGTCCAGGACGGTAGCTTCATTAACAGCACGGAGATCCTGAACCATCCTGTACTTCTCTGGCTCACCTTTTGGAGTTTTCTTTTTCACAGGGAATAATGGGGTGTTGCATTCAGATTTGCATTTCACTAGGGCACCCTTCTCCAAGAGTGCCTTGATGTGGGTAGAAATGGCAGCAGCCTGTGCTGGTTTTAATGGATATTGTGGTTTTCTTGGTAATTTAGCCCCTGGAATAAGCTTTACCACCACAGGGGGAACATTTAGGTGACCTATGTCCTCTGGGCCTGAGGACCATAACTTGGCGGGCACCTGTGTTTTTAATGCCTCTGGGAAATTGGACCTTAATTCTGCTGCTTTCTCACGGGGCTTTTCTAAATGCAGCATTAGAGGCAAGGAGCACAAGGCTGAGGTGTCTGATTCAGATAGAGGTGTGGACATTTCTACCTGCCCATCCGGGGTGAAGGTAATGGATGCTTGCAGGCGTGAGAGAACATCAGCACCTAACAGGTTAATTGGGCATGTGGAGGATACCACAAAGCGAGCTAGCAGGCTGGAGCCAACTCGGAGTGGAGTTGTTAAAGGGCTATGTCTTGGCTGGCCATCCACTCCGACACAAGAGACATCAATATTTGACAGAAAGGATGGATCTGGCAGGTCTTGTTCACGGAGAACACTACGGGCTGCACCTGTGTCAACTAGAAAGGTGGTAGGGTGGCCTTCAATGGGCAACGTCACTGTGGCAAGTGGCCCCCCTTTATCCCCTGTAGACACTGCCATTACAGGGGTTACAGACACAGGCTTGCCAATTTCCTAATCATCGGGTTCCTCAATTATCGGAACCTCTTTTTCGGCCTTAGGGGCCGGGGCAGGCCTGGATGGCTTTCTTGGCTCTCTCTTGGGTTCTGGACAGTCACTTTTAAAATGTCCCTTGGCTTTACAATTAAAGCAGAAACCATCCTCTGGTCTGGTGCCCCTGGGGACAGGGGTACTGCGTGATACCATAAGAGGGGCAGAGCTTGGCCTTCTGGGGGTCTGGGCAGATTCTAAGCCCCTAGCAACTAAAAGTAGGGTATCCAGGGGAACAACCTTATATTCAGGGCGTGCAGCAATGATTCCCTTGCGTATAGAGTCTTTAACACCTTGGACAAACGCACCTGACAGCATTTGTGAATGAATCTTGTCAGTAAGATCAAACCCCAAATCTGTAAACATTTGATACAGTCTTGCATGAAACCTTTCCACTGATTCTCCTTTATCTTGAATAACATCAGTAAGGCCAGCAGCCTGATCTGCAAGTTTGTCCTTAGCCCATTCCTTTAATTGGGTGCAAAAAGTTACTCCAGAGGGGTAATCAACATCACTGTTGAGCTGATCTGTACTGAGGTGTCGGGCCATACTTGGCCAATATGCATCCCCTGCTTTAATAGCACAAATGCTCAATAGATCACGCCATGCGGCTGAATAAGTCTTTTGAATTTGAACTATCCCTCGGTAGAAGGGCATGGGCTGCTTTTCTGGGTCCGGGAGTGATTTCATCAGAGCACTAGCTTGAGTGGGGTTAAAGGCTACATATTTAGGAGGGGCCTGTTCTCCCCGACCCTTGTGGCCGAAGGGATCATCGATAGAACGATGAGATGGGGCTCCCGCAGCAAGTGCCGATGAGACATGGGACACCCTGTCCATCTCGTCATCATCGAAATCTATGATATTGACTCTTCTACGCGGTGCAGGTCCCGCGTGAGGTGAAAGGGTCGGTGGCTGGGAATGAGCCCCAGATGCAGGGGTGGCTAGCGAGTCATAACCTGGAGACAGGTAGTCACCGGGGATTACCGGCATCAGGGCTGAACTGGGGGCCGCCATATTGGAGGCGGGGAAAGGAGTTGCATTAGGATTAAGGGAAGAAGTGGCGGCCATGTTTGATATGGGCACTTCCGGGACGGATTGAGCCGGACTGGGCATGACCGGAACCTGGGGAGTGGCTTGGGGAAAGGGAGGGTAACCGGGGTAGGGCAGGGCCATGGGATATGGGAAGGGGTAGGGCCAGGCAGGGGAGGGCAAAAGAGTAGGGTGGGCAGGTACGGTTAAGGAGGTAGGATATTGGACTGGGGCGGAGCTGGTTATGGGAGGAGACAGGACGGGATTAGTGGGGATGGATGCAGAAAGAGGAGTAGCAGCAAGGGAGGGAGGGGTAGTTAGTTGGGCGGGTGCGGATGGAAGGGGATTAACCATGGAGAGGGATTGCAGGGAGGAGGCGGCAGATGAGATGTTAGGATTAGGCATGGAAGGGAGCGTGGGGATGGCTGGGGATGATGGGACTGTTAGAGAAGGGGAAGGGGTAAAGAAAGATCCATCAGAATTCAGGACCGGGCAGACAGGGGAGGTGGTGAGATGGGATTCGGGAGGATTGGGAGTGGGGAACATAGTCAGCTGGCTATCACCTATGGCTGACTGAACCTTGGGGATAGACATCCCCTGGGCGCCATTTTGGGGCGCTGGCTGAGGGAAGACCCCAGCAACACAATTCTTATGATACACAAACAATTTTACACCTTTGTGATTTATCTCTTCCTCAACCCAACCTTCTAACTGAATAGCCTTCGCTACTCTGTACCATGCTTCAGCAGTCTTTAATAAATCATTATCTGTAAGCTTGCCTTTCATTTCTGCTAGTAACTTGCGCCAACTTTCTGGTTGCAATCTTCCACATGTCGGTACAGCAATTTTACATACTTTTGCAATCTTTTCAACACCTTTAACCATCTCTTCACCCTCTCTGTTCTCTACTAAATCACATGCTAACCAGCCCTTGCTGGGCTTATCTAAATCCTGTCCCATAGTCCCTTTACCCCTATACCAGCGTCCTAGATATAGAGGGAGAGAAGGAAAATTGAACAAGAACGTCTACAATGCTCGACTGCCACCTGAGAATCGTGGGACTTTCTCAGGTGCGTCTTCCCAAAACGTAGACTAGTCACTGAATCCGCCTACCCGGGGTGGTAGACACGGATTGGAGCGAGGTGAGAAGTGTGTGACCAATCACTTCTCTTTTAAGAGGAATGGGAGTGGATAGTATAATAATATAGAAAGTGTAGAGAAGATGAAAGGCAAGGAAAAATCCTTAGAGACAGACACAGGAGTACATGAGACTCCTCATTAAACAAACAAGACAACAGTACAGTTGAAATACAGTGCATGCATCACAGTTCAAATAAAATCAACAGTAATTCCTTTCCTTTACTCGTGTGCTTACTCCAAAGTCACCTCCCTCAATCCCGTAGTATCTTACTACCAACGGCCAAGGATAACAGCTAACACCGGTCCGAAATCCATATGCCTCCCTCGTCACAGCAGCCCACTAATGGTGTCTGCGCTACCCTCACCCTTGTAGTGCCCCTATAAAAACCCACTTTATAAGTCCCACTACTCCGTGGTGATGAAGACAGCAATGCCTGCCCGAATTCACACACCACAAAATAAAAATTGGAATAGCTCCAGCTCAGCGCTCAAAGCTGGAGGGTACCACCACTCTGCAAGCAGAGTAACGTGCACAGAGAAGCTAGCAAGGCTATCAAAGTGACACAAGAAGGATCCCCAGGAAACTATGAGTCTACACAATCTCCACAGATCCAACACACCTCTTTTTCCCTACAGCCCCAGCCACGAGGCTCCTAAAAGAGTTAAACAGGAAAAGATGACCCCCAGGAACACATCCACAGGTCAACCCCCCTTTTTCCCTACAACCACAGCACCGTGGTTCCTAAAAGGGGTAAAACAGGCAACAGAAGACCCAGGCAAATCCCCTCAGGTCCACCCCCCTTTATCCCAAAAGAGGTAAAATACAAACAGATAAACAGACAAAACAGAAGACCCAGGCAAATCCCCTCAGGTCCACCCCCCTTTATCCCAAAAAGGGGAAAACAAGCAAGACAGAACCCCAGGCAAATCCCCTGCAGGTCCACCCCCCCTTTATCTCAGAATGGGGAATTCAAACACAATTCAAACACACCCAGGCAACAGATAGACTAAAATGCAGGTAAACAAATGAGTAACGAGACACCGGGCAAGATATTACCTGTCTTTGATGTCCTCCCGGGAAGCAGTCACAGACACGTGGACGGGTCAATCAAAGGGGCCGGAACGTACCGGTGGCTCTGCAGAAGTCTCTACCGTGTATCTGGAGGTGATCAGTCTCCCTTCCTTCCCCCTGGATTCCTCCGTCCAACAGCGTCTTCCTTAGGACGGCTCACCGGCCAGACATAGCCCGGTGCCCCACGTTGGGCGCCAAGTTGTTATGGTACTTTTTGCAGTAAACCAAAATGTTTAAATGTCTATCTGTTCCTGTCCAAATCAATAAAATAAATTGCGTATATACGCTGAAGTAATTAAGTCTGACACACAAGGTTCAGGTTAAAATAACTTCGAGAAAGTTTATTGGCAAGTGATTAAAAAGCGGACGCGCAGGCCCTTTTAAGAGACATTTTACGTCATCATTGATTATTAGAATATCAGTAAATAAACATCATTAATTGGATTAATTGTCAAGTGTCGGGATTAGTGTCCACCTATCAATATTATTAATTGGCTCAAAAGACTAAGTGGTTAATCCCGTGTCCACCCACCAAGAGGTGGGATTGTTCTGGACACGGGTGGGGGACAAGGGGTCTTGAGCGTCATTTTACACGGTCGGTGATCTCAGGCCTCGTGGCCAGGTGCAAGGTCTCTTATGAATAGAACATTTCATTACTACTGTGTTCGCATGGCCTTCAAATTATACTATGTTGCAAATCTAAGGGAAAGTCAGCAATTCCTGTGTTAATCATGTCTTTATAGAAAATACAGTCTTTGTTCTATTGTATTAGATGTGCTGGGAAATTCTGTCATGTAAGGTGATTTTTAAAATGAACAAGTTAGGTTATGAGGACAAAATGGAGGATTGAAGAAGTCAGGTTAGGGGGACAAAATGGAGGATTGTCACAGTATAAAGTTAAAATGGAGTTAGTGCAATAATTGAATACAAATACAATAAGGTTTTTTAAATAATCCCACATCATGGTCAGAGTCCAGATCTCAACCGATTGACATGCTCTGGCGAGACATGCTCTGCAGGCACCCAGACCACTTCAGCTCATTGAAGTGGTCTGGATGCTGTGTCTCTTTTGCACCTAGTGCTGCAATTTAAAACATTGCAGTTCCAGAGAACTGCA
This sequence comes from Pelobates fuscus, assembly GCF_036172605.1. Classification (NCBI taxonomy): domain Eukaryota; kingdom Metazoa; phylum Chordata; class Amphibia; order Anura; family Pelobatidae; genus Pelobates; species Pelobates fuscus. The sequence continues at coordinate 449,794,055 of NC_086318.1, read as the reverse complement.
ATGTTTATATTGCAGCTTTAAGTCGGTCAGACAGCCACTATAGGGCTTCCTGAATTGAAATGGACCTTCGGTCTGGTATCTAATACTGGACTTCCTCAGGCCCTGCATGAGGACCTAAAGCGTCAGATTTTTCCCCATAGGAAAGCATTGATTAATGCTTTTCTATGGGGAAATCCTATTGCGTGTGCATTAGGTCTCATCCGGGGGAGGAGTGTGTGTGGAGCCTGACACCGTGCCAAGGGACATGGGCGCTGGATTTAGGTAAGTGACTGAAGGTTTATTGTTTTTTCTATAATTCTTTATTTTTGTGGTGCAATACTTAACACAAGCTCTTGCAATGCCCCAACAGCAAGTACAAGATTGGCAAAATACGTATCTGAACAAGTATAAGGCATAGTAGGTCACTGCACGCATTGTTTTTTAAATTAGCTAGGTCACATGGTATTCGAACATGTCTAGAGTATTTAACAAAACTTAAGATGTGGTTGATGTGAGTTACATAGACATGAGTGGGTATGTGAGTATGAGGATTAAAACAAGCTGGCGTGACATGCATGCTATCAATAAACAAATAATGAACAAGTAGATGTTTCGGCTAGCAGACATGTCATTATGAGATTATTTGGTAACCGGCTAGTAGGTGCTGTAAATGCTAGTTATCAAGATAGAGGCTACAGGCTATACATGCTTGATTGTGGGCTTAGTGTTATGCAAGGAGAAGAGGGAAACAGTGTATAACCAGGGAGATTACTGGGCTCTGAATTCTGTGGTTTTAACCCCTTCAGCGACGAGGGAGGGGGGCACTGTAGGGAACGGCTTTGATTTCCTGGCACTATAGAATCCCTTTTTAAGAGAGCTGTGTAGAAACAAATGCCAGCATACCTCAATGAACTGAAGCAACATGGCAAGGAGTGGGCCAAACTACCTCCACAATGATGTGCGAGGCTGATAAAATCATACAGGAAACGATTACTGCAAGTTATTGCTGCTAAAGGGGGTTCTACAATCTATTGAATTATAAGTTGTACTTAGTTTTACTGAGGTTGTATTTACCTAATCTTAAAGGGACACTATAGTCCCCAAAACAACTGCAGCTTAATGTATTTGTTCTGGTGAGTATAATGATTTCCTTCAGGCCTTTTGCTGTAAACGCTGTCTTTTCAGAGAAAATGCAGAGTTTACATTACAGCCTAGGGATACCTCCATTGGCCACTCCTCTGATGGCTGCTAGAGGTGCTTCCTGGGGCAGTGCTGCACAGTGTGACTGACAGTCAGTGTCTCCACCATCTGCATGCAGACACTGAACTTTCCTCATTGATTCAATGTATCTAAATGAGGAGGTGCTAATCCGTCAGGGTGGCGTTTAGCTCCGCCCCCTGCCTCACCTCCTTGGCAATATCAGATAAACCAACGGTTTCCTATGGGGAAACCATTATGATTGGCTTTTGATCAACACTTCTGATGATGTCAGCCAAACAGGCGGGGTAGTGGCAGAGCCAGCAGCAACAGACTGGGATAAAGTTAAGGTTTTTACTATATCTAGGGAGACTAAATAGTGTTTACAATAGGATCAAGAATAAATGTTTGTGTTCCTGACCCTATAGTGTTCCTCTAAGACCCGCTAAGCAACAGATGACTGTTATGTCCCGATATGTAAAATCATAGAATTCAAAGAGTGTGTACTTTCTTTTTCCCCGTGACTGTAGAAGTTTTCCTTAACTTAGCTGATGCAGGTATTGTCATCTGGGAAATTTACTTGGATTGTGTGTGTGTGTGTGTGTGTGTGTGTGTGTGTGTGTGTGTGCGCGCGCGCGCGCATATGTATGTATGTGGAGGTGTCCTGGGGACACTTGGTGCCAGTATATATATATATGTTTATGTGTGCTGGGGGCACTTGGTGCCAGTATATATATATGTTTGTGTGCTGGGGACACTTGGTGCCAGTATATATATATGTTTATGTGTGCTGGGGACACTTGGTGCCAGTATATATATGTTTGTGTGTGCTGGGGACACTTGGTGCCAGTATATATATGTTTGTGTGTGCTGGGGACACTTGGTGCCAGTATATATATGTTTGTGTGTGCTGGGGACACTTGGTGCCAGTATATATATGTTTGTGTGTGCTGGGGACACTTGGTGCCAGTACAGGGAGTGCAGAATTATTAGGCAAGTTGTATTTTTGAGGATTAATTTTATTATTGAACAACAACCATGTTCTCAATGAACCCAAAAAACTCATTAATATCAAAGCTGAATATTTTTGGAAGTAGTTTTTAGTTTGTTTTTAGTTTTAGCTATTTTAGGGGGATATCTGTGTGTTCAGGTGACTATTACTGTGCATAATTATTAGGCAACTTAACAAAAAACAAATATATACCCATTTCAATTATTTATTTTTACCAGTGAAACCAATATAACATCTCAACATTCACAAATATACATTTCTGACATTCAAAAACAAATCAGTGACCAATATAGCCTTTCTTTGCAAGGACACTCAAAAGCCTGCCATCCATGGATTCTGTCAGTGTTTTGATCTGTTCACCATCAACATTGCGTGCAGCAGCAACCACAGCCTCCCAGACACTGTTCAGAGAGGTGTACTGTTTTCCCTCCTTGTAAATCTCACATTTGATGATGGACCACAGGTTCTCAATGGGGTTCAGATCGGGTGAACAAGGAGGCCATGTCATTAGATTTTCTTCTTTTATACCCTTTCTTGCCAGCCACGCTGTGGAGTACTTGGACGCGTGTGATGGAGCATTGTCCTTCATGAAAATCATGTTTTTCTTGAAGGATGCAGACTTCTTCCTGTACCACTACTTGAAGAAGGTGTCTTCCAGAAACTGGCAGTAGGACTGGGAGTTGAGCTTGACTCCATCCTCAACCCGAAAAGGCCCCACAAGCTCATCTTTGATGATACCAGCCCAAACCAGTACTCCACCTCCACCTTGCTGGCGTCTGAGTCGGACTGGAGCTTTCTGCCCTTTACCAATCCAGCCACGGGCCCATCCATCTGGCCCATCAAGACTCACTCTCATTTCATCAGTCCATAAAACCTCAGAAAAATCAGTCTTGAGATATTTCTTGGCCCAGTCTTGACGTTTCAGCTTGTGTGTCTTGTTCAGTGGTGGTCGTCTTTCAGCCTTTCTTACCTTGGCCATGTCTCTGAGTATTGCACACCTTGTGCTTTTGGGCACTCCAGTGATGTTGCAGCTCTGAAATATGGCCAAACTGGTGGCAAGTGGCATCTTGGCAGCTGCACGCTTGACTTTTCTCAGTTCATGGGCATTTATTTTGCGCCTTGGTTTCTCCACACGCTTCTAGCGACCCTGTTGACTATTTTGAATGAAACGTTTGATTGTTCGATGATCACGCTTCAGAAGCTTTGCAATTTTAAGAGTGCTGCATCCCTCTGCAAGATATCTCACTATTTTTGACTTTTCTGAGCCTGTCAAGTCGTTCTTTTGACCCATTTTACCAAAGGAAAGGAAGTTGCCTAATAATTATGCACACCTGATATAGGGTGTCGATGTCATTAGACCACACCCCTTCTCATTACAGAGATGCACATCACCTAATATGCTTAATTGGTAGTAGGCTTTCGAGCCTATACAGCTTGGAGTAAGACAACATGCATAAAGAGGATGATGTGGTCAAAATACTAATTTGCCTAATAATTCTGCACTCCCTGTATATATATGTTTATGTGTGCTGGGGACACTTGGTGCCAGTATATAAATGTTTATGTGTGCTGGGGACACTTGGTGCCAGTATATAAATGTTTGTGTGCTGGGGACACTTGGTGCCAGTATATATATATATGTTTAGGTGTGCTGGGGACACTTGGTGCCAGTATATATATATGTTTAGGTGTGCTGGGGACACTTGGTGCCAGTATATATATATGTTTAGGTGTGCTGGGGACACTTGGTGCCAGTATATATATATGTTTAGGTGTGCTGGGGGCACTTGGTGCCAGTATATATATGTGTATGTGTGCTGGGGACACTTGGTGCCAGTATATATATGTTTAGGTGTGCTGGGGACACTTGGTGCCAGTATATATATGTTTGTGTGCTGGGGACACTTGGTGCCAGTATATATATGTTTGTGTACTGGGGACACTTGGTGCCAGTGTATATATATGTTTATGTGTGTTATGTGTGCTGGGGACACTTGGTGCCAGTTTATATATATGTTTCTGTGTGCTGGGGACACTTGGTGCCAGTATATATATATATATATATGTTTCTGTGTGCTGGGGACACTTGGTGCCAGTATATAGATGTGGGAGGTGTGTTCGGGACACGTGATGCCAGTATATGTATGTGGAGGTATGTTGGCATTAGTTGGTGCCAGTATATGTATGTGGGAGGTGTACTCGTTTTGGTTGGTGCCAGTATATATATGTGGGAGGTATGTTTGGGTTAGTTGATGCGAGTATATGTATGTGGGAGGTGTGTTGGGTTTAGTTGATGCCAGTATATGTATGTGGGAGGTAGGTTCGGGACATATGTGGGAGGTGTACTCGTATTGGTTGATGCCAGTATATGTATGTGGAGGTGTGCTCGTGTTGGTTGGTGCCAGTATATTTATGTGGGAGGTATGTTCATTACATTTATGCCAGTATATGTATGTGGAGGTGTGCTTGTGTTAGTTGATGCCAGTATATGTATGTTGAGGTGTGCTTGTGTTTGTTGGTGCCAGTATATGTATGTGGGAGGTATGTTATGGTTAGTTGATGTGAGTATATGTATGTGGGAGGTGTGTTGGGTTTAGTTGATGCCAGTATATGTATGTGGGAGGTAGGTTCGGGACATATGTGGGAGGTGTACTCGTATTGGTTGATGCCAGTATATGTATGTGGAGGTGTGCTTGTGTTTGTTGATGCCAGTATATGTATGTGGAGGTGTACGCACGTTAGTTGGTGCCAGTATATGTATGTGGGAGTTGTGTTCGGGACATTTATTATTATTATTATTATTATTTTATTATGTATATAGCGCCAACAAATTCCGTAGCGCTGTACAATGGGTGGACTAACAGACACATAATTGAGATCAGACCACTGGACGTACAGGAACAGAGGGGGTTGAGGGCCCTGCTCAATGAGCTTACATGCTAGAGGGAGTGGGGTATAGTGACACAAACGGGTTAAAGTAGGGGAATTAAATAGTTTGTTAGAGAAGGGTTTATTGAGTGCTTGGTAGGTCATTTTTGACAGTTGCAGGAAAGGAGTCATGGGGTGGGGGATGAGAAGCCTGCTGACAGTTTAATTGATACGCTTTAACGAAGAAGTGAGTTTTCAAAGATTTTTTGAAGGAGTGGAGGCTGGGTGAAAGTCTGATTGAGGAGGGAAGGGAGTTCCACAGAATAGGTGCAGCCCTAGAGAAGTCTTGAAGGCGAGCGTCAGAGGTGGGGATCCGGGCAGAGGATAGGCGTAGGTCTTGGGATGAGCGCAGGGGTCTCGACGGGATGTATGAAGGAGGATAGGTATGTTGGAGCAGCATTATGTAGGGATTTGTAAGCAAGTGCCAGAATTTTGAATTGGGCCCTATATCTAACTGGAAGCCAATGCAGGGACTGACAGAGCGTGGAGGCGTGGGAGGTGCGACCGGACAGGAAAATAAGCCTCGCAGCCGCGTTCATTACAGATTGCAGCGGTGCAAGCTGGGAACATGTAAGACTGGTGAGAAGGGGATTGCAATAGTCGAGGCGAGAGAGAACAACAGCATGAACCAGTATCTTAGCCGCGTCTGGCGTTGGATATGGGTGGATGCGCGCTATGTTCTTGAGTTGGATGCGACAGGATTTGACTATCGATTGGACATGGGGAGTAAAAGAGAGGTCAGAATCGAAAAGAACCCCTAGGCAGCGAGCCTGCGAGGTAGAGGTGATAGTAGCGCCGTTGACTTGGATGGAGACAACAGGAGTAGCAGCACTTGAGGGAGGAAAAACTAGAAGTTCTGTTTTGGACAGGTTGAGTTTAACCCCTTAAGGACACATGACGTGTGTGACACGTCATGATTCCCTTTTATTCCAGAAGTTTGGTCCTTAAGGGGTTAAGGAAGTGAGCAGCCATCCAGTTGGAAATAGCAGAGAGGCAGTCAGAAACACGAGTCAAGGTGGGCGGAGAGAGAGAAGGGGAGGACAGGTAGATTTGTGTGTCATCAGCATATAAATGATATTGGAAACCAAAGGAGCTAATGAGTTTACCAAGGGAGGCAGTATAGATGGAGAACAATAGGGGGCCGAGGACAGATCCTTGGGGGACGCCGACAGAGAGGGGTTGGTGAGAAGAGGCAGAACCAGAGAAAGAAACACTGAAAGAGCGCTGGGAGAGGTAGGTATATGTATGTGGAGGTGTGCTCGTATATGTATGTGGGAGGTGTGTTCGGGACATTTATGCCAGTATATGTATGTGGAGGACACTTGGTGCCATTATATATATGTTTAGGTGTGCTGGGGACACTCGGTGCCAGTATATATATGTTTAGGTGTGCTGGGGACACTTGGTGCCAGTATATAGATGTGGAAGGTGTGTTCGGGACACGTGATGCCAGTATATGTATGGGGAGGTGTGTTGGCATAAGTTGGTGCCGGTATATGTCTGTGGGAGGTGTACTCGTGTTTGGTTGGTTGGTGCCAGTATATGTATGTGGGAGGTGTGTTCGGGACATTTATGCCAGTATATGTATGTAGGAAGGGGTGTTCGGGACATTTATGCCAGTGTATGTATGTGGAGGTGTACTCGTTTTGGTTGGTGCCAGTATATGTATGTGGAGGTGTGCTTGTGTTGGTTGGTGCCAGTATATGTATGTGGAGGTGTGCTTGTGTTGGTTGGTGCCAGTATATGTATGTGGAGGTGTGCTTGTGTTGGTTGGTGCCAGTATATGTATGTGGAGGTGTGCTTGTGTTGGTTGGTACCAGTATATATATGTGGGAGGTATGTTTGGGTTAGTTGATGCGAGTATATGTATGTGGGAGGTGTGTTGGGTTTAGTTGATGCCAGTATATGTATGTGGGAGGTAGGTTCGGGACATATGTGGGAGGTGTACTCGTATTGGTTGATGCCAGTGTATTTATGTGGAGGTGTGCTCGTGTTGGTTGGTGCCAGTATATGTATGTGGGAGGTGTGTTCGGGACATTTATGCCAGTATATGTATGTGGGAGGTGTGTTCGGGACATTTATGCCAGTATATGTATGTTGAGTTGTGCTCGTGTTGGTTGGTGCCGGTGTGTTCGGGACATTTATGCCAGTATATGTATGTGGAGGTGTGCTTGTGTTGGTTGGTGCCAGTATATGTATGTGGAGGTGTGTTCGGGACATTTATGCCAGTATATGTATGTGGAGGTGTGTTGGGGTTAGTTGGTGCCGGTATATGTCTGTGGGAGGTGTACTCGTGTTGGTTGGTGGGAGTATATGTATGTGGGAGGTGTTCGGGACATTTATGCCAGTATATTCATTATCAGACTGGAGCAACTTAAATGGAGTCCAAAATAAATGGGATTATTTAAAAGCTGCACTACTGAAGGCAACAGAAAATTGCATTAGGCTTGTCAGTAAAAGCAAAAAATTCAAGAAACCACTGTGGTACTCCGCAGATGTGGCCAAAATAGTAAAAAACAAAAAGTTAGCATTTAGTAATTATAAAAAAACCCAGAGTGAGGAAGACAGAATGACCTATAAGATTAGGCAGAAAGAGGCTAAGCAAGTTATAAGAGCTTCCAAATCACACACAGAAGAGAAAATAGCACAGTCAGTAAAAAAGGGGGACAAAACTTTTTTTAGATACATAAATGAGAAAAGAAAAGTAAAACAAGGATTAGTTAGATTAAAAACAAAAGAAGGAAGGTATGTAGATGAGGATAAAGGTCTAGCTGACTGCCTCAATGAATATTTTTGTTCGGTATTTACAGCTGAAAATGAAGGAAAGGGACCTCAGTTAAGAAAAAGGATAAATGAGTCATTTATTACATGTGAGTTTACAGAGGAAGAGGTTCTATTTCAACTGTCAAAAGTAAAGACAAATAAGTCAATGGGACCTGATAGAATACACCCAAAGCTATTAAAAGAGCTTAGTGGTGTACTAGCAAAACCATTAACAGATTTATTTAACCAATCATTGTTAACAGGAGTAGTCCCAGAAGATTGGAAGTTAACGAATGTTGTGCCCATTCACAAGAAGGGTAATAAGGAGGAGTCGGGCAACTATAGGCCAGTAAGCCTTACTTCAGTAGTGGGGAAAGTGATGGAAACCATGTTAAAGGATAGGATGGTTGAACATCTAAAAACACATGGATTTCAAGATCAGAGACAACATGGGTTTACTTCAGGGAGATCATGCCAAACTAATCTTATTGATTTTTTTGATTGGGTAACTAAAATTATAGATCAGGGTGGTGCAGTAGACATTGCTTACCTAGATTTCAGTAAGGCTTTTGACACTGTTGCACATAGAAGGCTTATCAATAAACTACAATCTTTGAGTTTGGATTCCAATATTGTTGAATGGGTAAGGCAGTGGCTGAGTGACAGGCAACAGAGGGTTGTAGTCAATGGAGTATATTCAAAGCTTGGGCTTGTCACCAGTGGGGTGCCTCAGGGATCTGTACTTGGACCCATTCTCTTTAATATTTTTATTAGTGATATTGCAGAAGGTCTTGATGGTAAGGTGTGTCTTTTTGCGGATGATACTAAGATATGTAACAGGGTTGATGTTCCAGGAGGGATAAGCCAAATGGCTAATGATTTAGGTAAACTAGAAAAATGGTCAGAGTTGTGGCAACTGACATTTAATGTGGATAAGTGCAAGATAATGCATCTTGGACGTAAAAACCCAAGGGCAGAGTACAGAATATTTGATAGAGTCCTAACCTCAACATCTGAGGAAAGGGATTTAGGGGTGATTATTTCTGATGACTTAAAGGTAGGCAGACAATGTAATAGAGCAGCAGGAAATGCTAGCAGAATGCTTGGTTGTATAGGGAAAGGTATTAGCAGTAGAAAGAGGGAAGTGCTCATGCCATTGTACAGAACACTGGTGAGACCTCACTTGGAGTATTGTACACAGTACTGGAGACCGTATCTTCAGAAGGATATTGATACCTTCGAGAGAGTTCAGAGAAGGGCTACTAAACTGGTTCATGGATTGCAGGATAAAACTTACCAGGAAAGGTTAAAGGATCTTAACATGTATAGCTTGGAGGAAAGACGAGACAGGGGGGATATGATAGAAACATTTAAATACATAAAGGGAATCAACACAGTAAAGGAGGAGACTATATTTAAAAGAAGAAAAACTACCACAACCAGAGGACATAGTCTTAAATTAGAGGGACAAAGGTTTAAAAATAATATCAGGAAGTATTACTTTACTGAGAGGGTAGTGGATGCATGGAATAGCCTTCCAGCTGAAGTGGTAGAGGTTAACACAGTAAAGGAGTTTAAGCATGCGTGGGATAGGCATAAGGCTATCCTAACTATAAGATAAGGCCAGGGACTAATGAAAGTATTTAGAAAACTGGGCAGACTAGATGGGCCGAATGGTTCTTATCTGCCGTCACATTCTATGTTTCTATGTCTATGTTTCTATGTCTATGTTTCTATATGTATGTGGACGTGTGTTGGGTTTAGTTGGTGCCGGTATATGTCTGTGGGAGGTGTACTCGTGTTGGTTGGTGGCAGAACATGTATGTATGGAGGTGTATTCGTGTTGGTTGAAGGCTCCTCAAGTTATTCTATGGAGGGATGCCTGGTTTAAGCTGGTATATGTGTCTGGGAAAATCTTAGCTGTATCTTGGCAAGGTACCTCCACTTATTAGAAGCCAATATGTTTTGGGAACGGATGCTCAGGCTGGTTGATGCTAGAATGTTATTACAGTGTATAATAGTGAAAGTGCTGCTAATGTCCAGTTGTGTGTCCTTCGTTTAAACATCTGTTTTTCTCTCAAGCTATCTTCATTAAGAACCTTCTGGTGGGTTTGTCAGTGTGTCTTGCAGACCCTGTAAAGCGTGTTGAGTGTTTTTTTTTTTTTTTTTTTGTCCACTTTGTAATACCGGCATTCACGGGTGCTCTCAGAAAATCCAGATATTCTTGTTTTATTCATTTAATAGACATTTTGAATAATTGATCCCTGATCTCTGTGTAGTGAAGCAATCCTGGAAGTAACTATTGATAGTCGGGGCTATTTTAAAAACTAATTGCTTCTGTGGACAGCCTGTCTGTTGGCAATGCAATGTAGCTTAACTTCCCGTTAAAGGGACCTGGTTTCATTGCAGCCCCACACGATTTCGACGGTGGATTAAATCTACAACAGCTGGTGAGCTTTTAAATACACAAACACAGGGCAAGATGGCACCACATTCTGGAGATTCCTGACATAAGGGGAATTACCTGTGAGGCAGCACATAGAATGCCATGCTTAATAATTCTATCATTTAACAGATCTATCCAATTCTCACAGAGCTCTGAAAGCCCCCTGGGTCTCTGTCTGACTTGTTTTGTCTGTAGTTGTCAAGCTGATTTCTACCATAATAGGAATTCAAGATTCCCAGTTGGACTAAACATGTTTTAGGGTTAGGGCAGCACGGTGCTGGAACAGACATCCAGCTAATCCCAAATACGGTGTCCTCTTCCCGGTGTGGGGTAGCTGAGTGTGTACATGTTGATGGAGGCTTGCTATTTATTCTCCAGAATATGCAGCCCTCACATTTGCATTATAAGCTCACTCTGTGGGACCTTTGCCCGGCAGGAAAAAGTAGTTTCTTTGGCACTAGTTTTGTGAGTGGAATATTTGGACTATACCTCCCATGATGCTTTGCCAGCATTATGGCTGTAAAAGCATTGTGGGAGATGTAGTCCACAACATTTGGAGTGCCGAAGGTTGCCTACTCCTGCCATGTACAATAGTCTTGCTTTCTCACCTTCTCCCCATGTAGAATACAGTCTTGCTTTCTCACCTTCTCCCCATGTACGATACAGTCTTGCTTTCTCACCTTCTCCCCATGTACGATACAGTCTTGCTTTCTCACCTTCTCCCCATGTACGATACAGTCTTGCTTTCTCACCTTCTCCCCATGTACGATACAGTCTTGCTTTCTCACTATCTCCCCATGTAGAATACAGTCTTGCTTTCTCACTATCTCCCCATGTACGATATAGTCTTGCTTTCTCACTATCTCCCCATGTACGATAGTCTTGCTTTCTCACTATCTCCCCATGTACGATAGTCTTGCTTTCTCACTATCTCCCCATGTACGATACAGTCTTGCTTTCTCACTATCTCCCCATGTACGATACAGTCTTGCTTTCTCACTATCTCCCCATGTACGATACAGTCTTGCTTTCTCACTATCTCCCCATGTACGATACAGTCTTGCTTTCTCACTATCTCCCCATGTACGATACAGTCTTGCTTTCTCACTATCTCCCCATGTACGATACAGTCTTGCTTTCTCACTATCTCCCCATGTACGATACAGTCTTGCTTTCTCACTATCTCCCCATGTACGATACAGTCTTGCTTTCTCACTATCTCCCCATGTACGATACAGTCTTGCTTTCTCACTATCTCCCCATGTACGATACAGTCTTGCGTTCTCAATATCTCCCCATGTACGATACAGTCTTGCGTTCTCAATATCTCCCCATGTACGATACAGTCTTGCTTTCTCACTATCTCCCCATGTACGATACAGTCTTGCTTTCTCACTATCTCCCCATGTACGATACAGTCTTGCTTTCTCACTATCTCCCCATGTACGATACAGTCTTGCTTTCTCACTATCTCCCCATGTACGATACAGTCTTGCTTTCTCACTATCTCCCCATGTACGATACAGTCTTGCTTTCTCACTATCTCCCCATGTACGATACAGTCTTGCTTTCTCACTATCTCCCCATGTACGATACAGTCTTGCTTTCTCACTATCTCCCCATGTACGATACAGTCTTGCTTTCTCACTATCTCCCCATGTACGATACAGTCTTGCTTTCTCACTATCTCCCCATGTACGATACAGTCTTGCTTTCTCACTATCTCCCCATGTACGATACAGTCTTGCTTTCTCACTATCTCCCCATGTACGATACAGTCTTGCTTTCTCACTATCTCCCCATGTACGATACAGTCTTGCTTTCTCACTATCTCCCCATGTACGATACAGTCTTGCTTTCTCACCTTCTCCCCATGTACGATACAGTCTTGCTTTCTCACCTTCTCCCCATGTACGATACAGTCTTGCTTTCTCACTATCTCCCCATGTACGAGTCTTGCTTTCTCACTATCTCCCCATGTACGATACAGTCTTGCTTTCTCACTATCTCCCCATGTACGAGTCTTGCTTTCTCACCTTCTCCCCATGTACGATACTGTCTTGCTTTCTCACTGTCTCCAGTGTTCTGCAGGAAACATTGGTTGGGAAGGCTGTGGAACAGATGATTGGGAGAAGGGAAGTGAGAAAGGAGGAGGGACACTTGAGGAAGAATGGAGGGAGTCCGTGTAATAGGATGCAGTGGAGGAATGAAAATGGGACACATTTTTGGAGGTGGAATGTTTTATTCAATAATGACCTTCTGTATTTCTCTATAGCTGTGTGTGTCCAGGCTGCCATCATTTTCACCAAGCACCCGTCCTCACAGGATGCCTTTCATGGGAGGAGTGCCTTGCTGAGCTGCGAGGTGGAGGATTCGGCAGGGGTGCAGTTTCATTGGCTCCATAATGGAATACCGGTAATAGACACGGAGCGTAGGTACCAGGAGGACAGCAGTCTGACCTTCACAGCCGTAGACAGGCGGTTAGATGGGGGCAACTTCCAGTGTGTGGCACGAAAACCAGATACGGGTGAAGAAGACCGGAGTGCCAATGCCTCTTTTAATATTAAATGTGAGTACCTGACTGGAGCCTGAATGGCAGAACCATGATGCTCACTAAGTTTTCTATATCTAGCGATTTTAGTTATTTGTAATAAAAGAAAAATGTATCTGAGACCCAGGCACATTATACAAGAAAGAGCACCCAAATCAACCCGATAGAACAGTGAGATGCTCCAGTGTTCCATGGTGCTTAGGGTGGTAGCTGGTGTCATGGCTGGTGCTCTGGAGCTGGGTTTTTTTTGGGTTTTTTTGATGGGTTGTTGCAGTGTATGTGTGTGTGTAGGTGCTTTGTAAATAATAAAATGTTCTGTTTCAGGGATTGAGAGTGGAGGGGTCAGCCTGCAACATCCATCCTCTGTTGATGATATACAGAGCTCGTCCTCAGTCACACTGCGCTGTCACATAGACGGGCACCCACGGTAATGCTATGCAAGTTATTTATTAGGTAACTGGAGGGGGCCCTCGCCAGTACGGTGTTCCTTACTTGGCTCTCAAGGAACGAATCGCAACGTTATATTTTTAGTGTCTTTCGCCCAAGCATGGAGTGGGCATATTTTAATATTGTACATGCACAGCCAGGCTTGTACCACGTGTCATATTGCCATATCTGTTAACCATCTTTACCGGACATTCACAGGCCAGCCTACACCAGATTCCAAACGTAAGGAACTCTGTCTGGTCCAGCAATAGTGTATACACCATATTTCATTAAAATGTGCCCATAGCAGAATGTGTGTAATGTATCCTCATTCTCCCTCCCGTATGAGAGTTTGTGAATGCCCCAACTCTCTCCCCCCCTCCTGTAAGAGAGTGTAAATGCAGCCTCATTCTCCCTCCTACCTGAGACTGTTGTAATGTCCCCTCTTTCTCCCCCCGGCAGTGAGTGTGTAAATATCCCCTCTTTCTCCCCCCGGCAGTGAGTGTGTAAATATCCCCTCTTTCTCTCCCCCGGCAGTGAGTGTGTAAATATCCCCTCTTTCTCCCCCCGGCAGTGAGTGTGTAAATATCCCCTCTTTTTCTCCCCCCGGCAGTAAGTGCGTAAATGTCCCTTCTTTCTCTCCCCGGCAGTAAGTGCGTAAATGTCCCCTCTTTCTCCCCCCGGCAGTAAGTGTGTAAATATCCCCTCTTTTTCTCCCCGGCAGCGAGTGTGTAAATATCCCCTCTTTTTCTCCCCGGCAGTGAGGGTGTAAATATCCCCTCTTTCTCTCCCCGGCAGTGAGTGGGTAAATATCCCCTCTTTCTCTCCCCCGGCAGTAAGTGCGTAAATGTCCCTTCTTTCTCCCCCCGGCAGTGAGTGTGTAAATATCCCCTCTTTTTCTCCCCGGCAGTGAGTGTGTAAATATCCCCTCTTTCTCTCCCCCGGCAGTAAGTGTGTAAATGTCCCCTCTTTCTCTCCCCGGCAGTGAGTGTGTAAATATCCCCTCTTTCTCTCCCACGGCAGTAAGTGCGTAAATGTCCCTTCTTTCTCCCCCCGGCAGTGAGTGTGTAAATATCCCCTCTTTCTCTCCCCGGCAGTGAGTGTGTAAATATCCCCTCTTTCTCTCCCCGGCAGTGAGTGTGTAAATATCCCCTCTTTTTCTCCCCGGCAGTGAGTGTGTAAATATCCCCTCTTTCTCTCCCCGGCAGTGAGTGTGTAAATATCCCCTCTTTCTCTCCCCCGGCAGTAAGTGTGTAAATATCCCCTCTTTCTCTCCCCGGCAGTGAGTGTGTAAATATCCCCTCTTTCTCTCCCCGGCAGTGAGTGTGTAAATATCCCCTCTTTCTCTCCCCGGCAGTGAGTGTGGAAATATCCCCTCTTTCTCTCCCCCGGCAGTAAGTGTGGAAATATCCCCTCTTTCTCTCCCCGGCAGTGAGTGTGTAAATATCCCCCCCCTCTCTCTCCCACGGCAGTGAGAGTGTAAATGTCCCCTCTATCTATCCCACGGCAGTGAGTGTGTAAATGTCCCCTCTTTCTCCCCCTGGCAGTGAGTGCGTAAATGTCCCCTCTCTCTCTCCCCCGGCAGTAAGTGTGTAAATATCCCCTCTTTTTCTCCCCGGCAGTGAGTGTGTAAATATCCCCTCTTTCTCTCCCCCGGCAGTGAGAGTGTAAATATCCCCTCTTTCTCTCCCCCGGCAGTAAGTGTGTAAATGTCCCCTCTTTCTCCCCCTGGCAGTGAGTGCGCAAATGTCCCCTCTTTCTCTCCCCTGGCAGTAAGTGCGTAAATGTCCCCTCTTTCTCTCCACGGCAGTGAGTGTGTAAATATCCCCTCTTTCTCTCCCCGGCAGTGAGTGTGTAAATATCCCCTCTTTCTCTCCCCCGGCAGTAAGTGTGTAAATGTCCCCTCTTTCTCTCCCCGGCAGTGAGTGTGTAAATATCCCCTCTTTCTCTCCCCGGCAGTGAGTGTGTAAATATCCCCTCTTTCTCTACCCCGGCAGTAAGTGCGTAAATGTCCCTTCTTTCTCTCCCCGGCAGTGAGTGTGTAAATATCCCCTCTTTCTCTCCCCGGCAGTGAGTGTGGAAATATCCCCTCTTTCTCTCCCCGGCAGT
Organism: Pelobates fuscus; assembly: GCF_036172605.1. Lineage (NCBI taxonomy): Eukaryota > Metazoa > Chordata > Amphibia > Anura > Pelobatidae > Pelobates > Pelobates fuscus. Next base: position 449,778,644 of record NC_086318.1, on the reverse strand, counting down.
GAGTGTGTAAATATCCCCCCTCTCTCTCTCCCACGGCAGTGAGAGTGTAAATGTCCCCTCTATCTATCCCACGGCAGTGAGAGTGTAAATGTCCCCTCTATCTATCCCATGGCAGTGAGTGTGTAAATGTCCCCTCTTTCTCCCCCTGGCAGTGAGTGCGTAAATGTCCCCTCTCTCTCTCCCCCGGCAGTAAGTGTGTAAATATCCCCTCTTTTTCTCCCCGGCAGTGAGTGTGTAAATATCCCCTCTTTCTCTCCCCCGGCAGTGAGAGTGTAAATATCCCCTCTTTCTCTCCCCCGGCAGTAAGTGTGTAAATGTCCCCTCTTTCTCCCCCTGGCAGTGAGTGCGCAAATGTCCCCTCTTTCTCTCCCCTGGCAGTAAGTGCGTAAATGTCCCCTCTTTCTCTCCACGGCAGTGAGTGCGTAAACGTCCGTCCCCCCCCCCCGGCAGTCAGTGTGTAAATGTCCCCTCTTTCTCTCCCCCACCAGTGAGTGTGTAAATGTCTCCTCTTTCTCCTCCCCGAGAGTGAGGGTAAATGTTCCACTCTTTCCCCCCAACCCCCAGCAGTGTGTGTTAATGTCCCCTAGCAGCAGGACGTAGAATTGCCCCTAATATTGTAATAGCTTGATAAGTCTTTTTACTATCACAGGCCAAGTTATCAGTGGTTCAGAAATGGCGATTTGATCTCAGATGTCGGCCGCTCCTACTCCTTCAGTAATAAGGAGCGCACATTAACGCTGCGCAGTGCAGAACCGGATCACAATGGAGAGTACTACTGCTGCGCACACAACACACTTGGGAAAGTCTGCAGCAACCGCAATTTCACGCTAAGCATAATCGGTGAGACTGCATGTTCTTCTAATGAGGCCTTGCAATAACATATTTCGCTGTCAGTGACGTCATGAACGGACACCCCACGGGCTGGTGGGAGGAAGAAAAGGGGGGGGGGGGGGGGGTTTCCATGAGATCACCTTCACTGTGTGTCACCAATTAAAGACATTGCATTGACCCCATTACCTGCTGCTTCACATTGTATCTTGCTGCAGAGGGTTATAGGAACCTTACACAACAGGACGCTGGCTAGCCTGACAAAACCTAGCCTCTCCCCCTGGTCTATAATGGCCACAAAGACCTCAGTATTTTTCTGGTTAAAGAAATGGCACAACCCAATGTCTGTGCTCCTTTTTGTGTCCTGGGTCTCTGCAGAAAGAAAGAAAACCACTATAACTTTCTCAGTCCCTCTCATGTCATTAATAGTGGAACAGCGTGGCTCTCTGCCACAGGCCACGTCTAAAAGGCGGGATAATAGTGGCACTTTCTGGTGGCTACATTCTAAACCTGAATTAAAGAATGATTGTGACACCTGCTGGCCAATGCTGGCACAGCATATAAATGAACTTCAGTCAGCTTGTGGAAAGCTAGCAAGTAATCGGATTCTGATCTTCTTGGTGTGCTGTGAGTTAGAGTCCAGTCCAAGTTAAAGCAGTGCTGGGAGCCATTTCAAGCCTTATATTGAAATGTATGTAGCTTTTCCGTTCCCGCACTCCACTGCACTGGTTTTGTGTGCGCAAAAGTCTTTACAATTAAAGTACACATATTTATCCTCAAAGTTAAAACACGAAGTGCCTTGTGTCTATGATTTAGTTCCTGCAGTGATATTGAACTCTATAATTCAAATTTTCGGCATCATGCAAAGAACGTTCTTTTTAAGGAACACTATAAAACACAAACATGTATTCCTGCCCCTATAGTGTTAAAAGCATCATCTAGCCCTCCCTAAATATATATATATTATATATATTTTTTTTGCAGTCTGCTGCTGCTGGCTCTGTCCCTGATCTGCTTGCTTGACGGACATCATCAGAAGTGATTCTCTGAGCCAATCACAAAGCTTCCCCATAGGATTGGCTGAGACTGTAAAGGAGGCAGATCAGGGGCAGAGCCAGCACAAGTCCAACACAGCCCTGGCCAATCAGCATCTCCTCATAGAAATACATTGAATCAATGCATCTCTGTGAAGAAAGTTCATTGTCTGCATGCAGAGGGTGGAGACACTGAATGTCCGTCACACTGTGCAGCACTGACCCAGGAAGCACCTCTAGCAGCCATCTGAGGAGTGGCCAGTGGAGGTATCACTAGGCTGTAATGTAAACACTGCATTTTCTGGGTTTACTGCAAAAAGCCTGAAGGGAATGAACAAATACATTACGCCCTCTCCTCTTCTCCCCTCTCTGGGTTTTTAATCAGAATTAACAATGTATCTAAAAATATAGCATTCCCTGCAGCTCTGCGTTTTGTATGATGTAGGGATGGCAGTCTCTATAGGAAGTATTGGTGATCATTTATTTCTTGTGCTTCAAGCAGCATTCCGGTGCAGCACATGCTGCTATGGTGTATATAGCTGGTGGGAATCATTGTCTCTGCTGTATACTAGAAGGGATGGCAAAAATAAGCATCACTGCTGTGAATAATGTATAAACCTTGCTCTCTCTCTCTCTTTTTTTTTTTTCTCCTCTTCAAGATGAGAGCTTCCCTCAGGCACTGCTTATCCCAGAGGACCAGATAGTCAATAAAAATGAAGATGCCATATTTCACTGTCAATTCACTGCCACACCACCTCCCACTCTGGAATGGCTGTTTGATGAGGATGACATCCCACTAACCAACAAGACCAGGTGAGTTTGTTCTTTTTGTGTGTGATATCAGCTGATCTGTGGCACACCTGTCCTTTGGATGCCTTTTAGCTGCACCCGTAGTTACATAGCCCTGCTCGAACCCACCCCGTCACTGTACCACTTCCTCCGCTCGTAGCTCCATAGCCCTGCTCGAACCCACCCCGTCACTGTACCACTTCCTTCACTCATAGCTCCATAGCCCTGCTGGAAACCCATCCCGTCACTGTACCACTTCCTCCGCTCGTAGCTCTATAGCCCTGCTCGAACCAACCAGTCACTGTACCACTTCCTTCACTTATAGCTCCATAGCCCTGCTGGAAACCCATCCCGTCACTGTACCACTTCCTCCGCTCGTAGCTCTATAGCCCTGCTCGAACCAACCAGTCACTGTACCACTTCCTTCACTTATAGCTCCATAGCCCTGCTGGAAACCCATCCCGTCACTGTACCACTTCCTCCGCTTGTAGCTCTATAGCCCTGCTTGAATCCACCCAGTCACTGTACCACTTCCTCTGCTCGTAGCTTCATAGCCTTGCTCGAAGCCACCTAGTCACTGTACCATTTTCTTCACTCGTATCTCCATAGCCCTGCTTAAACCCACCTCGTCACTGTATTACTTCCTCCGCTCGTAGCTCCCTAGCTTTGCTCGAACCCACCCCGTCACTGTACCACTTCCTTCGCTCGTAGCTCCTTAGCCTTGCTAGTACCCACCCCGTCACTGTACCACTTTCTTCACTCGTATCTCCATAGCCCTGCGCAAACCCACATCGTCACTGTATTACTTCCTCCGCTCGTAGTTCCTTAGCCTTGCTCGAACCCACCCCTTCACTGTACCACTTTCTTCGCTTGTAGCTCCTTAGTCTTGCTCGTACCCATTCTGTCACTGTATCACTTCCTTAACGATGAGCTCCTTAGCTTTGCGTCTGTAGTTACATAGACTGAAAAGACCTGTGGGCATTAGCCTTTCTCACATCTGTTTTTGCTGTGGATCCAAAAGAAGGCAAAAAAAAAAAACAGTTTGAATTACTCCCAATTTTCGAACAATCTATGAAAAAACCCTTCTTGATCCCAGAATGGCAGTCAGATCTCTTCTTGGATACATAAGCTATTTTAACCTGAATATTATGTTTTTCCAAGTATTCATCCATTTATTTTTGCGCAGATCTTCATACCATTTTTCCTCCTGTAGCCACTGCTCTTTTACTGCAATACTATCTTCTTCACCCTCTTGGTGATACTTCCCTACAATTCCTACTAACTCTTTGCTCTTCACCATCACAATATTCTGCTCTGCACGACATGTGTTGTTGGATCATTGGATTTGTTTGCTTTTCTACAGGATCACTGTTTTCCAGAATGGTTCCCTACTCATCAGCTCTGTCAAACCCCGCAGTGCAGGCTTGTATCGCTGCATCGGGACAGGAAGTCGTGGGAAACAGACTGAGCTCAAAGCAAAACTACGTCTGGCTGGTAAGAATGAATTTCTCATGTCCTCCTCACCATCTCTGCTCCACTGATTGCGACCTGTGTGGACAATTGCTGGGCCCCCCGTCAGCAAGCTATTGATACAATTCACATGAGCGGCCTGGAACTCTTTCACTAATGATGCTGTCGGGGGTTGAGAAAAGCTACTGCATCTTACCGACAGGCTGCACATACAGAATCCAAGCACTATGACCACTTTAACGCGTTAAAGTAGTGATGGTTCTTGGAGGAACCCTTTAAGTCTGTGGAAAGCAGCTTCGAATTACGAGCTTCTTCTCAACTTTGCCGGTATATAGCTGTCGCTAGCAAATGCTATTGCATTCCAGCTGTTGGATACCTTGTTACTTCTTTTTACCTGCTGGTGTCTTTCCTTCATTGGCCACCAATCCCCGATTAACCACACCTTACCAGTTCCTGCTCATTGCATATTGTGATTGGCCCGTGTATACAATGTGTTAAACGGGTGTTTAGTGTCAGATAAAGATCTATGGGAATTGTTCATTGCTTTTATAGTTGTAATCAATATCATTCAACCTCCCTTTGAAAATCAGGTTTCTTGTCAAAATTTAGATCTGTTTGCAATGACCAAATCAAACAAAAGCAATTGAAATCGCTCAACACACCGAATGCTTCAAGTGGTTTCCCCAAACTCAACAAAAAAATGCAACTAATAACTTCTCCAGTATCAAAATTATTCAACCCCCTGAATAGAATCCTCATGTGACGAGACCAATTTCGCCACTGTGCATTGGAGGAGCCTGGTTGCCTGCTGCCTTTTGACTATGGACCGGCATTTAAATACTTTTTCCTAGAAAGGTCTATTCATGTATTTCTGCCCGGGCGTTCGGTAGATTCTATCTACCGAACAAACAGCCGCCTATTGGCCTCCCAGGAGCCGCGGTTAGCTGGCAGGCGGCGTTAATTGGCCGTCCAGAAGCCGGCGAGCGCCGCCAATTGACCGCCCTGTAGCTGCGGTTAACCGCAGCTTAATTGACTATACCGGGTGCCCGCGGCTACGCATACTGAACACTGGATGGCAGCAGTCTGCAGTTCACACACGGCCGGTTCATTCATGGATTTACTGAATTAACTCATTTAACCCAGATAGCTATGGCATGGAGCCTATTTGTGTAATAAAAGACTTTGGCTCCATGGCAATTGAACTGTATGTGTGTGTGGTCTGAGCGCCATTCAGTAATGTGCGCTCAAACCTAAGCTATCTGGGGATATGTTACATGTCTGTATTTTATGTAATAAATGTAACCTTGTGTATTTTACTGTCTTTTTACTGCCATGTGCTTAATGGAGTTTTTCCTCTGTCCTTGGAGATAATTGGATTACTTCCCAATTATCTCCAGGATAGAGAGGCGGGATTGTGATGTCATTTGTTGTATGTGTTGTATGTTTTGATTGGATGTTCCACAAAACCCCGTGGGTGGGACTTTAAAGACACAGCTCAGTCTGTTCCTGCTTGACCCTCAAAACGGAGCCTTGTCTCGTTCTGGGGGGATTTACTGTATGCTGTTCCAGTTCGACTGCTAGGAGTGTAAACCTATTCATATGTTTTTTCCTATTCGGCTGTTTACAGCATTCATATGGTTTCCTGTTCGGCGGATTGGTGTCTTTGGTAGCTGCCTGTATATCTGGAAGGGGAATATCTACTAAACGGCTTTTAACCCCTTTTATGCCTGGGGGTGCCATTACACCTCACAACAGCACAATAATGCAAAACAGGTGTTGTCTCAAGCATACGTGATGACCACCCTTCACAAACCAGGAAAAAGATACAAAAAGAGAACAGAGGCACTGAATGTTCCTAGAAAGACTGTTGGTACCATAGTTCGCATGTTCAAAGTTGAAGGAACAATGGTTACACTACCTGGACGTGGCAGAATAATAAATCTATCAATGGCTGCATCCAGGTTTTCTGAGAAGGCAGGTTGAGAAAAACTCTCGAGTGACTGCTAAAGACCTTCAGCAAGACGTGGTTGCAACAGGCACCAAGGTTTGAGTGAACTCAGTAAGGCGCGCACTGAACGCAGACAGTTTCCATGTCAGAACTTCCAAGATGTACAACACTAGTGACACAAAAGCACAAGAAAAGTCGACTCCAATATGTTCAAAGTCATATCAATAAGTCACAGACACTTAGGAATTCTGTTCTGTGGAGCGATGAAACAAAACTGGAACTTTCTGGCCCAATGGATCAGCGGTATGTCTGGAGGAAGAAGAATGAAGTATACGCTGAAAAGAACACTGTGCCTACAGTTAAAGGGACACTGTAGGCACCCAGACCACTTCTGCCCATTGGAGTGGTCTGGGTGCCAACTCCCACTACTCTTAACCCTGCAACTGTAATAATTACCTTGCAGGGTTAACTCCACCTTTAGTGGCGGTCTGCTAGACAGCCACTAGAGGGCACTTCTTGCATCATAGCACAGAACCTGTGCTAGAGCGTCGCTGGACGTCCTCACGCTGTGTGAGGGCCTCCAGCGTCGCTCAATTCCCCATTGGAAAGCATTGAAAAGCATTTTCAATGCTTTCCTATGGGGAGCTCTCATGCGCAGCATTGCCGCGCATGTGCATTAGGTCTCCCCGGCCGGTGGGCTGGATCAGTCTCTCCCACCGGCCGACATAATGCAGAAGAGGAACGGCGGCGGAGGAAGAAGCAGCGACGTTGGGACATCGTCGCTGCCTCTGGTAAGTGACTGAAGGGGTTCTCACCCCTTCAGAAACCGGGGATTGGGAGGTGGGAGGGAGAGGGGACCTGCAGTGCCAGGAAAACTGATTGTTTTCCTGGCACTGGAGTTTCCCTTTAAGCATCATGGTGGCTTGGTGCTGCTCTAGGGCTGGTTTGCCCCCTCCTGCACTGTAAACCTGCAGCGTGTGGAAGGCATTGATATATCAGAAAATCCTAGGAGAAAACATCATGCCGTCTTTGAGGAAACTAAAGCTTGGGTGTTATTGGACCTTCCAACAAGACAATGATCCCAAGCATACCTCAAATTCCACCAAGGCTTGGTTACAGAAGAAGTCCTGAAAAATTCTACAGTGGTCATCAGTCACAAATCTCTGGTGGGATTTGAAGGCGGCGGTTGCAGCACACAAACCCAAATCTATTACTGAACTGGAGGCCATTGCTCTTGAACAATGGGCTAAGATTCCTCAGGAGCGCAGCCAGAAGCTGGTGTCTGGCTATGCATCTCGTTTGCAGCAGGTCATAACCGCAAAAGAGGGCTCTACTAAGTACTAAAGATGTTGAAAAATTTTGATACTGGAGAAGTCATTATAAGTTGCATTTACAGTTGAATTTGGTTAAACCATTTGAAGCATTTGTTGTGTTGAATTATTTTGGTTGCTTTTATTTTGTTCATTGCAAACTGCTGAAAGTCTGTACATTTAGACAATAAACCTGATTTTGAAAGAAGGTTGCATTTTTTTGGTATCATTTTATATTGAACATAATGTGTCCGGCATTATTACTGCCCCTCTGCTTGGCACATTGTGCTAACTGACTTTTGTACCCCATGATCCATTTCCCAAGGATTGTTTTGCTGTATGTGCTTTCTGCTGCTCCTAATACCCTTTTTCTTTTTCTGAACTTTAAATAAATTCTTGTAGCAATTGAAGACATGCGCCCATTTTCACCTAAAGTCCTCATCGCAGACACACTACAGCGAATCACTTGTGACCCACCAAGGGGGCTTCCTCCTCCTGCAGTGTGGTGGGAGAAGGATGGACTCCGTTTTCCTGTGGAAGGCAGAGTGTACCAGGACGGACCAGAGCTTCGATTCAGTCCTATCATGAAGGAGGATGCAGGCACATACACCTGTCACGCATCCAACAGGGCTGGGGAACGCAAACAGAAACTCGAGATCACAGTCGCAAGTATGACATCCAGGCTCTTTACCAATGTTACCTCTGCTTCACCTCCAGGGCTCATCTTACTCCTTGTCACTGCTGACTGATGTTTCCCTCCAAATCCAGGGCTATTTGTTTTTGTTTTTTCTCTCTTTCCTCATCACCAGCATTATATGCTGATCTTACTTGCCCCTGTTTCTTCACAGCCCCGCCTGAGTGGATAGAGAAGCCTCAGGACACTAATATGGAGGAAGGCAAATCTGGCATTCTTCACTGTCTCAGTAAAGCCTCCCTAGAACCCACCGTGAACTGGTATCGCAATGGCATTTCCATGTCTAAGATCATCCGTTCTCACGGAATATCTACCTCTGCTACTCACGCCACACCCCTGCAGGTGAGTAAATAGGCGATACCCTCGTAAATAAATTAGCCCGGTCTGTTTCTTTATATCTTTTGCTGGTACACTGTCAGTTGTTTATGTCGATCGTTCGGTCTCTGTCTGTCGATCGTTCGGTCTCTGTCTGTCGATCGTTCGGTCTCTGTCTGTCGATCGTTCGGTCTCTGTCTGTTTATCGTTCGGTCTCTGTCTGTTTATCGTTCGGTCTCTATGTACAGCTTGGCCCCTTCTGTAATTTAGGACAGGGGATCTATGTGCTATTGCTTTTGTTTTTCTGTGTCCCAGGATTACAGGTTTGAAATGTTCCCAAACGGAACTCTGAAGATCCTTAATGTGGAGGTGTATGATGGTACAGTGTATAAGTGTGTGAGCACGACACTCGCTGGCAGCATAGAGGCGCAGGCTAGAGTACACGTACAGGGTGAGCATGACTGCCGTGGGACGAACAATGATATAGAAAGGGTAGTAGATACGCAAACCAAAGAAGAACAAACACAAATAACTGAAACAACTCCACACAAACGAATCCGGGTTATTTGCTAAAGTGAGAATTTTGGGACGTCACAGTGAATTTAAAATTTAAGGCCATAGTCAACCTGAAAGCAGAACTGACGGGAAGAATGTTTTCCAGTTCTTGTATTTTACCTTAAATTTGAAATTCCTGACCAATACCTGCTTACGACAAACACACAGTGACACCAGCACCCCAATACCTGCTTACTACACACACACACACAGTGACACCAGCACCCCAATACCTGCTTACTACACACACACACAGTGACACCAGCACCCCAATACCTGCTTACTACACACACACAGTGACACCAGCACCCCAATACCTGCTTACTACACACACACACAGTGACACCAGCACCCCAATACCTGCTTACTACACACACACACAGTGACACCAGCACCCCAATACCTGCTTACTACACACACACACAGTGACACCAGCACCCCAATACCTGCTTACTACACACACACACAGTGACACTAGCACCCCAATACCTGCTTACTACACACACACAGTGACACCAGCACCCCAATACCTGCTTACTACACACACACACAGTGACACCAGCACCCCAATACCTGCTTACTACACACACACACACAGTGACACCAGCACCCCAATACCTGCTTACTACACACACACACAGTGACACCAGCACCCCAATACCTGCTTACTACACACACACACACAGTGACACTAGCACCCCAATACCTGCTTACGACACACACACAGTGACACCAGCACCCCAATACCTGCTTACTACACACACACACACAGTGACACCAGCACCCCAATACCTGCTTACTACACACACACACAGTGACACCAGCACCCCAATACCTGCTTACTACACACACACACAGTGACACCAGCACCCCAATCCCTGCTTACTACACACACACACAGTGACACCAGCACCCCAATACCTGCTTACTACACACACACACAGTGACACCAGCACCCCAATACCTGCTTACTACACACACACAGTGACACCAGCACCCCAATCCCTGCTTACTACACACACACACAGTGACACCAGCACCCCAATACCTGCTTACTACACACACAGTGACACTAGCACCCCAATACCCGCTTGCTACACACACACAGTGACACTAGCACCCCAATACCTGCTTACGACACACACACAGTGACACCAGCACCCCAATCCCTGCTTACGACACACACACTGTGACACCAGCACCCCAATACCTGCTTACTACACACACACAGTGACACTAGCACCCCAATACCTGCTTACTACACACACACAGTGACACAGCACCCCAATACCTGCTTACTACACACACTGACACTAGCACCCCAATACCTGCTTACGACACACACACACACACACACAGTGACACCAGCACCCCAATACCTGCTTACTACACACACACACACACACAGTGACACCAGCACCCCAATACCTGCTTACTACACACAGTGACGCTAGCACCCCAATACCTGCTTACTACACACAGTGACGCTAGCACCCCAATACCTGCTTACTACACAGTGACACTAGCACCCCAATACCTGCTTACTACACACACACAGTGACACCAGCACCCCAATACCTGCTTACTACACACACACAGTGACGCTAGCACCCCATTACCTGCTTACTACACACAGACGCTAGCACCCCAATACCTGCTTACTACACACACACAGTGACACAGCACCCCAATACCTGCTTACTACACACACTGACACTAGCACCCCAATACCTGCTTACGACACACACACACAGTGACACCAGCACCCCAATACCTGCTTACTACACACAGTGACGCTAGCACCCCAATACCTGCTTACTACACACAGTGACGCTAGCACCCCAATACCTGCTTACTACACACAGTGACACTAGCACCCCAATACCTGCTTACTACACACACACAGTGACGCTAGCACCCCATTACCTGCTTACTACACACAGACGCTAGCACCCCAATACCTGCTTACTACACACACAGTGACACTAGCACCCCAATACCCGCTTGCTACACACACACAGTGACACTAGCACCCCAATACCTGCTTACTACACACACACAGTGACGCTAGCACCCCAATACCTGCTTACTACACACACACAGTGACGCTAGCACCCCAATACCTGCTTACTACACACACACAGTGACGCTAGCACCCCAATACCTGCTTACTACACACACACAGTGACGCTAGCACCCCAATACCTGCTTACTACACACACACAGTGACGCTAGCACCCCAATACCTGCTTACTACACACAGACAATGACGCTAGCACCCCAATACCTGATTACTACACACACACAGTGACACTAGCACTCCAATACCTGATTACTACACACCTCACTACCTAGTCTAAAAAATATTATATACACACACACACACTCCCACTTTAGTACCCCTATACCTGGTTACTGCATGCACTCTCACACACGGTGACTGGTGCACACCCCACTTGGTAGCCTCTATCATTGCATGAAGTGCTATTTACTACTAATTGCTAGAATCCTAAATCCGGATTACTATTCTACTCCTGTAATCCTTGTCCCGTACCCCCATCTCTGTTGTTCTGACTTTGGTCTCCCTATCCTGATTGAGTGCTCTCTTTCAATCAGAGAATCTAAAGTTCACACCTCCACCGCATTCTAAGTGCATGGAACTCGACCAAGAGATTACAGTGCAGTGTTCAGCCACAGGCCGGGAGAAACCCGCCATACGTTGGGTTAAAGCAGGTGAGTACTCCTTGGCTTGTCTTCCTATCTGCTTAGGGCAGCTTGAGAAAGGAAGGATGGGATGCAGAGAGGTTCAGGTTAAGTTACCTCAATAACCAAATTAGAGGTAGGTTAATTCTTGCCGTTGTGGTGTCAGGGGGGAGGTAGGTTCATTCATGCTGGTGTGGTGGCAGGGGAATGGTAGGTTCATTCTTGCTGGTGTGGTGGCAGGGGAATGGTAGGTTCATTCTTGCTGGTGTGGTGGCAGGGAGGAGGTAGGTTCATTCTTGCTGGTGTGGTGGCAGGGAGGAGGTAGGTTAATTCTTGCTGGTGTGGTGTAGGGGGAGGTAGGTTCATTCTTGTCTGTGTGGTGAAGGGTCTACTGTGATATGAAGCTGGTTTATTACAAATCTAATCTAACAGAGCCTAAACCGAAGTAAAATAAAAGTGAAAATAAAAAGTTTTATAAGCTCCGCTGTATGCGAGATGTGGCGTATTTACACAACTCTATAAAAGTACAGCCCCATACAAAATGAGACTGCAGCAATGGGGAATGTAAATGGAGCTTTATGGGCTTTTTGTATTACTTTACACTTCAAAACAAACGCTGGAAGGGAAGGCGTTTTACTGAGGAGTTCAGCTCTTTAATGTGATTTACAACAGATGGCAGCAGTCTGCCGCCCCACGTGGACTCAGATGCTGGCCTCCTACATTTCCATCGTGTGAGTTGGACCGATGCTGGGAACTACACCTGCATTGCATCCAACAGCCAGCAGGGGGAGATCCAGGCTGCTGTGACCCTCATGGTGGCAGGTGAGTCCATCTAATGCCCAGAAATCCCCTATAAACACTTTCTCTTCAGACCATTAAAGGAAAATTAATCAATGTTCATTTCCTAATATTCTAGTTTACGTCACTTTCAAGATTGTACCAGAGAACACCACTGTGTACCAGGGGCACACTGCCATTCTGCACTGCCAAGCCCGTGGAGACCCCACACCACAAATACAATGGAGAAGCAAGGAAGGGATGCTGGAGAATAGCAAGTCCCACTCACGGTAAGAGTGCTTAAATCACTGGCTTCCGTAGCAAATTTTCACTTCCTATCAAGAAGCCTGGCACATGGTTTCATTACGCACCAACTCTTGTAGACTACTAGTCTTTCTTCTTTCTCCCTCCTGGCTTCTATCTCTCCATACTCTCCATCCAACAAACCTCCTAGCTTCCATCACTCCATACTCTCCACCCAACATTCCTCCTGGCTTCTGTCTCTCCATACCCTCCACCCAACAAACCTCCTAGTTTCCATCTCAGCCAATCCTATGGGAAAGCATTATGATTGGCTCAGAGAATCACTCCTGATGATGTCAGCCAAGCAGGCAGATCAGGGGCAGAGCCAGCAGCAGCAGACTTGAGTAGAAGTAAGATTTTTACAATATTTAGCGGTGTAAGGGGGGCTAGATTGTGGTTTTAACTATAGGGTCAGGGATACAGGTTTGTGTTCCTGACCCTATAGTGTTCCTTTAAAGGGATGGTAAGATGGGGTACCAGTTATTCACTGAATGATTAGGATATTTTTTATTTCAGGGTTCAGATTATGCCGAATGGATCTCTCATTATCTTCCACGTCACCAGTGAGGATTCTGGGAAATACACCTGCATTGCTGGGAATGTTTGCAATATTAAGCACAGAGATTCCTTCCTCTATGTTGTGGGTAAGGGTGTGTGTGATTGGAGGATGGTGAAGGAGGGTCTGGGGAGGGGGTTGGTGAAGGAGGGTCTGGGGAGGGGGATGGTGAAGGAGGGTCTGGGGAGGGGGATGGTGAAGGAGGGTCGGGGAGGGGGATAGTGAAGGAGGGTCTGGGGAGGGGGATGGTGAAGGAGGGTCTGGGGAGGGGGATGGTGAAGGAGGGTCTGGGGAGGGGGATGGTGAAGGAGGGTCTGGGGAGGGGGATGGTGAAGGAGGGTCTGGGGAGGGGGATGGTGAAGGAGGGTCTGGGGAGGGGGATGGTGAAGGAGGGTCTGGGGAGGGGGATGGTGAAGGAGGGTCTGGGGAGGGGGATGGTGAAGGAGGGTCTGGGGAGGGGGATGGTGAAGGAGGGTCTGGGGAGGGGGATGGTGAAGGAGGGTCTGGGGAGGGGGATGGTGAAGGAGGGTCTGGGGACGGGGATGGTGAAGGAGGGTCTGGGGACGGGGATGGTGAAGGAGGGTCTGGGGAGGGGGATGGTGAAGGAGGGTCTGGGGAGGGGGATGGTGAAGGAGGGTCTGGGGAGGGGGATGGTGAAGGAGGGTCTGGGGAGGGGGATGGTGAAGGAGGGTCTGGGGAGGGGGATGGTGAAGGAGGGTCTGGGGAGGGGGATGGTGAAGGAGGGTCTGGGGAGGGGGATGGTGAAGGAGGGTCTGGGGAGGGGGATGGTGAAGGAGGGTCTGGGGAGGGGGATGGTGAAGGAGGGGGATGGTGAAGGAGGGTCTGGGGAGGGGGATGGTGAAGGAGGGTCTGGGGAGGGGGAGGGTCTGGGGAGGGGGATGGTGAAGGAGGGTCTGGGGAGGGGGATGGTGAAGGAGGGTCTGGGGAGGGGGATGGTGAAGGAGGGTCTGGGGAGGGGGATGGTGAAGGAGGGTCTGGGGAGGGGGATGGTGAAGGAGGGTCTGGGGAGGGGGATGGTGAAGGAGGGTCTGGGGAGGGGGATGGTGAAGGAGGGGGATGGTGAAGGAGGGTCTGGGGAGGGGGATGGTGAAGGAGGGTCTGGGGAGGGGGATGGTGAAGGAGGGTCTGGGGAGGGGGATGGTGAAGGAGGGTCTGGGGAGGGGGATGGTCTGGGGAGGGGGATGGTGAAGGAGGGTCTGGGGAGGGGGATGGTGAAGGAGGGTCTGGGGAGGGGGATGGTGAAGGAGGGTCTGGGGAGGGGGATGGTGAAGGAGGGTCTGGGGAGGGGGATGGTGAAGGAGGGTCTGGGGAGGGGGATGGTGAAGGAGGGTCTGGGGAGGGGGATGGTGAAGGAGGGTCTGGGGAGGGGGATGGTGAAGGAGGGTCTGGGAAGGGGGGATGGTGAAGGGGGGTTCTGGGAGGGAGGGAGAGGAGTGAAGGGGGATGTGGAGGTGAAAAAGGGACTGGAGAGGTAAATGAGGGGATAGGGGGTGGAGGTGCTGGGGTAGTGAAGGGGGGCTGAGGGGTGATAAAAGAGGGATTGGGGAAGTGAGGAGGGGGGAGATTTCAATTGGGGATTTATCAAAAGGGAAGTTGATGAGATTGGGGAGAAGGAAGGTGAATGGGGGAAGTGAAGGGAGTAAGTGGGTTTGCTGAGAAGACCAGAAGGGGAAAGTGTTAACAGAGTGTGTTATTAAAGTCAATACCTGTCTTTCTTAATGTTGACATCTTCCTCCTCAGACAAGCCTTCAGATGACAAGAGTGAACAGAACTCACATACTCCATACAAGATGATCCAGACCATTGGGCTCTCGGTGGGAGCCGCTGTGGCCTACATAATCATTGTGCTTGGACTCATGTTCTACTGCAAGAAACGCAGAAAGGCCAAGAGACAGGACAAACCTGAGGGCGAAGAGCCAGAAATGGAGTGCCTTAATGGTGAGGGGACATGGGCTTGATGGTTATTGGAGATTTCATCTCTCGGGCATGGATTCAGTTGAGCCAGGTTTTCTAACAGCTTCTCCTTTACTAGGGGGCATGATGCTTCAAAATGGGCAGAATACGGCTGAGATCCATGAAGATGTCCCACTAATCACTCTGGGAAATAAACGACTGAGTTCTGGAGACAAACTGAATTTTCCCCGGGCAAACCTGCATCCAATCACCACGCTAGGTATGACAAAACCATGGTATATGTTGGGCACATGGTTAGATACATTGGGTGCTCCAGGGACAGACAGAGTATGTAGTCCACCCCTGACCCTGGTGCAAGACCTCGGCAATTACCAACTTGCAGGGATAGTCACCAAAGTGAGAAATCAAGGTGAATTAAAATGTAAGGTCAAAATTACCTACGCTGTCAGGTCAGCTACTTTGGCCTTAAATTTGAAATTCACATTGAATTCACTTGAGTGAATAACACTGTTAATGATTGTTTTATTTTTATGTATTTTTTAACATCATGCTTGTTTTTAATATCGGAGTAGCTAAACAGATTCCACGTAACCGATTGCCACAAGGCAACTTAGTGCAGGACCTCAGGGAGCCGCCACGCGTTGTGGGTGTTAAAGGGACATGTACAGAGGTCCGATGGAAAGATCTGTGTGCATCAGAATTGTAAAGGGTCGGGGGAGGGGGACGGGGGGTTGGAATACAAAATATATTTAGCTCTAGAAACCAATCCAAGATTTTCATAAATCAACATCTCTATCTGTATAGCAGCCATTCCATTGTCTGTTGGATTCCAACACAAATACGCCTTGTTCTACTTAATGACTTACTGATTCGATGATCACCTGAACCAAATCTTATTTCGTGAGAAATTTATTAAAAACCACGATCCTTCTGCAATAGGCAAAACCAGTGCTAGTAGTACCTCAAACTTAATTGGTCAAACATGATCTATGCACCAAAACTGCTTCTTTAAACTCCAATAACTCTTTAGAAAGCCGTCTGTGTAAATAAGATACATCGTTCTTTTATTTATATAAATTATTAGTAAGTCACCTAAAATGTCTTACACAGACCCTTCCCTGGATACACCCAAAAAAATTTAAATGTCCCTCTTTGCTTGAAATATTGGGAGGTATGAAACCCTGTAATGGCCAGCCCACTCTCCAGACCTTCTCGCCCTCTGAAAACCTCTGGAATGTGATCTAGAGGAAGCTGGATGGTCACACACCATTAAACAAAGCCAGATCTGCTTGAATGTTTGTGCCAGGAGTGACACATTTCACTACAATCCTTAGAGATTTAAAGCAACGTAGGAATATATTTAATCCCCCTGGGAATGGGATGCGGATGGCGGGATTCACTCTCCTCCCTCTTTTCAAAAAGCTTTCGCTAATGAAATAAAACATCTCCATCCTCCCACCCTGCTCCTCTGCTAATCTTCATCCTTTAACCTTTCTGTTCTGCGCACAGTAACATTTCAGACCACTTTTTAACACACACCCACTTTCCTTCATATATCCCCCCAAAAAGGTGCTATTTTAGATCATAGCTTTTATATCTGACATGCTTTCTCATTTGAAGTACCTCCAATATTTCTCAACTTTAGTGTCTACGGGCAGGGTCAGCTGTATTGCCCACAAAGGGCAAGCCTTGGCTAATAGATGGAGCACTTTGTTTCTGTGTACTTGGTCAAAGACTAAAATTTCCAAATAAAGAATAAAACAATGTGTGTATGATTATTTTTCTTAACGTTATATAATGCATTGAAATCTTTTTGAGGCCCCTTTCATTATAACACAAATTATTTAATAATGACAGAAATCACAGTTCTTGTCTTTAGTGGGGAGCAGACGCGGGGTGTCCACCTCATTTTCTTTGGGCCCGTCCACAGGTCGCGGTGAGTTCGGTGAGGTGTTTCTTGCTAAAGCCCAAGCTGTAGATTCTGCTGCGAGTGAAACCATAGTCCTGGTGAAATCACTTCAGACTCGTGATGAACAGCTTCAGATGGACTTCAGACGGGAGCTGGACATGTTCTCAAAGCTCAGCCATGCCAATGTTGTGCGTCTACTCGGCCAGTGTCGTGAGACAGAGCCACACTACATGATCTTGGAATACGTGGACTTGGTGAGATACATTTCTTTCGTGATGACCAAGTGAAGCTCTGAGTGCTTTGTTCTGCCCAGTTGAAGTGACACTGTAATTTGTTTTTTATACACTAGGGAGATCTGAAACAGTTCTTGCGAATCTCCAAAAGCAAAGATGAAAAACTGAAGACTCAACCTTTGAGTTCAAAGCAGAAGGTGAGAAGCCCCTCTGTGTGACCCTCTGCCACATTACCCTCTAGTGAAGAAACCACATATGTGGCTGAATTTGGATATTTCAGCATAGCTTGCTAGTTTTTTTTGTTTGTTTTTACTACCCTCCCCTGTACCCTCCCCTGTATCCCACCATGTAAACCAGCATGTGACCAAATCCCCCCAACAGTGTTTTATGTAGCCTTCTATTTGTCTACAGATTTCCCTGTGCTCCCAGGTGGCCCTTGGGATGGAGCACTTGTCTAATGCACGTTTTGTACACAAGGATTTGGCTGCTCGGAACTGCTTAGTTAGCGCACAGAGACTTGTGAAGGTGTCATCCCTGGGATTGAGCAAAGATGTGTATAACAGGTGGGAACTGCTCACAATACACACTACATGTAAATCCGAGACCACTACATGCTAACTACACTCTACATGTAAAAGCGAGACCACTACATGCTAACTACACTCTACATGTACATCCGAGACCACTACATGCTAGCTACACTCTACATGCACATCCGAGACCACTACATGCTAACTACACTCTACATGCACATCCGAGACCACTACATGCTAACTACACTCTACATGTACATCCGAGACCACTACATGCTAACTACACTCTACATGTAAATCCGAGACCACTACATGCTAACTACACTCTACATGTAAAACCGAGACCACTACATGCTAACTACACTCTACATGTACATCCGAGACCACTACATGCTAGCTACACTCTACATGCACATCCGAGACCACTACATGCTAACTACACTCTACATGTACATCCGAGACCACTACATGGCTACTACACTCTACATGTAAATCCGAGACCACTACATGCTAACTACACTCTACATGTACATCCGAGACCACTACATGCTAATTACACTCTACATGTAAATCCGAGACCACTACATGCTAACTACACTCTACATGTAAATCCGAGACCACTACATGCTAACTACACTCTACATGTAAAACCGAGACCACTACATGCTAACTACACTCTACATGTACATCCGAGACCACTACATGCTAACTACACTCTACATGTAAATCCGAGACCACTACATGCTAACTACACTCTACATGTAAAACCGAGACCACTACATGCTAACTACACTCTACATGTAAATCCGAGACCACTACATGCTAACTACACTCTACATGTAAATCCGAGACCACTACATGCTAACTACACTCTACATGTAAATCCGAGACCACTACATGCTAGCTACACTCTACATGTAAATCCGAGACCACTACATGCTAGCTACACTCTACATGTAAATCCGAGAACATTACAACCTAACATCACGCTAAATGTACATCAGAGAACATTACAGGAGCCAGCTGTGTGTACGCGGAGGATGTGCCAGGCCGTGTATATATGTATTTAACTGGAATTTACCCTGGACCTTTTATTAAATGAGACAGTTTTATTTATTTTTTAATACTCCACCCCGAATGTTTTTGCATTGACATTCTGCTCTCCTGGGATATTATTAATTTTTTTTTTAGATTTAATGCCCGCTATTTAATGTGTTTTCTCTGGCAGTGAATACTACCATCTTCGCCAAGCTTGGGTTCCCTTACGCTGGATGCCACCTGAGGCTGTGCAAGATGATGACTTCTCCACCAAATCTGATGTGTGGTCTTTTGGTGTACTAATGTGGGAGATCTTCACCCACGGGGAGCTGCCATATACAGCCATGCTTGATGATGACGTTTTGGCTGGTATGTACATTCGTCTCTTAAATGGTTAAAAAAATAACGGTTACATTTTTAGTTTGTTGATTGTATTTTGGAACAAATTATAAAAAATAAAAGCTCACTCAACCCCTTATGCAGATAACTTTAGTTTTCACGTGGAAGTGCATGGGCTAGCAGTTTCCCTGAACTAGCAACATGAGATGGATGGAGTTTAGAGCTGTCAAAAGTGTGCATTTAAAACTGAGTCTGTGTGAATTCTACACCCCATAAGACAGTATTGAGCCACTCTCACAGCAGTGTGTATAGAACAGTTGTTGTTTTTTGTTTTTTTTGTATTGTCTGTGTAAGGGACTGACCAACCGCTCGTGTCCTCCTTTTGGCTTGTCCTACCGTTGTCCAGTGGCTTCCCTTTTCTATTGTAAAGTGATTAAAATATATTCCGTAGCTTGTACTAGACTACCTTCTATAGTTCAACAGTTAATCTGACTTGTACCAACACACCCCTGATAACTGACTAAAATGTATTCATAGCTTCCCTCTGGCTAGATCAACCTCCCGAAACTTTGATGACCAATATTTGTCCTGTACCTACTTCTGATGTGTACCATCCCTCATCAGCTGACCAGTTGCATGTCCAGTGGCTTCCTGTGATTTGTGCCATTTGTGTAACTCGTGCTTGTTTTTGTTTCCATTATTTACCTGGTTTCATCGTAATGTGTTCCTCTTTGTCCTAGGCTTACAGGCTGGCTCTTTAAAGCTCAATACTCCTGACGGTTGTTCCTCCAAGATCTACAAGCTGATGCATCGCTGCTGGGCTCCCAGCCCCAAGGACCGGCCCTCATTTAGCGACATTGTCAACACTCTTGGAGAGATCCCTGCTGACAGCAAGATTTGAGGCCCTTGGTGTGGGGCGGTGGGACAGGCTTCATGCCATCAATTTCGGAACAAGCCAGTGAATGCCTCAGGGAGGGGACTTCTTACAGCAGTGTGACCACTGCGCACAGGATACAGATTATTCCAATAACACCACCACGATATAGAAAGCAATGAACTTGATCAGGTGACCTTTTTCAACCTGAAATCCATGTCTGCAATAAACCTACGGGCTCCAGTGCTGCTATGCGATATTTGTGAACTATTAAGAAGTTCTCATATCTTCATTGTCCTGTGTCACACCTAAAGCACAAGTGCACAACTAGCCCTCTGTCACTCCACCGCCCCAGTGCAGAGCTCTCTCTGTCCATGTTCTTTGTATATAGAATAATCAGGTCATTAACACTAATGTAACATGTTTTTTTACAATATTTATTCATAATATTTGTCGCCTATCGGCACTGACATAGACATGCTTGGGAAAAGTCAGATACATTTCAATTTCCCGCTGCCTCTGTTGGGCAAAAGCTTGGTGACTGTCCATCGGTATTGACTATGGGGTCTTTGTCATGTTATCGTGGGGCGGTCGCAGTGATTGGAAGAGTAAATGGAAACAATAATGCATTAAATGCTGGGAAATTAGGTTCTTCAGAGTCTTTATTCAGTTTGTTAACGTTCCAGAAGTACGACCGGTCAAGTCACTAAAGACTACAATTGTGCACCACCTTGTATGTTATTGCTGCCATATATAGGCAAGTCATGGTCAACAATTTTATTTTAGTCATTTGTTTTTTTAATGTATTTTCTTGTCCTATTTCAATTCGCTGTGGAGGGCAGATGAATCAGAAATTACATCCTTATGTATAAATCAGACGGAAGCTGTACAGTGTACTATCCACTATCCTCTAAGCATGTTTTATCATTCCAGGGTCTGTCAACTGCATCACCCACATGGGGCACAAGGTTCGGCTGCCTGCCTGTGTTCTCAGTTATGTTTTATCTTTTTGTGTGTTTTTAATCTGAACACCATTTGTCTTCCATGTTATCCTGTATCCTCACACACTAAGTGCCTGTTTAATGAAGGATTTCTTGATACCACAGCAGTAAATCTGGCCTTGAAATGTTTCACCCAGAGCAGTCATTATTTTGTATTGTTTGTTTCAGATTTAACTTTTTTGTTTTTTATACATTTGTTACTATTGGTACTTTTTTATTATAGGGCCTTGGTACTGCCCAAATTGTGCTTGTTTTTATTTTATTTTTTTAATTTGAGTTTTTGATATTTCTAAATCAGTTGCACCTAATAAAGGAGTCCCCTTTTTATATATATATATTCAGCATTGTCTTTGGTGTACGTTTATTAAAAAAAATAAAAAAAAATAACTGGAAACAATAGTTCATCAGACTAGTTTGAGATGCTGTGACTAGATAAACTGTTTTATATGGTGAAAGTGTTGAGAAAGCAGGGAATTGTCTTTTCCAGCCGAACCTATTGCTGTATTCACTCAAGTACACTGTCAGGTAGTCTCCACAGTCAAACTCCAATATCCCAATGGCCCATACTGCCAAGCCCAGCGACTTACAGACTATCACCATAGACAAACACGTGCATCGTAATGGCCCATACTGCCAATCTCCATAGACAAAAACGGGCATCCCAATTGCCCATACTGCCGAGCGCAGCGACTTACAGACTATCACCATAGAAAAACACGTGCATCATAATGGCCCTTTACTGCGGAGCTCAGTGGCTTACAATCTCTGTAAACAAACATGGGCATCACAATGGCCCTTACTGCCAAGCGACCTACAGACAATCTCCATAGACAAACACAAGCATCCAATTGGCCCATACTGCCGAGCCCAGTGACCTACAGAGAAACGTGTTCATCACAACGGCCCGTACTGCCGAGCCCAGTGACCTACAATCTCCATAGACAAACACAAGCATCCAATTGGCCCATACTGCCGAGCCCAGTGACCTACAGAGAAACGTGTTCATCACAACGGCCCATACTGCTGAGCCCAGTGACTTACAATCTCCATAGACAAACATGGGCATCTCAATGACCTGTACTGCTGAGCCCAGCAACTTACAATCTCCATAAACACACACCGGTATCACAGTGGCCCATAGAGCCGAGCCATGTGACTCAAAATCTCCATAGACAAATACTGGCATCATAATGGCCCATACTGCCCAAGCCCATTGACCTACAGACAATCTCCATACACAAACATGGGCATCTCAATGGCCTGTACTGCGGAGCCCTGCGACTTACAATCAACATAGACAAACACTTGCAACACAATGGCCCATACTGCGGAGCTTGGAGACTTACAGATAATCTCCATAGACCAACAAGGGCATACCAATGGACTGTAATGCCGAGCTAAGAGACTTACAGACAATCTCCATAGACAAACCTGGCATCCCAATGGCCCATACTGCTGAGCCTTACAGATAATCTCCATAGACAAATACATGCATCACAATGTACCACACTGTCAAGCGCAATGACCTACAGACATGGGTGTAGCGGACTGGGTCCTATACCAGAGTACGCCCCAGTTTCCTGGAGGGGGCTGATGGCTCACCTCCTGCCCAGTGATTATGGTCCCAGAAAGATGGGGCCCTTTAAGTACAATGGCTGGGATTAATGGGATTTTGAATGGCACTACTGGCCCTTTAAGACCCAGCCAAGGACATAGTGTACTATTACAGAGACTTCGGACCATATACCTTGTGCAGCAAGGGACATTAAGCTACGTACAAAGATTTGTGTATTTTAATATATTTTCATGTATTGTGTATTCACCTTGTATGCAGCATTCGTCTGATTGTTCGGTAGAATCACTCCAGTTATTATGAGAGTGAAACTACCGAACAGTCAGACCACCCCAGTAGTAAGTGTGCCTCCAATTACCATTTGCAACAATGTTGCGAACGGGTAATTGGCCTTTCGTGTAGTGTATTCTTTGTCCTCTGGGTGGCCGCCATTCGTGAGACGAACACGTAGCGGCGCCCATCTTAAACTCACGAACAGCGGTGTTTGGTCGTCGAGTGTATGGAACTCAAAACGGACACTCGACTAGCTGAACACCGCTAAGACCTTCAGGACGGCAGAAACTACCGAAGGAAACCCACGAACGGCCCGTCGTTCGGTAGGATGAATCCCACGAACTAGGGGATTCATCCGGTTACCGACTCCATTATGTGTGGTATAGCATTTGGGGAGTTTTGGGGCACGAACAGAGACCGACCGCAGGGCCAGATTTCATGGAACTATTTTCGCCATCTTTACCCATGCGGTCGGTCAAAACTTTACCTTCCTATAACTCCCGAACCCCTGGTCTGATCTGGGTGATTTTTGGATATGTTCCACACCCAGATCAGGGCTATCATACATATTTGGGGTACATCTAGAAAGTGGGGAAAAGTATGTGCAGTATAATTGTATTATCTGTTAAGCTAAGGGGAGGAGATGTGTGGGAGGTAACGTCTGTATGATTGGTGCAATGTGTAATTAATGTAAATCCCTCCCTTGCATGGGAGAATCTCATAAAAGCAGGAATGTTCCCACTGATACTGTGTGTCGTCCAGTGATTGGGAAAGGTGATGGGATACTATGAGACTTTATTGCTGATTGTGCTGGATATTCTCTTGGATTTATTGTGGCGAAACCAACCTCGCCACTGTGCACTGGAGAAGCCTGGTTGCTCACCTGCTCCCTTTAGACTATGGCCCTGCAGTTCAAACCTTTATTTTCCCTGCAGAAAGGCTTATTTGTGCTTTTCTGCCTGTAGCGTTACTTACCTTATCCGGGGGCCGGCCGCGGTCCTCTCTAAGAGCCGCGCGCGTTTCTGCTGCTGCACGAGCCGCGCGGCTCATCCGACGGCTTCAAGAGGAAGGCGGGCAGTGACCGCGAGAAGCGGTCACGTGTCCCGCCTGAATCTAAGAGCGTGCCGCGAGTCTCGGGCGCGCTCTTAAAGAGACAGTGGGAGCCTAAATTGGCAAAAGGCTCCCATTGGCCTCTGTCATACCACACTCCCCATACACTTACCTTTTGGGGGTGTGGATATGACAGGAGCCAATCACATTAGTTTAGAAGATATTTAAACTTACCTTTTTCCCTTAGTTCCTTGCCCTATCGTGGTTTCTGCTACAGTTCCCTTTAGCGCTTGTGGTGTTCAGTTGTGTTCCTCCGTATTTGACCTTGGCTTTGTATTCTGACTTCGTTTTCGCTTTATCTGTTCTGTTTGCTGGCTTGCTGTTTCCTGTGTACCAGACCCCGGCTAGTCCTAGTTTACGCTGTCTCTTTGCGCCCTTGACCTCGGATCGTTCCTGACTCTGTGCTTCTCCTATATACGTCGAGTCTGGCCACTCTAAGGACCGGTAGACGTATCTTCCCTCTGTGTTGTCTTCTGTTTAGCTGGATCCTGCGTGTTGGGGTATAATCTCGTTACACTGCCGGGGTGTTCGGTAGATTGAATCTACCAAACAAAGTACCGATCGATGGACCACCTGGGAACTGGAGTGTGCCGTCAATTTACCGCCCAGAAGCTGCGGTTAACCGCAGATTAATTGATGAATGCTGGGTGGCCTTTGTTCGTTTGCCGAACACGTGGCAGCGGCCATTTTAACTCCCGAACGGCCAGCGGTGTTCAGCGCCCAAACTATGGAACTGAAAACGGACACTTGATTGCGCGAACACCGCTGAGCCGCCAGCCTCCTTACCTCTGCGTTCGGTAGTGGAACCGACTCACTGTTAATTCGGTAGTTTGACCGTATGAACAGCATCACCCCAGATAGCCATGCCATGGAGCCTATTCGTGTAACGAAAGACTATGGGAAAGACTTTGAGTCCATGGCGATTGAACCGTATGTATGTGATCTGAGTGCCATTCGGTAGTAATGTGCGCTCAGATCTAAGCTATCTGGGGATATGTAGAATGTATGGGTTTTATGTGATAAAAGCAACCGTGTGTAATTTTTTAGCTTTTATTGTCCTTTGTCTGCCATGTGGCTAATGGAGTTTTGCCTCTGTCCTTGGAGATAATTGGATTACTTCCCAATTACCTCCAGGACAGAGAGGAGGGATTGTGCTGCATTGTGGGAGTGTTTAAAGGTGTATGTCTGTGATTGGTCAATGTCCAATATGTTTCCCAGTTTCCCATCTGGTCCCCTAGGGGAGTGTCCACCAGGTGGGAGACCTGCATAAAAGCCAGGCAGTTAGCCCCAGTAAACCAGATTCTGCTTGACCCTCAAAATGAAGTGTCGTCTCGTTCTTGGGAAGAATTGGATTGTATGCCAATTGCCAGGAGTGTAAACCTTTCGTATGGTTTTTCCTGTTCGACTGTTTCCCGAGTTCGTGTGTTTCCAGTTCGGGAGATTGGTGATTGCAGTAGCTGCTTGTCTATCTGGAAGGGGATTATCGCCTAAGCGGTTTTTAACCTCTGGTGAGAAAAACGGTCCGTTACATTTATTACTTGTTCCTGCATCCTCTGGATATATTGGTGGAGTTAAGCTGTGAGAAATCAGCTCTCCGCTACATTGGTTGGCAGCGTCGGGATCCAGATCCACAGAGGAGCAAGTACCAGGAAAGGCAACAGCAATAATGGCGTAATACAGAACAGAAAAGGTTCCAGTTTGGGTATAGAACAACCCAGCAGAGGAACAGGGGCGGTTGGAATTTCAGAGAGAACTGCAATTCCGGCTGTCATACTATGGGGAAACTCCACCAACAGAGATTATATCCAGAACCATGACGGAAGTACAGGAGTTTGTAAGAGGACAAAGGGTCCAACAAACTCCAGAGAGTAACAGCACCTTAGAGACACAGGAATCAATATGGAGCAACATAGAGCCAGCGAGTCCCTGGACAATGCTCGAGGTAAAAGATGAGTTTAACCGGAGGTTACAGAGCATCTTGGCCACACTGGATAAGGCCGATAGCAGAGGCAGCCAGGTTGACATGCAGAGAGCACGCCCGACAAGAGATGTGGGAAGAAACTCTGGAGGGTGTCCAGCGTTGGCGAGGTGAGCCCCTCCCCAGTGTGGAGCAGTGACTAAAAGCTCGAGTGGCTCTACGGATGCCTATGCTGGGAGACCAGCCCCGGGAAGAGTTGGTGATACAGCTTGATACACTGGTATGGAGGGAACTGGTTCTCGATGATGCGTACCAAGCGATATGTTGGTACACGGTTCAGCGGGTTCACGGAATGGCCAAGTTCGACAAACCAGAGGGCAAGGAGTACAATGGCCCTGGTTTATTATGGGGGGCCTTTGCGGAACCGGACTTTGGGAGTGCAGCAGAATCCCGGCTTTGGGACATACTTAACTATAGAGAGGCTATGCTGATCTCCCTATGGCTGAAGACCTGGAGCCAAACCTGATTGAATTGGCCATCCAGGAATGGGAGCTTGAGCAGGATTACCAGCACCTGATAAGTTCCAGCCAGTCATCCTATACCCTGCAGGTACCACCAGAGCAGGGGGAGTTCAAACAGGATTATACCCTTTTATTTGATACAGTAACCCTGCCTGATTCTAACCTGAGGGGGCTTATGGACTGTATACCATTGGGAGCGTTGAGTTTCGTCCTTCCTCCCCAACCACCAAGCCCGTCATCAGGAGACCTGGAGTCTGTACCATCTACTCCCTAACGGCAGTGTGAATTGCAGGGAGTGGAGAGCATCGTCTCCCCTCCCCAGCGGCAGTGTACCTTACAGGGAGAGGAGAGTAGCGTCCTCCCTCCCCAGCGGCAGGGTGAGCTACAGGGATGCTGGGCAGTCGGTCCAGATCCCCAGCGGCAGTGTGAATTGCAGGGAGTGGAGAGCATCGTCTCCCCTTCCCAGCGGCAGTGTACCTTGCAGGGAGAGGACAGTAGCGTCCTCCCTCCCCAGCGCAGGGTGAGCTACAGGGATGCTGGGCATCATTGGGGGTGGAGAGCAGCGTTCTCCCTCCCCAGCGGCCGCATAGTCCACCAAGGGGAGACAGTAAGCCCCACAACAGTGCAGATGGGACTGTAGTCTCTGCACCTACACCACCAAGGGTAAGGACAGTCTGTCCTGTTTCCCAACAGCAAGACCGTTTAGCCAAAGGGGAGGCAGTCTGTTTCCCCCTCCAGCAGCCAAGTGTGATGTTGGGAGAAGTAAGTTTATTTGTAATTGTCCTATTTATAGTTAAATCCCCCTCTCATAATATTGTAAAGCGCTACGGAATCTGTTGGCGCTATATAAATGGCAATAATAAAAAATAAATAAGTGACAGGCGGTCTCTCTCCCCAGCGGCACAGTGCCTTACAGGGAGGGGAGACAAATGGTTTCCCTCCCCAGCGGCTGAGCATGTCATTGGAAGGGGAGACGGCTGGTTCCCCTTCCCAACAGCGGAACAATTTATTGGAAGGGGAGACAGTTGGTCCCCCCCTACAACAAAGGAGAGTGTTGCAGGAAGAAGAGCGGGCATCCGGGCAGAAAGCCGGCGGCTTCTGCACTCTCTTCCCTTCTGCCTTAGAACCTGATGGCGCACCATCTACAACAAGGGCACCGAGGACCACAGAGCTAAGTTTCGCTGGCCTCGACCCACCAGGTCTAGAGGAGGGGAACTGCAGCAGCAGTTTTGTCCAACCAGGGGAAAGGGCGCCCTGGTTACTTTGCTACCAAACTATGGATTTACAACTAGGCACATGTGGCAGGAGGACACCAGGACAGCTACACCGGGTAAGAAAGGCCGGCCGACTATCAGCACCCCAGACCGATTGGAGGTCTGGAGTCTGGATAGTCTTTTTGGTAAAGGGGAGAAATGTAGCGGACTGGGTCCTATACCAGAGTACGCCCCAGTTTCCTGGAGGGGGCTGATGGCTCACCTCCTGCCCAGTGATTATGGTCCCCGAAAGATGGGGCCCTTTAACCCCTTAAGGACACATGACGTGCCTGACATGTCATGATTCCCTTTTATTCCAGAAGTTTGGTCCTTAAGGGGTTAAGTACAATGGCTGGGATTAATGGGATTTTGAATGGCACTACTGGCCCTTTAAGACCCAGCCAAGGACATAGTGTACTATTACAGAGACTTTGGACCATATACCTTGTGCAGCAAGGGACATTAAGCTATGTACCAAGATTTGTGTATTTTAATATATTTTCATGTATTGTGTATTCACCTTCTATGCAGCATTCGGCTGATTGTTCGGTAGAATCACTCCAATTATTATGAGAGTGAAACTACCGAACAGTCAGACCACCCCAGTAGTAAGTGTGCCTCCAATTACTGTTTGCAACAATGTTGCGAACGGGTAATTGACCTTTCGTGTAGTGTATTCTTTGTCCTCTGGGTGGCCGCCATTCGTGAGACGAACACGTGGCGGCGGCCATCTTAAACTCATGAACAGCGGTGTTTGGTCGTCGAGTGTTTGGAACTCAAAACGGACACTCGACTAGCCGAACACCGCTAAGACCTCCAGGACGGCAGAAACTACCGAAGGAAACCCACGAACGGCCCGTCGTTCAGTAGGATGAATCCCACGAACTAGGGGATTCATCCGGTTACCGACTCCATTGTGTGTGGTATAGCATTTGGGGAGTTTTGGGGCACGAACAGAGACCGACCGCAGGGCCAGATTTCATGGAACTATTTTCGGCATCTTTACCCATGCGGTCAGTCAAAACTTTACCTTCCTATAACTTCCGAACCCCTGGTCTGATCTGGGTGATTTTTGGATGTTTCTCACCCAGATCAGGGCTACCAG
This sequence comes from Pelobates fuscus, assembly GCF_036172605.1. Taxonomy (NCBI): domain Eukaryota; kingdom Metazoa; phylum Chordata; class Amphibia; order Anura; family Pelobatidae; genus Pelobates; species Pelobates fuscus. The sequence continues at coordinate 449,749,747 of NC_086318.1, read as the reverse complement.
GGGGTACCATATTTAGGTATATCATTCATATTTAGGGTACATCTGGAAAGTGGGGAAAAGTATGTACAGTATAATTGTATTATCTGTTAAGCTAAGGGGAGGAGATGTGTGGGAGGTAACGTCTGTATGATTGGTGCAATGTGTAATTAATGTAAATCCCTCCCTTGCATGGGAGAATCTCATAAAAGCAGGAATGTTGACATTAAACTTGAGTTCTACTCCTGATACTGTGTGTCGTCCAGTGATTGGGAAAGGTGATGGGATACTATGGGACTTTATTGCTGATTGTGCTGGATATTCTCTTAGATTCATTACTTGTTCCTGCATCCTCTGGATATATTGGTGGAGTTAAACTGTGAGAAATCAGCTCTCCGCTACAATGGGCATTCCAATGTGCACACACACACACACACGCACACACACAAGCTCATTTAGGAGCAGGCACACACACACACAAGCTCACTCACTAGCAAGCATACACACACACAAGCTCACTTACTAACAGACACACACACACAACTCACTTACTAACAGACACACACACAAAGCTCACTCACTAACAGGCACACGCACACACACAAAGCTCACTCACTAACAGGCACATGCAGACAAGCTCACTGACACACACATGCTTACTACAGACAAGCCCACTGATACACATATGGTCACTACAGACAAGCTCACGATCACACACATGCTTTCTACAGACAAGCTCACTGCACACACATGCTCAACACAGACAGGCTCAGACACACCCATGCTCTCTACAGACAAGCTCACTAACACACACACATGATCCCTACAGACAAGCTTGCTGACACACATACAAGCTCTCTCACTAGAAGGCACACACACAAGCTCACTTACTAGCAGGCACACACACACACAAGCTTACTCACTAGCAGGCACACACACAATCTCATTAAGGAGCAGGCACACACACACGCACACACAAGCTCACTTACTAGAAGGCACACACACACAAGCTAGCTCACTATCAGGCACACACACACATACACACAAGCTCACTCACTAGCAGGCACACACACAAAAGCTCACTCACTAGTAGGCACACACACACCTAGGGCAGCACAAAACCAGGATACCAGTATACACCACTGGGTAGCGCGCAATGGTATTGGTAACAGTCTGGGAGCGCGTGATGGTTATGAGTCACAGTCTGGGAGCACACTGTGGTATTAGTGCCAGTAAGGGAGTGTGCAGTGCTATTGGTCACAGTCTGCTAGAATGCGGTGGTATAAGTAAGAGTCTGGGAGGGTGATCTGTTATTACTCACAGTCTGGGAGCGCACGGTTGTAATGGGGACAGTCTTGGAACACACAATGGGTATTAGTCACAGTCTTGGAACGAGTGGTGGTATTGAGGACAATGTGCTAGTGCGCAGTGGTTATTAGTCAGTCTGGGGGTGCGTGATGGTTATTAGTCACAGTCTGTGAGTGCACAGTAATGTTGGTCACAGTCTAAGAGCACACAGTGGTTATTAGTCACAGTCTGGGAGCACACAGTGTTGTTGGTAACAGTCTGGGAGCACGCTGTGGTTTTTAGTCAAAGTCTGAGAGCGTGCAGTGGTTATTAGTGCCAGTTAGGGAGTGTGCTGTGTTATTGGTCTGCTAGAACGCGGTGGTATTAGTGAGAGTCTGGGAGGGAGCTGTCTTATTACTCACAGTCTGGGAGCACCCAATGGTTATTAGTCACAGTCTGGGAGCACCCAATGGTTATTAGTCACAGTCTGGGAGTGTGCGGTGGTGTTGGTCACAGTCTAGGAGCACGCAGTGGTTATTAGTCACAGTCTGGGAGTGCGCGGTGGTATTGGTCACAGTCTAGGAGCACGCAGTGGTTATTAGTCACAGTCTGGGAACACACGGTGGTTATTAGTCACAATCTGGGAGCAAGCTGTGTTATTAGTTAAATTCTGGGTGATATTAATTTGTGTAACAGTCAGGGCACTGTATTATTGTTCATAGTTAGGGAGCGTGCAATGGTTACTGGTCAACGTCTGGGAGTATGCAGTCGTATTAGTTTGTGTCTGGGAGCGCGCTGTGTTTATGGGGACAGTCTAGAAGCACACTGTGTTTATGGGGTTACTGTCTGGGAGCACACGGTGGTATTGGGGATGTCTTGAAGCACGCTCTGTTATTTGGGACATCCTGGGAGCACACAATGGTTATTAGTCACAGTCTGGGACCAAGCAGTGGTAGTGGGGACAGTCAGAGAGCATGCTCTGTTATTGGGGACAGTCTGGGAGCAAGCGATGGTATTGGTCACAGTCTGGGAGCACGGGATGGTTATTAGTCACAGTCTGGGAGCACTCTCTATTGTTGGGTACAGTCTGGGAGCACACTGTGGTATTAGAAATGTTTGGGAGCACGCTTTCTTATTCAGGACATCCTGGGACCACACAATGGTTATTAGTCAAAGCCAGGGACCAAGCAGTGGTAGTGGGGACAGTCAGGGAACATGCTCTGTTACTGAGGACAGTCTGGGAGCAAGCGGTGGTACTGGGGGCAGTCTGGGAGCAAGCGGTGGTATTGGGGACAGACTGGTAGCGCGCAATGGTATTGGTCACAGTCTGGGAGCACTCTCTATTGTTAAAGGAGCTTCTGGGAGCACACTGTGGTATTACTGCCAGTTAGGGAGTGTGCGGTGCTATTGGTCACAGTCTGCTAGAATGCGCTGGTATAAGTGAGAGTCTGGGAGGGTGCTCTGTTATTACTCACAGTCTGGGAGTGCACGGTTGTAATGGGGACAGTCTTTGAACACACAACGGGTATTAGTCACAGTCTTGGAACGAGTGGTGGTATTGAGAACAATGTGCTAGTGCACAGTGATTATTAGTCACAGTCTGGGAGTGCGTGATGGTTATTAGTCACAGTCTGTGAGTGCACAGTAATGTTGGTCACAGTCTAAGAGCACACAGTGGTTATTAGTCACAGTCTGGGAGCACACAGTGTTGTTGGTAACAGTCTGGGAGCACACGGTGGTTATTAGTCATAGTCTGGGAGCGCACAGTGGTTATTAGTCATAGTCTGGGAGCGCACAGTGGTTATTAGTCACAGTCTGGGAGCACACGGTGGTTATTAGTCACAATCTGGGAGCGCGCAGTGGTTAGTAGGCAAAGTCTGGGAGCGCGCAGTGGTTATTAGTCAAAGTCTGGGAGCGTGCAGTGGTTATTAGTGCCAGTTAGGGAGTGTGCTGTGTTATTGGTCACAGTCTGCTAGAATGTGGTGGTATTAGTGAGAGTCTGGGAGGGCGCTTTGTTATTACTTACAGTCTGGGAGCGCACGGTGGTATTGGGAACAGTCTGGGAGCACCCAATGATTATTAGTCACAGTCTTAGAACGAGTGTTGGTATTGGGGACAATGTGCTAGTGCTCGGTGGTTATTAGTCACAGTCTGGGAGTGCGTGGTGGTGTTGGTCACAGTCTGGGAGCGTGCAGTGGTTATTATTCAAAGACTGGAAGCATGATGTGGTTATTAGTCACAGTCTGGGAGCGTGTGGTGGTTATTAGTCACAGTCTTGGAGCACGCAATGGTTGTTAGTCACAATCTTGGAACGAGTGGTGGTAATGAGGACAGTCTGCTAGTGTGCAGTGGTTATTAATGCCAGTCTAGGAGCGCGCGGTGGTTAGTAGTCACAGTCTGGGAGCGCGCAGTAATGTTAGTCACAGTCTGGGAGTGCGCGGTGGTGTTGGTCACAGTCTAGAAGCACACGGCAGTAATCTGGGAGCGTGCGGTGGTTATAAGTCACAGTCTGGGAGAGCACTGGGGTTATTAGTTACAGTCTGGGAGCCCGCAGTGGTGTTGGTCACAGTCTAGAAGCACACGGTGTTGTTGATCACAGTCTGTGAGCACACAGTGGTTATTAGTCGTAGTCTGGGAGCGCATTGTGGTTATTAGTCTCAGTCTGGGAGCACACAGTGGTTATTAGTTAGAGTCTGGGAGCGTGCGGTGGTGTTGGTCACAGTCTGGGAGCGCACAGTGGTTATTAGGCAAAGACTGTGAGCACGCTGTGGTTATAAGTCACAGTCTGGGAGCGTGCAGTGGTTATTAGTCACAGTCTGGGAGCATGCGGTGGTGTTGGTCACAGTCTGGGAGCGAGCGGTGGTGTTGGTCACAGTCTGGGAGCACACAGTGGTTATTAGTCGTAGTCTGGGAGCGCATGGGATGTTATTAGTCACAGTCTGGGAGCACACAGTGGTTATTAGTTAGAGTCTGGGAGCGCGCGGTGGTGTTGGTCACAGTCTGGGAGCGCACAGTGGTTATTAGGCAAAGACTGGGAACACGCTGTGGTTATAAGTCACAGTCTTGGAGCGTGCAGTGGTTATTAGTCACAGTCTGGGAGCATGCAGTGGTGTTGGTCACAGTCTGGGAGCGCGCGGTGGTGTTGGTCACAGTCTGGGAGCACACAGTGGTTATTAGTCGTAGTCTGGGAGCGCATGGGATGTTATTAGTCACAGTCTAAGAAGCACACAGTGATTATTAGTTAGAGTCTGGGAGCGCACGGTGGTGTTGGTCACAGTCTGGAGCGCACAGTGGCTATTAGGCAAAGACTGGGAACACGCTGTGGTTATAAGTCACAGTCTGGGAGCGTGCAGTGGTTATTAGTCACAGTCTGGGAGCATGCGGTGGTGTTGGTCACAGTCTGGGAGCGCGCAGTGGTGTTGGTCACAGTCTGGGAGCACATGGTGGTGACGGTCACAATCTGAGTGCGTAGTGGTTATTAGTCACAGTCTGGAAGCACGTGGTTATTAGTCATAGTCTGGGAGCACGTGGTTCTGTTGGTCACAGTCTGGGAGTGTGTGGTGGTTATTAGTGCCAGTTAGGGAGCGTGCGGTCTTATTGGTCACAGTCTGCTAGAACGCAGTGGTATTAGTGAGAGTCTGGGAGGGCGCTCTGTTATTACTCACAGTCTGGGAGCGCACGGTGGTAATGGGGACAGTCTTGGAGCACACAATGGTTATTAGTCACAGTCTTGGAACAAGTAGTAATATTGAGGACAGTCTGCTAGTGCTCAGTGGTTATTAGTCAAAGTTTGGGAGCACGCAGTGGTAATTAGTCACAGTTTGAGAGCACGCAGTAATTTTGGTCACAGTCTGGGAGTGTGCGGTGGTGTTGGTCACAGTCTGGGAGCGCGCGGTGGTGTTGGTCACAGTCTGGGAGCACACAGTGGTTATTAGTCGTAGTCTGGGAGCGCATGGGATGTTATTAGTCACAGTCTAAGAAGCACACAGTGGTTATTAGTTAGAGTCTGGGAGCGCACGGTGGTGTTGGTCACAGTCTGGAGCGCACAGTGGCTATTAGGCAAAGACTGGGAACACGCTGTGGTTATAAGTCACAGTCTGGGAGCGTGCAGTGGTTATTAGTCACAGTCTGGGAGCATGCGGTGGTGTTGGTCACAGTCTGGGAGCGCGCAGTGGTGTTGGTCACAGTCTGGGAGCACATGGTGGTGACGGTCACAATCTGAGTGCGTAGTGGTTATTAGTCACAGTCTGGAAGCACGTGGTTATTAGTCATAGTCTGGGAGCACGTGGTTCTGTTGGTCACAGTCTGGGAGTGTGTGGTGGTTATTAGTGCCAGTTAGGGAGCGTGCGGTCTTATTGGTCACAGTCTGCTAGAACGCAGTGGTATTAGTGAGAGTCTGGGAGGGCGCTCTGTTATTACTCACAGTCTGGGAGCGCACGGTGGTAATGGGGACAGTCTTGGAGCACACAATGGTTATTAGTCACAGTCTTGGAACAAGTAGTAATATTGAGGACAGTCTGCTAGTGCTCAGTGGTTATTAGTCAAAGTTTGGGAGCACGCAGTGGTAATTAGTCACAGTTTGAGAGCACGCAGTAATTTTGGTCACAGTCTGGGAGTGTGCGGTGGTGTTGGTCACAGTCTGGGAGCGCGCGGTGGTGTTGGTCACAGTCTGGGAGCACACAGTGGTTATTAGTCGTAGTCTGGGAGCGCATGGGATGTTATTAGTCACAGTCTAAGAAGCACACAGTGGTTATTAGTTAGAGTCTGGGAGCGCACGGTGGTGTTGGTCACAGTCTGGAGCGCACAGTGGCTATTAGGCAAAGACTGGGAACACGCTGTGGTTATAAGTCACAGTCTGGGAGCGTGCAGTGGTTATTAGTCACAGTCTGGGAAGCATGCGGTGGTGTTGGTCACAGTCTGGGAGCGCGCAGTGGTGTTGGTCACAGTCTGGGAGCACATGGTGGTGACGGTCACAATCTGAGTGCGTAGTGGTTATTAGTCACAGTCTGGAAGCACGTGGTTATTAGTCATAGTCTGGGAGCACGTGGTTCTGTTGGTCACAGTCTGGGAGTGTGTGGTGGTTATTAGTGCCAGTTAGGGAGCGTGCGGTCTTATTGGTCACAGTCTGCTAGAACGCAGTGGTATTAGTGAGAGTCTGGGAGGGCGCTCTGTTATTACTCACAGTCTGGGAGCGCACGGTGGTAATGGGGACAGTCTTGGAGCACACAATGGTTATTAGTCACAGTCTTGGAACAAGTAGTAATATTGAGGACAGTCTGCTAGTGCTCAGTGGTTATTAGTCAAAGTTTGGGAGCACGCAGTGGTAATTAGTCACAGTTTGAGAGCACGCAGTAATTTTGGTCACAGTCTGGGAGTGTGCGGTGGTGTTGGTCACAGTCTGGGAGCGCGCGGTGGTGTTGGTCACAGTCTGGGAGCACACAGTGGTTATTAGTCGTAGTCTGGGAGCGCATGGGATGTTATTAGTCACAGTCTAAGAAGCACACAGTGGTTATTAGTTAGAGTCTGGGAGCGCACGGGGGTGTTGGTCACAGTTTGGAGCGCGCAGTGGCTATTAGGCAAAGACTGGGAACACGCTGTGGTTATAAGTCACAGTCTGGGAGCGTGCAGTGGTTATTAGTCACAGTCTGGGAGCATGCGGTGGTGTTGGTCACAGTCTGGGAGCGCGCAGTGGTGTTGGTCACAGTCTGGGAGCACATGGTGGTGACGGTCACAATCTGAGTGCGTAGTGGTTATTAGTCACAGTCTGGAAGCACGTGGTTATTAGTCATAGTCTGGGAGCACGTGGTTCTGTTGGTCACAGTCTGGGAGTGTGTGGTGGTTATTAGTGCCAGTTAGGGAGCGTCCGGTCTTATTGGTCACAGTCTGCTAGAACGCAGTGGTATTAGTGAGAGTCTGGGAGGGCGCTCTGTTATTACTCACAGTCTGGGAGCGCACGGTGGTAATGGGGACAGTCTTGGAGCACACAATGGTTATTAGTCACAGTCTTGGAACAAGTAGTAATATTGAGGACAGTCTGCTAGTGCTCAGTGGTTATTAGTCAAAGTTTGGGAGCACGCAGTGGTAATTAGTCACAGTTTGAGAGCACGCAGTAATTTTGGTCACAGTCTGGGAGTGTGCGGTGGTGTTGGTCACAGTCTGGGAGCGCACGGTGGTGTTGGTCACAGTCTGGGAGCACACAGTGGTTATTAGTCGTAGTCTGGGAGCGCATGGGATGTTATTAGTCACAGTCTAAGAAGCACACAGTGGTTATTAGTTAGAGTCTGGGAGCGCACGGTGGTGTTGGTCACAGTCTGGAGCGCACAGTGGCTATTAGGCAAAGACTGGGAACACGCTGTGGTTATAAGTCACAGTCTGGGAGCGTGCAGTGGTTATTAGTCACAGTCTGGGAGCATGCGGTGGTGTTGGTCACAGTCTGGGAGCGCGCAGTGGTGTTGGTCACAGTCTGGGAGCACATGGTGGTGACGGTCACAATCTGAGTGCGTAGTGGTTATTAGTCACAGTCTGGAAGCACGTGGTTATTAGTCATAGTCTGGGAGCACGTGGTTCTGTTGGTCACAGTCTGGGAGTGTGTGGTGGTTATTAGTGCCAGTTAGGGAGCGTGCGGTCTTATTGGTCACAGTCTGCTAGAACGCAGTGGTATTAGTGAGAGTCTGGGAGGGCGCTCTGTTATTACTCACAGTCTGGGAGCGCACGGTGGTAATGGGGACAGTCTTGGAGCACACAATGGTTATTAGTCACAGTCTTGGAACAAGTAGTAATATTGAGGACAGTCTGCTAGTGCTCAGTGGTTATTAGTCAAAGTTTGGGAGCACGCAGTGGTAATTAGTCACAGTTTGAGAGCACGCAGTAATTTTGGTCACAGTCTGGGAGTGTGCGGTGGTGTTGGTCACAGTCTGGGAGCGCGCGGTGGTGTTGGTCACAGTCTGGGAGCACACAGTGGTTATTAGTCGTAGTCTGGGAGCGCATGGGATGTTATTAGTCACAGTCTAAGAAGCACACAGTGGTTATTAGTTAGAGTCTGGGAGCGCACGGTGGTGTTGGTCACAGTCTGGAGCGCACAGTGGCTATTAGGCAAAGACTGGGAACACGCTGTGGTTATAAGTCACAGTCTGGGAGCGTGCAGTGGTTATTAGTCACAGTCTGGGAGCATGCGGTGGTGTTGGTCACAGTCTGGGAGCGCGCAGTGGTGTTGGTCACAGTCTGGGAGCACATGGTGGTGACGGTCACAATCTGAGTGCGTAGTGGTTATTAGTCACAGTCTGGAAGCACGTGGTTATTAGTCATAGTCTGGGAGCACGTGGTTCTGTTGGTCACAGTCTGGGAGTGTGTGGTGGTTATTAGTGCCAGTTAGGGAGCGTGCGGTCTTATTGGTCACAGTCTGCTAGAACGCAGTGGTATTAGTGAGAGTCTGGGAGGGCGCTCTGTTATTACTCACAGTCTGGGAGCGCACGGTGGTAATGGGGACAGTCTTGGAGCACACAATGGTTATTAGTCACAGTCTTGGAACAAGTAGTAATATTGAGGACAGTCTGCTAGTGCTCAGTGGTTATTAGTCAAAGTTTGGGAGCACGCAGTGGTAATTAGTCACAGTTTGAGAGCACGCAGTAATTTTGGTCACAGTCTGGGAGTGTGCGGTGGTGCTGGTCAGGGCCGCCATCAGGGGGTGACAACCATGACGGTTGTCACGGGCCCGGCGGCCCTGGGGGGCCCGGACTGACACAACACACACACACACACACACTGCATACACTGACACAACACACACACACACTGCATACACTGACACAACACACACACACACACACACACTGCATACACTGACACAACACACACACACACACACACTGCATACACTGACACAACACACACACACACACACACTGCATACACTGACACAACACACACACACACACACACTGCATACACTGACACAACACACACACACACACTGCATACACTGACACAACACACTGACACAACACACACATACTGCATACACTGACACAACACACACACACTGCATACACTGACACAACACACACACACACACACACACACACACACACACTGCATACACTGACACAACACACACACACTGCATACACTGACACAACACACACACACACTGCATACACTGACACAACACAAACACACACACTACATACACTGACACAACACACACACACTGCATACACTGACACAACACACACACACTGCATACACTGACACAACACACACACACACACACTGCATACACTGACACAACACACACACACACACTGCATACACTGACACAACACACACACACACTGCATACACTGACAACACACACACACACTACATACACTGACACAGCACACACACTGCATACACTGACACAACACACACACACACACTACATACACTGACACAGCACACACACACTACATACACTGACACAACACACACACATTGCATACACTGACACAACACACACACACACACACACACATTGCATACACTGACACAACACACACACACTGCATACACTGACACAACACACACACTACATACACTGACACAGCACACACACTGCATACACTGACACAACACACACACTACATACACTAACACAACACACACACTCTGCATACACTGACACAACACATTCTGCATACACTAACACAACACACACTGCATACACTAACACAACACACACTCTGCATACACTGACACAAAACACTATGCATACACTGACACAAAACACTATGCATACACCAACACAACACACTATGCATACACCAACACAACACACTCTGCATACACCAACACACTCTGCATACACCAACACAACACACTCTGCATACACCAACACAACACACTCTGCATACACTGACACAACACACTCTGCATACACTGACACAACACACTCTGCATACACTGACACAACACACACTGCATACACTAATACAACACACACTGCATACACTAACACACACACTGCATACACTAACACAACACACACACACACACACACACACACACTGCATACACTGACACAACACACACACACACACACTGCATACACTGACACAACACACACACACACACACACACACTGCATACACTGACACAACACACACACACACACTGCATACACTGACACAACACACACACACACACACTGCATACACTGACACAACACACACACACACACTGCATACACTGACACAACACACTGACACAACACACACATACTGCATACACTGACACAACACACACACACTGCATACACTGACACAACACACACACACACACACACTGCATACACTGACACAACACACACACACTGCATACACTGACACAACACACACACACACTGCATACACTGACACAACACAAACACACACACTACATACACTGACACAACACACACACACTGCATACACTGACACAACACACACACACTGCATACACTGACACAACACACACACACACACACTGCATACACTGACACAACACACACACACACACACTGCATACACTGACACAACACACACACACACTGCATACACTGACAACACACACACACACTACATACACTGACACAGCACACACACTGCATACACTGACACAACACACACACACACACACTACATACACTGACACAGCACACACACACTACATACACTGACACAACACACACACATTGCATACACTGACACAACACACACACACACACACACATTGCATACACTGACACAACACACACACACACTGCATACACTGACACAACACACACACTACATACACTGACACAGCACACACACTGCATACACTGACACAACACACACACACACTACATACACTAACACAACACACACACTCTGCATACACTGACACAACACATTCTGCATACACTAACACAACACACACTGCATACACTAACACAACACACACTCTGCATACACTGACACAAAACACTATGCATACACTGACACAAAACACTATGCATACACCAACACAACACACTATGCATACACCAACACAACACACTCTGCATACACCAACACACTCTGCATACACCAACACAACACACTCTGCATACACTGACACAACACACACTGCATACACTAATACAACACACACTGCATACACTAACACACACACTGCATACACTAACACAACACACACACACACACACAACATGCACTCTGCATACACTACACACTAACACACTCACTGCATCCACTATACTGACACACACTCTGCATTCGCTACACATTAACACACTCTGCATTCACTACACTAACACACACTCTGCATCCGCTACACACTAACACACTCTCTGCATTCACTACACATTAACACTCTGCATTCACTACACTAACACACACTCTGCATCCGCTACACACTAACACACTCTCTGCATTCACTACACTAACACACACTCTGCATCCGCTACACACTAACACACTTTCTGCATTCACTACACTAACACACTCTCTGCATTCACTACACATTAACACACTCTCTGCATTCACTACACATTAACACACTCTCTGCATTCACTACACATTAACACACACTCTGCATTCACTACAAATTTACACACACACTACATTCATTACAATGACACACTCTGCATTCACTACACCCTAACACACACTCTGCATTTATTACACACTAACACACACTCTGCATTCACTAAACTATGCACACACTCTGCATTCACTACACTAACATACACTCTGCATCAACTGTGCACACAGCATCCACTACACAAACATCCTGTATTCACAGTACACACACTACATCCACCACAAATTGAAACACTCTGCATTCACTATACACAGACACTGTGTCTAATACACACACTACATCCACTACATCCACTAAACACATTTCATCTAGTACATACAAACACTACATTCACTACACAAACACACACTACATCACTGTACACACACTACATCCACTACTCAAACACTCTCTGCATTCACTACACATTAACACTCTGCATTCACTACACTAACACACACTCTGCATCCGCTACACACTAACACACCCTCTGCATTCACTACACATTAACACAGTGCATTTACTACACTAACACACACTCTGCATCCGCTACACACTAACACATTCTCTGCATTCCCTACACATTAACACACACTCTGCATTCCCTACACATTAACACACACTCTGCATTCCCTACACATTAACACACACTCTGCATTCACTACACATTAACACACACTCTGCATTCACTACACATTAACACACACTCTGCATTCACTACACATTTACACACACTCTGCATTCACTGCACTAACACACACACTACATTCATTACACTGACACACTGCATTCACTACACACTAACACACACTCTGCATTCATTACACACTAACACACACTCTGCATTCACTAAACTATGCACACACTCTGGATTCACTATACTGACACACACTCTGCATTAACTGTACACACAGCATCCACTACACAAACATCCTGTATTCACAGTACACACACTACATCCACCACAAATTGAAACACTCTGCATTCACTATACACAGACACTGCGTCTAATACACACACTACATCCACTACAGACACTGCATCCACTAAACACATTTCATCTAGTACATACAAACACTACATCCACTACACAAACACACACTACATCACTGTACACACACTACATCCACTACTCAAACACACTCTGCGTTCACTATACACACTGCATCCGCTACACAAACACACACTCTGCATTCACTGCACAAACAGTATCTAATGCACACAAACACTACATCCATTACACACATTCTAATTCACTTCCACTATACACACCACATTCAGTCCCGCATCATTGTCAGCAGACTAGGTAGGGCGTGGGCGGGCCCGGGAGGGAGGGGGCGGGGGAGGGGGGGGCCCAGACCTTGTGCTTTGTCAGGGGCCCCAAAATTTCTGATGGCAGCCCTGGTGCTGGTCATTCCGTTTGACTATTCACTGCATGCAGAGGAAGGTGGAGTACTTGTGCTAAAGCTGGGCATTAAATATACGTGAATAAGAATATTTTGTCCGTGCTGTCTTTTTCCTTTGAAAGGATATATTTGAAGAAGCTGATACAGCTAGAGCAGGCTATTACGGCTCTATCCTTGTGAGTGTAAATTTCGTAGAAACACCACAATAAAAAGTTTTTAAATAGATTTACACTATTATTGTTTTTTTTTTGTCTCTCCCTTTTACATGTTTATTGCTATTGGAGAGGACGCATACATGTATGTATAATTTTGTTTAACACTTTAAGTGCACGTTTTAACTTTTGCACTTTATCACATATTGCACATTTGGCACTTTAGATAATTTGGTCTTAAAGACACAGCGCACCTTTATTTTGAGTTGTTTTGTATTGTAAGAGTGTTGTGTTGGAGCTTTACACTTTATAAGGTGCAGCTTTTCTTATGTTATATATTCTCTGATATTTGTATTTAGATTTTAAGACAATTCTTACTAGCGCCTATTTTTACTTGCTTTTGGTATATGAATAAAATACATAGTTGTGGCGGAACTTACCAACGATTTCATGTTTTTCCCTCACTTTGCATGTTTTACCCCTTTTTTGTTCGGGAGTACTGCATTTGAACGACACACATTCATCTCCCGAACGAGCACCATCCCTCTACCCCATTAGAACGTTCATACCAGCAACTTAAGTGAAACTGCAAGGGAAGTGATTACTGAATGCTTCTCTGGGTGGTCGCCATTTCGTATAACCGAACGTACGAGGTAGACAAAAGAATGGCCGCCATCTTCTCTCCCGAACATAGGCAGCAGTACTTGGACGTCAAGTGCCTGGAACTCTTTTCGGCTAGGCACTCACACAAACAACGGTAAAACTTAGACCGCTGCCCCGTGTTCACATGGTGTTTGCACAGGAACCCTTGAACAGAGACAGTCCGGGACACCTATTTCCCTAGAAATATTCTGGGCTAGTGCCTCGTGTCCGGCCGGTCAAAACATTACCCCAGTGGTATTCCAGTTTCACCAAACCGATCTGAGTGATATTTCAATATGTTACACTCAGATCAGGGCTATCTGGGGATATGACTTTTGTGGGGTTCCTAGTTATGGTGGGGACACTTTTGGGGTACTGTATATTTTGTATGGATATTCTGTACCTAAGAGATAATTGAATTATAAGTTTTTCTCAGGCACAGAGGATCTTGGGATTGAAAACCCTGTATAATTGTGTTGGAGACCCTGTCTGTGCATAAAAGCCGTGTGTTGCCTGAATAAACTCAGTTGACTCCCAGGACTATGTTTCATCTGGTTACTGGGGGAATGGATGTCTGCATGTTTTATTGGTTCCAGAGTGGCTGAGTGAATGAATTAGTGGAGGTAACTGGTCGGGTTACCCGTGGTTCATTACAATAGTTTTTGTCACATTGTTCCCCCCAGTTCCATGGTGCGGCATACCCGCCTAGACCCCAACCGGTTGGCTTGGGGATTGTGAAGGATTTTCATGTATTTGCCTGTGGGCCCTCAGTTAAACCTTCTCCCTGCTGTTTAAATGCCTGTATCAGTTTGGTTCAATATGTATGAAAGGAATGTATCCGTTTACCGAACGGAGACCACACATCCTGGGTAGCAATCAGCATTAGAACACAGAGAAAACCGCGACTTAACTGCTACTAGGTGGCCGCCATTCGACATACGAACGTGGCGAGAACAAAGGATGGCGGCCATCTTAGAACTCACGAATGCGGTCAGCGGGGCTTACGCATGGATTAACACAAAAAGAATTCAGCGCTAGTAATCTACCTCTTAGTCAAGGTAGGCAGCAACCCAAATGAAGGAAAACCCCTCGGGTCCTTCGGTGCATAGATACAAAACGTATGAACGTGGCAAGAACAAAGGATGGCGGCCATCTTAGAACTCACGAATGCGGTCAGCGGGGCTTACGCATGGATTGCCTGGAACTAATTTCGGCACGGCAACCATGCGAATGCCCGGTCCCCATGGAAGTCCTGGATGAATGCGTTCCCCTCTATGAATCAAACTGGCGTTCGGTAGATAGAATCTACCGAATGAGAGGAACGTTCACATGTAACCAGCTGCACCATACGAACGGTGGTTTTCGTGTAGTTAGCTGTGAACGGAGACCGGCTCTTGCTACTGATTCTATGGAACTCTAGATCGGATACCTGCACATGGCGAGCCGGTCAATCTTCCACACGATGCGACACGGAAACTACCGAACGGAAATTCATGAAATTTGGATATATGACTACCAGTATCCTCAGCTACCCAGGGATGTTGAAATTATGTTTGTATGTTGTATAAAAATAACTTTTCGGAGATTGTTAAAAAACTATAAATGTTCTGGCCAGCAGATAATTGAGCTGTGTATATTGTTAAAACTCAATTATCTAGCCTGGCCCAGAGGAGGAGTTTTGTGTTGCATAAATTGTGAGTTCTGTGTGCCAGTAAAAGAGTCTTGTTCCAGCATTAAGCTTTGGCTCATGTGTGGATTATTCGGCGATTACAGGGATATTTCTACTCGTGGAATATTGGGTGACTTTCTTTTATGGGAAGAAGGGAGTACTTGACGGAGTAACTGATTGTACCGCCAAAACTGGTTGGCAGCGGCGGGATTTTCCCTTCTACTTCCGTTACACCAGGATTCCAAGCAGACACTGGGAACAGTGAGTGGAAGGCTGGTATACCCTGCTTAAAATAAATACACTGAAAGCGCTACTGGAAGCTCGTGGAAGGATTGCTAGCAACAAAACCAAGCAGGTCATTATAGCAGAGTTAATGGAGCTAGACCGAGAGAACTTGGTTGCAGCAATGCCAGCTGTACAAGAGATGGAGACACCAGTGATTCAGGAGGAGGAATCACCAGCCAACAAAGAAATGAGAGAGAAACTAGCATGATTCGGTCCGAACCCAACGGCTGACATTATTCTGAAAGTAATGAGCCTTTTAGCGGAGGAGGCTAAACAAAAAAGAGACGCAGAGCTACAATTAAAACTGGCAGCGGTCCAGCAGGTAGCAGCCCACTCCCCAAACAGTGAGTACAACACAGCGGATACAAAGAAAATTCCGTTCAGCGCTTTTAAAGCTTTTGACGAAAAAGACTGTGAGATTGATAACTATTTAGCAGATTTTCAGCGACAATGTAACCTGCACCGGATAGCTAAGGAAGAATGGGTTTCGATATTGTCAGGAAAGCTGTCAGGCAAGGCCTCTGATGCTTTCCGGGCTGTACCAGAACAGGAGATCCATAGCTACGCCAGGGTTAAAGAAGCACTCCTGGCCCGTTATGCAGTAACCCCAGAGTCCTACCGACAGAAGTTCAGGGACTCACGCAAAACCGCTAAAGATTCCTACGTGGAATGGGCATGCCAGTTATCCCTGTCGGCTTCAAACTGGGTTAACAGTAGCCAGGCCGCCACCGCGGAGGAGATTTTGCAACTGATACTCCTGGAACAGTTTTACAACCATATCCAGGCGGATGTCAAAGACTGGGTGAGAGACCCCAGGCCCCTGTCTCTACCAGAGGCCGCCAAGCTGGCGGCTGAGTATGCGGATACTCGCAAAACTAACCAAGTCGCACCACGGGTACAGCCTCCAAAACCTTTAGTGCCATCACACCCACCAGCAGCCCGATACCAACCCCCTAACCGACCGGTGACTTCTAACCCTCGCTATCCACGACAGGACGTCAGCGAGCTACGTTGCTTCCGGTGCCAACAGCTGGGTCACATCCGACAGAATTGCCCCATGGACAATCACACCAGGTCAAATTGGTCTCGACCTGGGTACCATCAACCACCAGCAGCAGCCCATTGTGTAGATTCGACTTGGGATCCCAAGGAGCTGGGTCAGGAAGAACCATTGGGCACCCTTTACGAAGCCCTCATGGTGCAATCCACCATCACAGACAATCGGAAACACCATTGCCAACTGGTCATGGTTAACGGAAGACAGCATGGGGATTAAGAGACAGTGGTGCGACCATCACACTAGTACAACGACATCTCATTAACGCATCGGAGAAGCCGGGGAAATCAATTGCTGTGAGAGTGGCAGGGGGGGCAGTGTATCACATTCCTACCGCACAAGTACACCTGGACTGGGGTGCAGGAGCTGGCAATGTTCAAGTGGGCGTAATGAAAGACTTACCCTCTGAAGTCGTGTTGGACAATGACATTGGGCCCCTGACTTCGGCGTTCGCCTCATCCACCGCTCAGGAGGCCCACGCAGTAACCACCAGAGCACAAAATCGCGCTGCCGAGAGCCATCCGCTTCCTACTGAGACCCAGGTAAGCCAACCCGACCTACCCCTGACTATCGAACCCCTTCCTTGGGACACCCCAGAAGACTTTGGGCGGGAGGTGACCGGAGACCCTTCCCTCAGAAAGTATCGAGAGAAGGCCAGGAGGGGAACGGGGGGGTTAGAGAAGGAACAGTTTATCTGGGAAAAAGGCCGCTTGTACAGGCTCACCGAGACACGGGTTAACGCACCTGGGCCTAGGCAAAAACGCCAGCTGGTAGTTCCACGGAAATACCGGCGGGAGTTATTGAGAATTGGGCACGACGTTCCTCTGGCAGGACACTTGGGAATACGCAGGACGGGATATCGGGTGACCCAGAACTTTTTCTGGCCTGGGGTATCCGATGACGTCCGGGCGTATTGCTAGACGTGCGAGATATGTCAACGCATAGGTAAGAAGGGAGACCACCCAAAGGCTAAACTGGTCTCCATGCCCATAATTGAAGAACCGTTCATGAGGGTAGCCGTGGGCATCATAGGACCAACCTAGCCGTTCTGGCAAACGTTATATCCTCACAGTGGTAGATTACGCCACCCGTTACCCCGAAGCGGTGGCCCTTTCTAACATACAGGCTGAGACGGTGGCAGATGCGCTAGTCAGGATCTTCTCCCGAGTGGGCTTTCCCAAGGAGGTACTGTCCGACCAAGGTACGCAGTTCACGGCCGAGGTAACCCAGCAGATATGGAAAGTCTGTGGAGTTAAATCCCTGACTAATGGCCTGTGTGAACGCTTCAACGGGACGCTAAAGAAAATGTTGAAGTCATTCACGGGGGCGTACAAGGATTGGGAGCGGTTCCTGCCACACCTTCTCTTTGCCTACCGAGAGGTGCCGCAGGAATCAACCGGATTCTCACCCTTCAAACTCCTATATGGGAGGCGGGTGAGAGGGCCTTTAGATCTTATCAAGGACCACTGGGAGGGGCAGACAGAGATTAAGGGGATCCCGGTTGTACCTTATGTGCTGGAACTGCGGGACCGCATGGAGGAACTAGCCCAGGCGGTGCAGGGAAACCTCCAGGCGGCCCAGCAGCGTCAGAAAGTATGGTATGACCGACGGGCGAGGCACCGGAGCTTTCAGATCGGCCAAAAAGTCATGGTGCTAAGACCAGTCCGAACAGACAAGCTCCGGCCGCCTGGCAGGGCCCCTATAAAGTTATAGGGCAGATATGCGACACCACCTACACCATAGCTAGCTGCGAGGATGAGGATGTGAAGCGAACCTTTCACATCAACATGCTTAAGGCCTATCAGGGCAGAGGAAGTGACCGCTATCTGTGCACCAGCAGGGGAAGACACAGAGACACTACCTCTTCCCGACCTATTGGGCAGCAACAAAGGGAGGACCCAGATAGAGAAAGTCCAGCTAGGTGAACAGCTAGGATCACAAGAGAGGGCTCAAGCTGTCCGCTTGCTAGAAACCAAACAGGCCACATTCTCTCAGGAGCCTGGGTACACACTCCTAGCCGTCCACAAGGTGGAGACTCCAGGGCAAGCACCCCTGAGGCAGCCCCCTTACCGTATTCCGGAAGCAGTCCGAGAAGGGATGCGGAAGGAAATCGATGAGATGCTTCGGCTAGGAGTAATAGAACACTCAGAAAGTCCTTGGGCCTCGCCGGTAGTCCTAGTACCAAAGAAGGACGGGACAACCCGCTTCTGCGTGGATTACCGGCGACTCAACGACAAGACAGTTTCTGACGCCTATCCAATGCCACGGATGGACGAACTGCTTGACCGTTTCTCTGCATGGAAGTATCTGACCACAATTGACCTATGTAAGGGATATTGGCAGATTCCCCTAGCAGAAGATGCCATACCCAAGTCTGCCTTCATCACCCCGTTCGGCCTATACCAATTCCGGGTTATGCCATTCGGGATGAAGAATGCCCCGGCCACCTTCCAATGGATGGTGGACCAATTACTGGGGGGTCTCCAGGACTACGCATGCGCCTACCTGGATGACATCGCCATCCATAGCGATACCTGGGAAGCGCACCTAGAACACGTAGGGGTAGTATTAGATAGGATAAGGGGGGCCGGGCTGACCCTGAAACCAGACAAATGTCATTTGGGTATGGCGGAGGTACAATATTTGGCCCACCGAGTCGGATGTGGTAAGCCGGAGCTGGCTAAGATCGAGGCCGTTGCCAACTGGCCCACTCCCCACACCAAGACACAAGTCATGGCTTTCCTGGGCAAAGCCGGCTATTACAGACGCTTTGTACCCGACTATAGCGCCCTAGCCAAACCCCTGACCGACCTGACCAAAAAGAAGTTACCCCGACAAGTCCTGTGGTCCCCGGAATGCGAGGTGGCTTTCCAAGCACTAAAGAATGCTCTCGTTAATGCTTCAGTGTTGGTTACCCCAGATCCTAACAAAAGGTTTATTGTCCACACAGACGCTTCAATGTTTGGACTGGGGGCAGTACTAAGCCAGATCGGAGAGGATGGGGGGGAGCACCCGGTGGCATACTTGAGTCGGAAGCTGTTGCCAAGGGAGGTCAGTTATGCCACCATTGAGAAGGAGTGTTTGGCCTTGGTATGGGCACTCAAAAAGCTCACACCCTATCTCTATGGCCGGGCCTTCACCCTCATCACGGATCACAATCCCCTGGTTTGGCTCAACCGGGTCTCAGGGGATAACGCCCGTTTGCTGCGCTGGAGCCTGGCTTTACAGCCCTATGACTTTACTATTCATTATCGCCCAGGCAAGCAAAACGGGAATGCTGATGGACTGTCGCGTCAAATTGACTTGGCCTCAGATTAAAAACTTTGGAAAGTCCCATCAACCCTATTGGACCAGGAAAGGTCCAACCGAGTTGCCGGAGCAGGGAGAAAAAGGGGGGCCATTGTGAAGGATTTTCATGTATTTGCCTGTGGGCCCTCAGTTAAACCTTCTCCCTGCTGTTTAAATGCCTGTATCAGTTCGGTTCAATATGTATGAAAGAAATGTATCCGTTTACCGAACGGAGACCACACATCCTGGGTAGCAATCAGCATTAGAACACAGAGAAAACCGCGACTTAACTGCTACTAGGTGGCCGCCATTCGACATACGAACGTGGCGAGAACAAAGGATGGCGGCCATCTTAGAACTCACGAATGCGGTCAGCGGGGCTTACGCATGGATTAACACAAAAAGAATTCAGCGCTAGTAATCTACCTCTTAGTCAAGGTAGGCAGCAACTCTTCGGTGCATAGATACAAAAAGATATGGAAGGGCTGCGCCAAATAAGGGTAGATAGTCCAGTAAAGTGTTGCTAGGGTGCCAATAGATGGTCTAGGATACTTGATAGAGGTCCTCTGTGGATGCGTCTAGTGTAGACCATTCCGTATATGTAAATACAAGAGAGGGAGAGGCGACTAATGGTATAGTATGAAAGTTCAGGGTGTGATAGGTAACAAAATGTAGAGAACTCACATTCAAGAGAGCTATGGCCAGCTCTGGTGTGGATTGCGTACAGCGGTATAATCCCCGCTTATGGGATATGTAGGGAGGGGGTCTCCGTCAACACCGTCTGGTAGTCCAGAACTCGGAAAAGAAAGACAGAAAGCGCTCTCAATTTTGATGTGGTTCAGTGTGCAGATAAGAAGAGGTAAAAAACTCACATTTGAGGGAGCTATGGCCAGCTCTGGTGTGGATAGCGTACAGCGGTATAATCCCCGCTTATAGGATTTGTAGCGGCGATACGTCCGTCAGCACCGTCTGGTGATCCAGGGCTCCAATATAGAAAAATAAAAAGCAGCAATAGTGCTCTCAATTGTGATAGGTTAAGAGAGTAGTAGAGGAAATAAAATAATACTCACAAAGATAGAGCAGAGGTACTGCTCTATGGATAGGCGCTGGTGGTATGATCCCCACCTAGGATTTCTTGGAGTACTGCCAGTGGAAGTAAAAGTAACCAGGAAAGGTTAAAATGCCAGGAATAGGTAAAAAAAGTTTAAAGTGCATAGAGAGTGCAATAAAAAGAGGATTGGTACAATAAAGTAGCCAAAAAACTTTTTTTTTTCCAATGTCTTAGTTTTTATTGACATTTTCTATCACAATAAACATACAGTAGGAAAAATTAAGGGTACAGAAAGAAGAAAGGGGGGGGGGGGGAAATACAGCCTTATGGTGGAACCAACTTTGATTCTTGATAACGCAGATCAAGTATACCAGGGTTACGTGTGCACCTTCGCAGGCGACTCCACTCGAGCCCGAAGATATGTAAATACAGAACAAAAACATATATTTTGACATTAACCCTTAATCCCTTAATCCTGTGGACAGACCCATACATGGAGTTTAAACGTAAAAACACATCAAATGATTAAGAGAGTCATCTTCACAGCCCGGGGTAGAGATCTACTTTGAGAGTGTTTAGTGACTTTTGTGTAGTGATAGATCCTCAGATGGCTCCTGTTGAGCTCTGAATTGAACCCATCTGTGCCAGCGTGCAGTGTACGTGTGTTCCCTGTTCTCAATGCGACTGGCCCACTCGTCGTATCAATGCGAGTGAGGACCTCGGAGAGGCTAGGGCTTTGTGGCTTTTTCCATCTATGTGCTATTGCTATTTTTGCCGCTATGAGGCAATGGGTGAATATGTGTATTTCATCTTCCCGTAGAGAGTGTGGGAGAATATGTAGGAGATAGATTTCCGGTGACTTTGGGACTGCTATGTTCAGCCTCTGTACTAGAAGCATTTCCATCTCTACCCAGAATTTCTCTATGATTGGGCAGGACCAGAACATATGTAGAGGCGTGCCTACTCCATTTTGGCACCTCCAACAAACTGGGGAGGCACTCTGGTATATATGTGCTAAGCGTGCAGGTACTAGATACCACCTCATCAATAGTTTGCAGAACGCTTCCTTGTGGCCTATGCTATGTGTAGCTCTTTTTACCTGTCCCAGTGTTGTCTACCAAGTGGCCTGGTCTACCTGTAT
Source organism: Pelobates fuscus (assembly GCF_036172605.1). Lineage (NCBI taxonomy): Eukaryota > Metazoa > Chordata > Amphibia > Anura > Pelobatidae > Pelobates > Pelobates fuscus. The sequence goes on along the minus strand of NC_086318.1, from coordinate 449,727,212 downwards.
GCTCAGGTCCTTCTCCCAAGCTCTCATGTAGGAGGGAGTTTCTTTAGTCCCTGCGGTTACGAGGGAGTTATAACATAGAGAAAGTGTTTTGGCGCCTTGTAATTTACCTAGGCATTTGAGGACAAAAGGTGGTGTTTGCGTTTTCCTATCTCTATGCAATTTGCGATTTTGTAGGATATTCTTTATGCGAAGATATGTAAATAGTTCCCTAGAGGGAAGGTTGAAAGACTGCTGTAGTGATGGATATGGTATTATGCCCTCTTTGTCAAAAAGGGTACTGACACGGTGGATACCATGTCTTGTCCACAGATCAAGATTCATGTCTGGTGTGTGGAGAGTAAGTATCCTTAGGGGCGCTACGTACATAAGATCCTTACTGATGCCCAGGTGGAGCAGTGCCTGACTCCATATACGGAGTAAATTTGCTGTTGGGGGTAGCATACAGCTATCTTTCATTTGCCTTTCTGGGCGCGCCCATAGGGCATCAACTACCGTTCCCCTCGGCATGCAAGCGTTTTCTAAAGCCAGCCATATGGGAGGTGTTTTACTTTCTAGAATTGTTATACCCTGTGCCAGGATTGCTGCTTTATAGTATAACTGTAGGTTGGGTATGTCAAGGCCCCCTTCTAAGAAGGGCCTCCATGTCAATTTTTGTGTGATTCGTGGAGGTTTCCTCTTCCAAATGTGTGCGTTAATAGTGGATTGGAGTCTTTTTATTATCGTGTTCGGAACCGCTATTGGGAGGGTGCGAAAGAGGTATAGGATGTGTGGTAAGATCATCATTTTAACTGTGTTTATGCGACCCAGCCATGAGGCCCCTTTGTCGTCCCACTGTTTGAGTTGGAGGTCCAGTTTTTGCAGGAGAGGAATATGATTCACTTTAGTGACCAATGAGGGCGAAGTAGGCAGTTGGATGCCTAGGTATGAGATTGAAGATTTACACCAGTCGAAGGGGTATTTGGATTGGAGGGGTAACAGTTCGTGGTGTGGCATATGGATCGCTAAGGCCTGTGACTTCTTTACGTTATTTTTGTAATATGACACTCTGCCGTATCTATCTAGTAATGCTAGGAGATGGGGGAGGGAGTGAGATGGTTCAGTAAGAAACAGTAAGATGTCATCTGCGAACAATGCGGTTTTCATGGGTCCTAAGGGGGTATGAATCCCTTTGATGTCGTTCATTTGTTTTATGTGTGTGATCAGTGGTTCCAGGCACAATATAAAAATCAACGGGGAGAGAGGACAGCCTTGTCTTGTGCCATTGGTTATTGAGAACGGCCTAGAGAGGAACCCAGTGTTGTATACTTTGGCCGTGGGTTTTGAGTATAAGGCCATTATGCTCTTTTGAAATGGTTCAGGAAACCCTAGTTTGGTCAGTACTGCTGCCATATAACCCCAATGCAGGCGGTCGAACGCTTTCTCAGCGTCAAGTGCCAGCAGTAAGCCCTGTTGTTGGGTAGTTTGTGCCCATTGAATCAAATTTAGGAAGTGGCGTGTGTTATCTCCTGGTTGTCGAGATGGGACAAAACCTGCCTGTTCCGGGGAGACTAGATCCTGTAGCATTGGCTTTATGCGTGTCGCTAGGAGTTTTGCATACAATTTGGTGTCTGCATTCAACAATGAGATTGGTCTCAGGTTGGCGCATTCTGTGGGGGGTTTCCCAGGTTTTGGCAGAGTTATGACATGAGCTAGGAGCATCTCAGTTGGGATGTTCCCTGTGTCTTTGACGTGATTGAATAGGTTTGTAAGATGGGGTGTGAGGTGCGTGGCCAACTTAATGTAGAAGGAGTTTGGGAAACCGTCAGGTCCCGGTGCTTTGTGTTTGGGAAGCGTTTTAATGGTTTGGAGTATTTCATCCTCCGTGAATGGTGCTAGCAGAGAAGATTTTTGTGTTTCTGTTAGGGAGGGGAGGTCCACCAGGCCGAGGAAATCTAGGATATCAGAGCTGGAGGGCTGGTGGGTGTCCTCCGCTCTGCTAAGGTTATATAGCGAATCGTAGTAGGAGGCCAATTCCTCCACTATGTCTTGAGGATTGTAGAGTTTTACGTTGACTGATGATGTCATGTATGGGAGTTTGGATTGTAGGCTGCGTGACTTCAATCGGCGTGCCAGTAGTCTGCCAGCCTTGTTGCCCTGCATGTAGTGAGTTAAGTTTAATTTGCGCATGTGTTGTTCCATAGTGTGTAGGGATATTGTATGTAGTTCTGTCTTTATTCGATTAGTCAAGGCGGTTAATTTTTTGGAGGGGTTGTGTTTGTTTTTAGTCTCGATTTGTTCCTCTATCAGGCGCTCTCTTTTTTGGTTGGTTTTCTTTTTGCGGTTCGCTCCTGCTTGTATGAGTAGACCTCTCACTACCGCTTTGAGAGCCAGCCATTGTGTTAGGACGCTTGTCCCATCGTTGGCATGATCTTCATAAAATAGCTTGATAGTGTTGGTCAGCTTGCATGTTAGTGGGACATCGTTTAGTAGGGAGTCATTCAGCCTCCACGTACTTCTGCCCCTCACTCGGTATAAGGTTTTGAACGTGGTAATGACCGGGGCATGGTCCGACCACGTTCTGGTACCAATTTCTACATTTACTACGTTTTGAAGTGTTATATTGTCTACCATGCACATATCTATACGAGAGTATGCGTGGTGTACGTGTGAGAAGTATGTGCAGTCTTTCCCGCTTGGGAAGGGGTTACGCCAGGTGTCATAGAGGTTGTGCGTGTGGAGGAGTGCTGACAGTTTACGGCTAAGGGACGTGGCTTGGTGTGAAGGCTGTTTGTTTTGGGTCCTCTGGATGTCCAATTTGGGGTCTAAAGTGCAGTTAAAGTCCCCGCAAATAATGGTATGCCCTTGTCTGAGGTTTTCCACTTTGTTGAGCGCCTTGTGCAGGAAGGGGGCTTGGGCTTCATTAGGAGCATATAGAGAGGCTACTGTCACCATAATCCCATTCAGTGTACCTACTAAAATTAGTAGTCTGCCTTGTGTATCCTGATATATCGCAGACTGTTGAAAGACCCAATCTTGGTGGAATAGTATAGAGACACCTTTAGATTTGTGGGGCGAGAGTGCATGGTAGATTTGTGGATAACAAGTGGGGCGGAAGTTTGGAGGATTTCTTATACAGAGGTGGGTTTCCTGAAGACAGACAATAGCTGCTTTAGAGTCGTGTATTTCCCTCAACGCAGAGTGTCTCTTGAACGGGCTGTTCAAGCCATTTACGTTCATGGAGAGACATTTAAATTGGTGTGCCATTACAAGGGAAATGGGGGGTCGATGGATTGGTTGTGTTGCCGTGAGGCATGTGGTGTCGCGTGGTAGGTCCAGCATAGGCTGTGGAGTGGGGTGAGATCTGAGTAATGTCGAGAGTGTTCGGTTCTCCGAGAACCAGTCGGTATTTGTTTACCGGGGAAGTAGATCAAGTGCAGGCTGTGAAAGGTAACGGGGAGGGAGCAGTATAGGAAAACATACACAAAAATACACATTATACAAAAAAAGAATAAACCATACTCTCTTCTGTGAGAGTGTACCCATGGATGGGCTGGAATAGTAACATGCTCAATTCCAGTAACCATCCTGTTAGGGGAACGTGGGGGGCTAAGCTCGCTCCGGAGCCATAGTGGTGGTGGTGGATACGTTTACAGCACATTCGTATGTGCAGAGGAAGCGACAAAGCTGTAGTGTAAGTAGCCTATATGTAGTACCTTGTAGTTTGGCACCAGGAGTTTAGGAAGATTAATGTGGACTCCGCTTCAATAGGGGTTAGGGGTTGTAGGCGTAACTACGTCTACTGTTGGGAACTATGAGCTTGTAACGTATCTACATATGTGTTTTTTTTTTTTTTCTTTTCTTTTTTTTTTCTTAGTTCAGCGTATGCTGGCCTATGTAACACTGAGGACTAGCCGGTCCCTGCCTACCATATTGCATGCTACGACCCATTGAGTTTTAGATACCGATGTGCCAGTAGCCAATTTGTTTGACCGTTAGTTATGGAGCCTAGGTGTAACCGGCTATTTGTCGAGAGTGCCCCGGGCCACTTGATGTGGTAGTGTGACCTAAAAGGTATGCGACCCGGTTGGGTCAATGGTGTGCCCTCACATGGGCACTTTAGGGCAGCAGTTGTATCGTTTGTAGGACAGTGAGTGGAGGGTGTTGGTAGGTCGGTGTCTGTTACCAGGCTCCGCCATCATGCCACCCAGTTAAATTGCTATACCCAAGAGTTCGGGGAATGGGGCGACACTTCATTTATACACACTGTACCTTAAAAACCAGAGACTGCATTTTTCTTAAATACACATATCGGCACATGTGACCTTAGTGATAAGCCTTTTGTTTGTGTAGGCATATTACAGGCAATGACAGGCGATGACCCATTGAGCTGTAGGTAAATAATGTGATTGTGCCTGACTTTGCGTAGCATTTATTGAAGAGGCCGGGGTATAAACTATTATTGGTCGAGGGCGTCCCGGACTTCGTGGTGTGTCATTGGGACCCCTATGGTGAGCGACCTGGTGGGACGGTGGCGTGTCCGCCTATGGGTACTCTAGAGCATCATTGGTTTCGTTTTGTGGTGTGGCGAGTGGAGGGGGATAGATGGGTCGGTGCCTGCCACCAGACTCCGCCACCATGCCATACATTAACGTACTTGTGCAAGAGTGCGGGGAATGGAGTGTCACGTCACTGATACATACCATACATAGAAATCAGTGAATGCATTTCCTTATTATAACATATGCCAGCATATGTAGCCGCAATGCTCAGTCTTACGTTTGTGGAGCATAATACAGGCGGTGATCTAATGGGCTTTAGATAAATAATATGATTGTACCCAACTTTGCGTGGTAGTTATGTAAAGAACCAGAGTACAAACATTTATTGGTCGGGGACCTCGTGGTGTGTTAGTGGGGCCCATATGTGTCAACGGGTGTGCAGCCCGGTTGGGTCGGTGGTGTGTCCGCAACATGGGCACTATTAGGGTAATATGCGCTCCGCTTATATTGCGGTGAGTGGAGGGGATTGGTAGGTCGGTGCCTACATCTAGGTTCCTCCGCCATGTCCCTACATTGGAACGCTATATGTAGGGTTGCGGGAAGAGGAGTGGCATGGCAGCTATGTCCAACATTCATATAAACCAATATTTAGATTGCAGATACTAATACCAGTGTAGTAGATCGCCATTCGTCAATACGCTTTAAGAGTCATTTGGTCAGTCCATTTATCCTGGTGCCTCGTGTCGGGTTAGTGTTGGTGTTGGCCCACCATCTTCCATTCCGGTTGGAATCGTTGTGGAGATGGCTCTGTAGGTTTGGTTGGGCCTTGAGGATCCCAAAGGCCCCAGCCTTTCAAAACGGACAGTCCTTGGTCCGGATCTGCCAGAACATGTTGCTTGCCGTTACGCCACACTAGGAGTTTTGTAGGGAAACCCCATTTATATGCAACTTTATGATTCCGCAGGGTCCTTGTGATCGTGATGAAATCTCTTCTACGCGCCATAGTCAGGGCCGAGGGGTCCGCGTACAGTTGGATACCATCGTATGGTGGGGGTAGATTTTTCGCCGCTCTCGCCGCCTGGAGGAGAGCCTCTTTAGATTTGTAGTGGTGAAACCGGGTGATTACGTCTCGTGGAGTGTCAGGCGTGAGGCGCGGAGGCCGTGGTAGACGGTGTATTCTGCTCCCACGCTGTGCCGGTTAACGTCGGCACCATTTCTGCGCACATGGCGGTGACATATTGGGTAAGTTGGTCCGTTGTGATGGACTCCGCTATTCCCCGAAATCTCACGTTATTTCTTCGCGACCTATCCTCCATGTCTGCTAGTTTTTGCCATAATTTGGCTTTGTCAGCTTCCAGTGCATGAAGCTTATCCGCTGCTATGTTGTGGGCTGAGCAGAGCTCTTCTGTTTTTTGTTCTAGGTGATCCGTCCGGTCTCCTGGCTCCGCTATTTCTTGATGGATACCAGAGACAACGGTGGTAAAATCTTCCCTAATAGTAGATCGTAAGTCCTGTAACATTGTCTTGAGATAAAGTTTAGTAACCTGCCCTTCCATTTCAGGGTCAGATAGTTGATCGGGACTTATTCCATGCTCAGCCGCTGGAATGGCGGGAACTGTCCCCGCGCCATCTTGGGACGGCTTGTGCTTATCTTTCTTCGTGGTCTGGACGGGTCCGTTAGTTTCGTTTGCTTTGAGGGGGACATCGTTGTAATGGTGTGATCGCCCTCACTGTTCTACCTCTGGTAGTAGTCTTTTCCAGTCGTTTTTTGTGCTTTTAAAGTAGCTTTATGGCTCGTATAGAGAGGAGCTCTTACCCCATGCGACCGTTCAGGCCGGAAGTCAGACATGCCCCCCCGCCAAAAAACTTTTACTGATCTAAAATACACAATAAGATACAGAATTAATAACCATAAATGCGTTTCACCATAAGTGGCTTCTTCAGAATGGGATACAAGTAGTAACCTGGCAGGGGTTGTTTAAATAGAGTAAACAGTATATATACACAAGCAAAAAAAAAAAGGCGCTGTGTGATATAAATAATAATAAATAACTTTTAAATCAGTGAAACACTATGTATTGCTATAAAGCTGCACCTCAAAGTTGTTTAAATAGGGCGATGTTCATTTGAAAATTGCGCCAAAAGTGTAATTGGCCAATCAGAGACAAGTTTTAAAAACACTTTTAAAAATTAGGATTCAAAAGTATGGGAGTGATGTTATAAGGGTGATGAGTCCATTTAAATTATTTAAATGTAAAAACGAGGGTGAGAAAGTTGTTGTTTTTTAAAAAATAAATAAAATAAAAAAAGTTGTTTTATAAAGTTCATAAAAAAAAAGTCACAGATCTAAAAAAACATAAGGAGATGGTTTAAAGGTACAGAGATACAGACATATATGTAAATGGAGTATGCATGAAAAGGGGGTAATATAATCCCAAACATAATGATTTAAATAGGGGTTATATTAATATATTACAGATGTTAAATGAAAATAATAGATAAAATAAAATGTTAAATGAAAATAATAGATAAAATAAAATAAAATAAAAATACAATTAAATAAAAGATAACACAGAATACAAGATACATAAATGGAAAGGCATAGATGAAAAAATTATTAAAAATTATTATTATGAGGGTTGGTTAGGTCCAAACATAAAGAATAAAGGCATGTAGATAAGGGTTGTATATAGGAATTTAAATAAAATTGAACAGGTCAAAATCAACATTTAAACCAGATGGGGTAAGAGTTTTTAGATTAAAAACCCATTCCATCTCAGCTTAAATCCAGGGCTGCCCACATCCGAAATAAAAAAAAAGTTCCCCCCAGTGGCTGAACTACCGGTCGGAGCTGCGTCCAGGCCCATCACACCAGGGGGCCCGGCTGCTCTGTAGACCCCTGCTGGCAGGACTGGCTCCCCTTGCAAAACCGCTATTTAGTATATTGCTAATTCGGCAATATACTAAATAGCAATTATCCTAGCTCACTGATTGGCGATCGGCCAGTAACCTCAGTAAGGGGCAGAGTGGGGTGCAGATGGAGGTCCCGCTGTATTCATTGTTTGGGGGTCCCGCGGAGGCACACTGGAACTCAATGCCTACCCTCACCTCTTCCTGGGCGGAGTTCTGGCAGAGCTGCCTCCATATCCTGCCTGCAGGCCCCCTCCCTGGGTGGCGTTGCCCAGAACATTGTGGAGTGGTACGTATTCCTGCTCTTGTTCTCCCAGGATTCCCCATGCCCCAGCAGTGATGCCCCCTCCTATGGAGCGATTGTTGGTGATAGGGGTCATTTGAAAATTGGCACAGACACAGACAATCTGGCACACACACAGAGACATACATACTTGCACACACACACACAGACATACTTGCACACACACACAGACCCCTATCACCAACAATCGCTCCATAGGAGGGGGCATCACTGCTGGGGCATGGGGAATCCTGGGAGAACAAGAGCAGGAATACGTACCACTCCACAATGTTCTGGGCAACGCCACCCTGAAAACGCTCTCAGAACTCATCAATACACAAACCCCGACCCTACAGCAAGTCTTCCGCTATACTCAACTAAAACATTTCTACCATTCATTCAGAGATAGAACAGCCTTACACAGGGCCCTAACGCCATTTGAGAGATTGTGTTTTACCAAAACGAGTTTAGGCAAAGCGATCTCATACCTTTACCAATACGTCCTCACAGGTGACCGCACAGAAATAGTCACATTCAAGACGCAATGGGAAAGTATCACAAATCAGGAATTTACCCCCACCCAGTGGGAAAAAATACTCATCTTACACCATAAATCCTCGGTCAGCACCCGATATCAAGAAGTCAATTACAAACTATTATCACAATGGTACAAAACTCCAACACGTCTCCATAGGATATTTCCCAATGTCCCATCCATATGCTGGAGGTGTGGAGAGGAGGAAGGTACCCTCAGCCACATTTGGTGGAACTGCTCAATCATACAGCCGTTCTGGTCCCAGATCAGCACAAAAATCACTGAGATCCTCCGAGAACCGTTCCCCCTCAACATGGCACAATACTTACTACACTCGACATCACAACCAATCTCACAATACAAAAAATCCATACTGCGACATATGCTGGATGCAGCCAAAGCACTCATACCCGCGATGTGGAAACAGACACAGCCACCAACGTTAACCCAATGGTACGACAGGGTTGAGGAGATCCGCTCCGCAGAAAAGGTGAGGGCGTCCCTCATGGGACAAAGTGAAAAATATGTGGAACGATGGGGGCCGTGGGTGGGGCATGTTGCAGAGAGACGGGACATCAGAGGCCCGGGCGGCCACGCCGGCGGGGCGGGGGTGGGGGGGAGATAGGGGCCACGCACGCCTGCCAAAAGACGGAACACCCACAAGGAAAACCACCACATGACCGACCAGACACTGGGGACCAAGCCCACTAACCGGCATACAGGACCCAACCACACGGGGAGGATTAAGGGAATCGATCAACACGAATATACACACAAACCACCTCTAGAACATACTAAAACAAACAGACGTTCATGGGTGATAACACAGCGCACGTACCATACCCTAAGGTTAAAAAGACCCCAACGACCGGGACACGGTGAGCCAACAGCCTAGATAAGGGAGGCACACACAAGACGATAGGCTTACCCTGATTCTAGTACCTTCACCACACATACCATGCCACCTCAAAGCAACTACCCGGGTCACAGCAGAACGTTACCCTCACATGTCACCCGATAACCACACAGGGAAGCTAAGCCAATACACCCCACAAACGAAGGGACGCAGTCATCCCCCAACCACACGGACACACACACACACCAACTTATAACGGGTTAGGGCGCCCACACGCTACTATAATCACCACCTGATCTCCGGCAAGCGACTGCAGACAGGATCGGGGACCGCCTGACGGCCATAATCCCGCTAGCCCGACATGTCACACAACAAACTGACACTACTGTACAGGGGAGGGCTGGCAGCGTTAGGCCTGGGGGGCAAATCCAGTCAAGTGGCCCATCGCACCAAGAGGAGAGTAAAAACACCTTTCCCACACTCTTTCCCACACTCACTGACAGGCACACACACTTGCTAGCAAACACACACTCACTGACAGGCACACGCACACTCACTGACAGAAACACTGTTACAGGCATACTAACTCACACAGCCATACAAATTGACACACACACATACAGGCATACTGGCACAGACACATACTGGCACAGACTCGGTGTCGGGGATATGTATTTGGCTTTTCTCATTGTGTCCCACGTATGTAAGGTGTGGGCCATCGGTGAGGTGCAATCGGGGTCTTTCCGTGTCGTGGTCTTGGTCCCCCATACGATTTCTGGCATAGCTGTACAACCCCCAATCTCCATCAGCGGGATCCATTGTTTATGTGATGGGCGGGTATGCCATTCTAGTATGCGTTGTAACACGGTGGCCTGGTGGTATTTTTTCATGTCCGGGAGTGCTAGGCCGCCCCACTTTAAACTTTTTTTTACCTATTCCTGGCATTTTAACCTTTCCTGGTTACTTTTACTTCCACTGGCAATTTTAAAGTTCCAGTACTCCAAGAAATCCTAGGTGGGGATCATACCACCAGCGCCTATCCCTAGAGCAGTACCTCTGCTCTATCTTTGTGAGTATTATTTTATTTCCTCTACTACTCTCTTAACCTATCACAATTGAGAGCACTATTGCTGCTTTTTATTTTTCTATATTGGAGCCCTGGATCACCAGACGGTGCTGACGGACGTATCGCCGCTACAAATCCTATAAGCGGGGATTATACCGCTGTACGCTATCCACACCAGAGCTGGCCATAGCTCCCTCAAATGTGAGTTTTTTACCTCTTCTTATCTGCACACTGAACCACATCAAAATTGAGAGCACTATTGTCGCTTTCTGTCTTTCTTTTCCGAGTTCTGGACTACCAGACGGTGTTGACGGAGACCCCCTCCCTACATATCCCATAAGCGGGGATTATACCGCTGTACGCAATCCACACCAGAGCTGGCCATAGCTCTCTTGAATGTGAGTTTTCTACATTTTGTTACCTAGAACTTTCATACTATACCATTAGTCGCCTCTACCTCTCTTGTATTTACATATACGGAACGGTCTACACTAGACGCATCCACAGAGGACCTCTATCAAGTATCCTAGACCATCTATTGGCACCCTAGCAACACTTTACTGGACTATCTACCCTTATTTGGCGCAGCCCTTCCATATCTTTTTGTACTTACGCATGGATTGCCTGGAACTAATTTCGGCATGGCAACCATGCGAACGCCCGGTCCCCATGGAAGTCCTGGATGAATGCGTTCTACCGAATGAGGGGAACGTTCACATGTAACCAGCTGCACCATACGAACGGTGGTTTTCGTGTCGTTAGCTGTGAACGGAGACCGGCTCTTGCTACTGATTCTATGGAACTCTAGATCGGATACCTCCACATGGCGAGCCGGTCATTCTTCCACACACTGCAACACGGAAACCACCAAACGGAAATTCGTGAAATTTGGAGATATGACCACCAGTATCCTCAGCTACCCAGGGATGTTGATTATGTTTGTATGTTGTATAAAAAGTACTTTTCTGAAATTGTTAAAAAACTGTAAATGTTCTGGCCAGCAGATAATTGAGCTGTGTATATTGTTAAAACTCAATTATCTAGCCTGGCCCAGAGGATGAGTTTTGTGTTGCATAAATTGTGAGTTCTGTGTGCCAGTAAAAGAGTCTTGTTCCAGCATTAAGCTTTGTCTCATGTGTGGATTATTCGGCGATTACAGGGATATTTCTACTCGTGGAATATTGGGTGACTTTCTTTTATGGGAAGAAGGGAGTACGGATTGTACTGGATTGTACCGTCACAGGGATGTCTGGGAGAATAAATTTCTGATCAAATTTTGTCTGCCGGGATAATCCATCAGTATTGCTGTTCTGTTTTGCCTGGCCTGTACCGCATGGTAAAATTGTAGTGTTGCAGGGCCAGGCTCCAGTGCAGCAGACGGCGACCCTGTTCAGCCACATGAGGGGGTTGTGATCAGTCATTAAAATGAAAGGACCACCATAGAGATAGGGCTGCAGTTTCTTTAATGCCCATACTAGAGCCAAACATTTTTTTTCCACAGCGGCATAGTTGACTTCTCTGGTTAGCAGTTTTCGGCTGAGATATGCCACCGGGTGCTCCATTCCGTCGCCCCCTACTTGACTTAGCATGGCTCCCAGCCCAAACATGGAGGCATCTGTGTCGACAAGAAACTTTTGGTTTATGGTTTAGGGCGGCCAACACATGTGCCTTGCTCAGTGCTGTCTTCAGGTTCTGAAATGCGGCCTTGCACCCCGGGACCACACTACTTGTCTGGGGAGGGACTTGCGGTAGTAGCCCGCGGCCCCTAGAAAGGCTAGCACCTGCGTCTTAGTACGAAGTTGTGGCCAGTTGGCAATAGCCTCCACTTTGGCGGGTTTGGGACGCTGTTTGCCAGAACCTACCATGTGGCCGAGATACTGTACCTCAGCCATACCCAGAGGTGTATCTTGGTTTTATGCTGCCCTAGGCAGGACAAAACTCAGACCCGCGCCCGCCACCCCCACCCAACCCTTCCCCCCTGCCCCACCTTCTAAATACACACACATTCACTGACAGATACGCATTCACTAGCTAACAGACACACACACACAGTCAGACACACACAGTCGGACACACACACACTAACAGACACACACAGTCAGACACACACACTAACAGACACACACAGTCAGACACATACACACTCACATTAACACTTTTTTTTTATTTAACCCGCCCCCAGCCCAACCTTTGGGAATGCTGGGGGGGGGGGTTCTCCCATTCCCTGGTGGTCCAGTGGCTGCATTTGCCTTGGGCGGCATTTTCCAGGGGGCGGCAAAAAACGCCGCCTCCAAATGCCCAGGGCAAATGCCTTGTTAGCCTTGCGGCTAACCGACATGCCGGTCGGGCTGATGGGCGGCGGCTGGCGAGGGAGCACTTCTCCCTCGCGTGCCGCCCGCAGAGTGATGCTGGTAGGCGGAGCCGGAATATGACGTCATATTCCAGCTCCCAGCCTCACTCTGCTGGCGGCGCGCGAGGAGCTGAGCAGAGAGCTCAGGGGAAGTGCTCCCTCGCCAGCCGCCGCCCATCAGCCCGACCGGCATGTCGGTTAGCCGCAAGGCTAACAAGGCATTTGCCCTGGGCATTTGGGGGCGGCGTTTTTTGCTGCCCCCTGGAAAATGCCGCACAAGGCAAATGCCATGTTTGCCTCGCGGCTAATACGTCCCTGGCCATACCGACATGGCACTTGTCTGGCTTCAAGGTGAGCCCTGCTGCCTGAATTCTCTCAAGTACCATAGATAGGTGTCTAAGGTGATACTCCCATGTGTGGCTGTAGATGGCTATGTCATCTAAATCCGCACATGCAAAGTCCTGAAATCCCTCCAAGAGCCTCTCGGCCATCCGCTGAAAGATAGCCGGGGCATTCTTCATCCTGAAAAGCATAACCTTGAACTGGTATAGCCCAAATGGGGTGACAAATGCCGACTTAGGGATGGCCGCCGGCTCCAGGGGGATTTGCCAATAGCCCTTGCACAGATCTATGGTAGTTAAGTAATTTTCCCCAGGCCATACAATCTAGCAGCTCGTCTATCCGGGGCATGGGGTAGGCATCAGTGACTGTCCGATCATTACATTTCCTGTAGTCAATACAGAAGTTAGTCCTACCGTCTCGCTTAGGTACCAACACTACCAGAGAAGCCCAGGGGCTCTGGGGTGGCTCTATGACCCCTATCTTTAACATGTCCTGAATCTCTTTCAGCATGTTCTCTCTAACTGCTTTAGGGATACGGTAAGGTTGTTGGAGTTGTGGATTTTCTCCCTGAGTCTCAACTCAGTGAACCGCAGCGGAGGTGTACCTGAGCAAGGAGGAGAACATTTCCGGTATCCCTGGAGAAGCTGGGTGGCCTCTGCCTTTTCTAGGGGGTTCCATTTTTTACCCTAGGCCGACCTGCTCTACGCTACCCATAACCAAGGCGAGTAGGTGTCAGTACCCCGCGGGCGGCTGCGAGGGGAGGCTGCACTCCGCTCGCAGCACTCACCCTCCAGCCGTCCGCGGTCCCCTCCTCCTCGTGCGCTCGGCGAGTGGCATCCTCCCAGCCTCGGATACCGCCCGCGTCTTCCTCTACGTCCCCCAGCGGCAGCATGCATGATGCTGCACGCTGGGAGACCGCCCAATTTATTACACGCCGGGGTCAGCCACCTGACCCGGCGTTAAAGGCACAGTGCCTCAATCACAGTGGGAGGTCTAAATACCTCCCACGTGTGATTGTTAATTCTGATTAGAAATTATCCAATCAGAATTAACCTTATGGTTTAAATACTTACCTTTCCTGTTCCTCCCTGCCCTGTTGTGGTCTTTGCTTGCTAGCATTGCTACTGAACTTGTGTTTCTGGTTACGTACTCTCTAGCTTGTTTATCTGACTTTGTGACTTTCTCCTACCCTTTGACCTCGGCTTGTTTCTCGTTATTCTGTCTTCTGGTTCCCCTTACTCGGCTTGTCTCCTGACTATTCTTTGTGTGCTTAGCCCGGCCACTCTAAGGTCCGGTACAGCACCTTTTCTGTGTGTGTGTTAGCGTGTTTGGTTCCCCGAATCGTGACATTACAACAGAGCCAAATGGAACCTGCTGACATTCCACAGTTATTGGTTAATCAGGAAGCCAGAATGGATGGTTTGGACCACCGTATGGGCCAATTTGCTCAGGCTTTACAAATCATACTGGATCATACCGCTCACTTGCAGCCTGGTGTCCAAGTAGCAGTTGATACGACGCCAGACCCTGTTCCTGAGCCAGTACCCGCTCCTGCTCATGTAGTGCAAATGACGCCACCATAGCGTTATAGTGGTGACCCGTCATTATGTCGTGGTTTCCTCAACCAAATTGATATCCATTTAGTAGTGAATCCTCATTCCTATCCCACTGATAGAGCCAAGATTGCTTTCCTTATTAACCATCTATCCGGGCTAATCCCATATGGGAAAATACGTCCCCTACATCCTTTGCTGAGTTTTTGACAGCCTTTAAACGTACTTTCGATCTACCCGGTAGGGTTGCTTCTGCTGGCAAAGCTCTGCTTAGGGTTCGACAAGGGAAAAGATTGGTAGCGGATTACGCTATTGAATTCCGCACTATAGCAGCTGCAGTGGTTTGGAATAATGACGCTCTCGTAACGGCCTTTCATGAGGGTTTGGCCGCTTACATCCTGGACGAAATAACGTCCAGGGAATTGCCTGTCCTTCTGGACGATCTTATTGATTATATCATCCGTATTGATAATCGTATTAGAGAGAGACGTAGTCAGAGGCGTATGTATACACAGATGTTACCTGCTTTACCCAATACTACGCTACTAGCATTACCCCCTTCTAGCCAACCTCCCCCTGAACCCATGCAATTGGGTGCTACTGGGTTAACTGAGGTTGAAAAATCATATCGAAGAAGGGAAGGGTTATGCCTTTACTGTGGGAAAAGGGGACATCTTCTAAGAACCTGCCCTGAATTGCAGGGAAAACTTCAGCACCTAAGGCCTATAGAGGGGTCGGCCTCGGGTGTTATGTCTTTTTCCCCTCACGTCCCCATCACTAGACCGTTTATTACGGTTACCCTTTTTGTTAGAAATACTACTGTGATTACCAAAGCCTTGATAGATTCAGGGGCTGCTGACAATCTTACGGATGAGAGTTTTGCTAAAACCGCATCTGTGACTCCCTTGGCCGTGGAGGCCATAGATGGTAGACCACTGGAGAAACCTCTGGTGACCCATGAGACCCAAGAACTGGTTATGACTGTGGGTGCCTTGCACAAGGAAAGATTGTCCTTTCAAATTATCGACTCACCTACAGCCTCTATCGTTTTGGGCTTCCCCTGGTTGGTTAAACACAACCCAATGATTGATTGGGGTTGTTTGGAGATTCTCTCCTGGGGGAAGTCTTGTCAAAGAGATTGTATGACTTGTGTTTGTCCTGTTAGCTTGCTTAATTTGCCCACAGCCAAACCACTTTCTGTTTCTGTCCCTCCTGTGTATGCAGACCTAGCAACCGCACCGTGAATATGATTGTGCCATAAACCTCTTACCTGGTACTATGCCACCTAGGGGTAAGGTATATCCTCTTTCTGAAAAAGAGAACCAAGTCATGGAGGAGTACATACAGGATGCCTTAAGTAAAGGTTTTATCAGAAGGTCCTCCTCTCCTGCTGGGGCTGGTTTATTTTTCGTTGCCAAAAAGGAGGGTGACCTAAGGCCATGTATAGACTACAGGGGTCTGAACAATATAACGATTAAAAACGCCTACCCTATCCCCCTCATCACTGAGTTGTTTGATCGTGTTAAGGGTTCTAAGTACTTCACTAAACTAGACCTCAGGGGGGCTTATAACCTTGTCCGTATAAAGGAGAATGACGAGTGTAAGACAGCGTTCAATACGCGTAGTGGGCATTACGAATATCTGGTCATGCCTTTTGGACTGTGTAATGCTCCTGCTGTGTTTCAGGACCTCATAAATGATGTCCTTAGGGATCTATTGCATGTCTGTGCCGTGGTGTACCTTGACGACATACTTGTATATTCTCCTGATTTGAAGTCACATCATAACCATGTTAGGATGGTGCTTGATAAGTTATTACAGAACGGACTTTATTGTAAGTTAGAAAAATGTTTGTTCGATCAGACCTCTGTGCAATTCCTAGGATATATAATTTCTGAACAGGGTTTCAGTATGGATCCTGCTAAATTGGAGGCCATACTGTCCTGGCCACTTCCCCAAGGACTTAAGGCTATACAGCATTTTATAGGATTTGCTAATTATTATAGGAAATCTATAAAAAACTTTTCACCACTTATCTCCCCTATAACGAAGCTGACTAAAAAAGGTCTACACCCTAGGGTTTGGACTCCTGAAGCCCTTAAAGCCTTCAGAACTCTCAAGAAGGCATTTGCCTCTGCTCCAGTGCTGCACCACCCTGATCCTTCTCTTCCCTTTGTTATGGAAGTAGACACTTCTGAATCAGGTGTGGGAGCAGTACTGTCACAGAGGTTATCGTATGACGAACCCCTCCATCCCTGTTGTTATTTTTCAAAAAGGTTGTCTGATCCAGAAAAGAATTACGATGTTGGGAACAGGGAACTATTAGCTATTTTGTTAGCTTTTAAGGAATGGAGGTAGTTAATAGAGGGTTCTAGACACAAAATCATGGTTATAACAGATCATAAGAACCTCTCCTATATAGCTGATGCTAGAAGGTTATCTGCCCGGCAGGCTAGATGGTCTCTATTCCTTTCACGCTTCCAATACGTTATTACCTATAGACCTGGTTGCCGTAATGCCAAAGCTGACGCTATCTCTCGACAGTATGAACCTTTAGAATTTGTTAACCCGACTCCTGAACCTATTGTTCCTGCGTCTCAGATAATAGCTGCTACCCGTTTGGTTGTTTCGTCTCCTTTCCTTGATAGTATTAAGACATTCCAAACCCAAGCACCCCCTGAGACGCCTGTTGGCAAGCTATACGTTAAAGTTAGTGACAGAAAAAAGTTGTTAACTTTATTTCACGCCGCCAAAACTGCTGGTCATCCGGGGGTTACCAAAACTTATAAGGGCCTCCTTCAACAGTTCTGGTGGCCTTCACTTAAACGAGACGTAGTGGATTTTGTACAGGCTTTTCGGGTCTGTACGCAGTATAAGTCCCCTAATGTGAGACCCCAGGGTTTACTGATGCCTCTATCTATACCCAAGAAACCATGGACCCACTTATCCATGGATTTTATTGCAGACCTTCCTCCTTCTGATGGTCAGACAGTGATATTGACTGTGACGGATAGGTTCTCTAAAATGGCACACTTTATTCCGCTTAAGAAACTGCCTTCTGCGATTCAGTTTGCCCAGGTGTTTGCCAAGGAAGTGTTCCTCTTGCATGGGGTACCTCAGGATATCGTATCTGACTGGGGCCCTCAATTTGTCTCTCGGTTTTGGAGGGGCTTTTGTGCTGAGATGGGGGTCTCCTTGTCGTTCACTTCCTCCTATCACCCGCAATCTAATGGTGCGGCCGAACGTGCTAATCAGTCTGTGGAATTGTATTTGCGCTGCTTCACTAATGCGCACCTGGACGACTGGTATCGCCTCCTTCCGTGGGCTGAATTTGCCAGGAATACGGTGTCTCATTCGTCTACTGGCTTAAGTCCTTTTGAGGTGGCTTCTGGGTTTCAGCCTTCTGTCCTTCCCGGTGCGTTCTCCGACAAGGGAATGCCCGCCTTGGACCAGCACGTTGCCTCTTTGCGGAAGATGTGGGATCAGGTCCATATTGCGCTGTCTCGTTCAGCAGCTGCTCAGAAGAAGTTTGCTGATCGCCGTAGGGTTGCGGCCCCTTCTTATGTTCCGGGTGATAGGGTATGGTTGTCCTCCAGGAACCTCCGTCTCAGGGTTCCCTCGATGAAGTTTGCTCCCAGATTTCTTGGTCCCTACAAGGTGTTACGTAGGGTTAACCCCGTTTCCTACTCCCTAGACTTGCCTCCTTCCATGCGTATTCCGAACACGTTTCACGTCTCGCTTTTGGAGCCCTTGCTGTGTAACCGGTTCTCTCGTCCCCTCGGGCGGCCCGTTTCCCCTCGCGCTGTCCCTAGTGTCATGTACGAAGTGGCTGTCCTCCTCGACTCTCGTGTTTCTAGGGGTCGGTTGCAATATCTGGTGGATTGGAAGGGGTACGGCCCTGAGGAGCGGTCTGGGGTTTCGAGCTCTGATCTGCACGCTCCCTCTTTGGTCCGCTCCTTTCATGCCCGGTTTTCTTTGAAGCCTTCTGCTTCCCGCCCTCTGGGCGGTCTTCGAGGGGGGGTAATGTCAGGACCCCGCGGGCAGCTGCGAGGGGAGGCTGCACTCCGCTCGCGGCACTCACCCTCCAGCCGTCCACGGTCCCCTCCTCCTCGTGCGCTCGGCAAGCGGCATCCTCCCAGCCTCGGATGCTGCCCGCGTCTTCCTCTACGTCCCCCAGCGGCAGCATGCATGACGCTACACACAGGGCGACCGCCCAATTTATTACACGCCGGGGTCAGCCACCTGACCCGGCGTTAAAGGCACAGTGCCTCAATCACAGTGGGAGGTCTAAATACCTCCCACATGTGATTGTTAATTCTGATTGGAAATTATCCAGAGTTAACCTTATGGTTTAAATACTTACCTTTCCTGTTCCTCCCTGCCCTGTTGTGGTCTGTGCTTGCTAGTGTGGTGGAATCTCGGTAAAAATAAATTTAGTAGGCCGAGATTACCACGTGGCATGTGTACGTGCATATACTGGTGTATCGGTCGGTTGGTTGCACGTGGCAAAGATACAATCAGTAGTGTACGGAGCATGTGCGAGAATACCGGATGTAGTATTCCCCTCCTCCATTGTGCTGGGCAAGCCATGCGGTCAAACAGGAAGTTAGTTCTTGTTCGATTGATTGGGTAAGAGTATGTGTGGGTGGAGCTTATTATGGGAGGAGTTACATGCCTATATAAGGAGCCTACACTATTGTCCGGGGCTCAGATCCTGTTGTATTTTGGTGACATTAGTCCCTCTGAGTCCCGTTCGGTGAATCGAATAAAGAATCTCTTCCTTCCTGAAGAAACCTGTGTCCATCTCTCTGTGCTTGGCTTCCGTCAGTTTCTCCGGTATCATTTGGTGCATTGGCCGGGAAGCTCATCGTTCAACGGTAGCTGAGAAGCAGATGCGTGAGACGGTCTATCTTTGCCCATGTTCTCTACGGCTGCACTCCTGAACTTCTGCGTGGACCTCCCTTCGTCTCGGCGCCACTGGTCTGTTGTCCAGGAGATCATCGGCCTCTACGTAGTAAGTGCTGGGGTGTCCCCGTCGATGAGTGTGAACTCAGGTTCAGGAACGAGGAGGTAAGACCGCTGTTTTAGACGGCGGACCCACAAGGGGTATTGGATACCGATTGTGCGGTAGGCCCATAAGAGGTTATTTGGAATCTGCCCCCTCCAGTGGAGGGAAGGAGCGAAGGCGCACCGCTCAATTAAACGCCCTGTAGTCATCCCGTTTAATTTTGGTTTGGAGTCAGGCGGGGTTCTGGTGTAAATAGCCCTAGCCGGACACCGGTGTCTTGTCTAGACTTGCGTTCTAGGATGTATATTTTGTTCGCTAGGTCGGAGGGACCGGGAGACTAAGCGGCGCCTGTGTAAATTCGGTTCGCTAGATCTCAACCTATCTTGGCTAAGTGGGAAGGCATGTAAATTTGGAACCCACTAGATTATTGATAGAGTAGATAGACTAAGAGGGTACTGTTGTAAATTCCGCCCTCTAGTTCGCTATATGTGGTGCTTGGGCAGTGTGGCTAACCAAAACGTATGTAGATAGTTTTAGGTAGTCCATCAAGGTACTGGCCAATAGATTAGTTGGGAATTGTAAATGTGCTAAAGATTGTTGTAGTAGCGTGTATATCTTGCTAGATAGCGTGAGCTCTGCCGTCTAGCGAGAGTGTGAATAGTGTGTAACTGTACCATAACCATGTATAATTACTGACACTGTAAATAAGTACTAATAATTGTCATCTATGTTGTATGTTTAACACCATAACCATTACTAATTGAACTGTGACTTTAAATTGTACTCTAACCCATGCTAACCATACTATAACTACTGTTTGTAAAGACGATGTTACTGAGGTATGTTATAGATGGGTAATTCAGATATAGGGAATTATAGCGTGGGTGACCGTATAGTTTCGCCAAAGGGCACAGTATTAGTTACTTAGTGACTGGTGTAACAGCTGTGTGTGTACGGGAATTCCCTGAGTGTTTTGTTGTGTGCGTTTCGCTTAGTAACTGTACCACGTGGTGCTGTTGCCGAGGGAACGGGTGTGACCGTTGGAAGAGTGTGTGTTTAGTTTCTGTTGGAGACGACGCTCTATTGTTAAGTATGGGCGCGTCAGATTCGACGATTTTGGATCCCTTAGGATGTATGATAAAAAACTTTAAAAAGGGATATACAACATGTGATTTGGGGGTAAAGATGTCTCCAGCACGCCTGACTACTTTATGTAGTAGGGAATGGCCTACTTTGGTTGCCACATGGCCACCACGTGGCAGTTTGGATCCTAATCTGGTACACCGTGTACACGTGGCTGTATCAGGTAGGCCCCTTACTCCTCCTCCACTGAAAGAGGAAGAGGAGGTGCTGTTGGAAACGCTCCTCCCCTTGCCCCATTGTCCCCACCTACTCCCTCCTCTAGCTCAGAGCCCAGCCCCCTTGTTTCAAACCCTCCCCTTCCGATACCTACTTCCGTTAACTCCACATACCCAGATTTGGCGCCATATCTAGTTTCCGGTCAGGCTCCTCCTAGCCCGGCCCGGAATATTCTACTCACTAACCTTCCCCTTAGTAAAGCGTCCCCATCCCCTTGTCTTACTACCCCTCGACCGGAACCCCTAACTGACGTATCTCAACGAAGCCCCATACTAACCCGACAAAAGACTGGTACCCTACAACCCCTACATTATCAAATGCCTCTCCGATTGACTCCTGGCCCGACACATATTAACGGTGACGGCCAGATACAATATGCTGATCCAGTTTTCGCCTATGTCCCTTTTACAACCACCGATCTCTTTAATTGGAAGACCCATAACTCCTCTTACACCGAAAAGCCTCAAGCCATGACGGATTTGTTTACCTCAATAGACCAGACACACAATCCCACTTGGGCTGATTGCCAGCAATTATTAATGACATTGTTTAATAATGAGGAAAGGACTAGGATAAATCAAGCGGCAATTAAAGCACTGGAAGAAGCGGCCCGTACACAAAATCAGGCCAACCCGGCAGCATGGGCCGCAGCCCATTATCCAAACACCGATCCAAATTGGAATGCCAATGGCATGAAAGCTGGAGGAAAGAAGGCGATTAACATGTCTAAGACGGCTGAGGTATTACAGAAATGTGATGAATCGCCCAGTGTCTTTTATGACCGATTATTGGAGGCATACCGTTTGTATACCCCCTTTAATCCGGAGGCTCCTGAGAACTCCTGGATGGTTAACTCTGCCTTTGTCAGCCAAGCCTACGGAGATATAAAGCGCAAGCTACAGAAGTTAGAAGGGTTCGTAGGGATGTCCATAACCCAACTAATGGAGGTAGCAAATAAGGTATATATGAATAGGGAAACAGAGACAAAGAAGGAGGAAGAGCGTAAGATGCGTAGAAAGGCAGATATGCTAGCGGTAGCAATCGCAGGCGTAGATAGAAGGGAAAAGGAAGTGTATAGGGGAACGGATAAAGGCGAGAGTAAATGGAATAGGGAACCCTTGAGTAGGAATCAATGCGCGTACTGTAGGGAAGAAGGGCATTGGAGAAGTGAGTGTCCACAAAGGGAACAGTATGAGAGAGACAGACCTAGGGCAGGATATGGTAATTATAGAGGCAGAGCGAGAGGTAGAGGAGGTCCTGGAGGGAATAGTGGTAACAATAGAGGAAGTGTTAGTGGAGACAGGTACTACCCAGCAGCGCAGAGACCCCGCAATAGAGAAGATAGGGACTTTGTGGGGTTGGCTGACACCGTCATGGAGGACTATTGATACCGACCGGGCTCCATCCCCCTTGGCCGAGCGGAGCCTATGGTCGATGTAGCAATAGGGGGAAAAGGAGTGCTTTCATAATCGATACTGGTGCTGAACATTCGGTGGTGACTGACCTAGTTGCTCCTCCATCTGGAAGAACTATCACCGTAATAGGAGCAACTGGAAGGAGTGCTGCTAAACCGGTTCTTAAAAGTCGACTCTGTACATTGGGAGGCCACGTAGTGAAACATCAATTCCTTTATATGCCTGAATGTCCAGTCCAACTGCTAGGACGTGATTTGTTGTCAAAATTACAAGCACAGATAACGTTTCTACCTAATGGAACAACATCTTTAAAGTTCAATGGACCTTCAGGTATAATGACAATATCTGTACCAAAGGAAGAAGAGTGGCGACTTTATACAGTGTTGACTAGCCAAAACCCTAAGAGTGATGCATCCTTGTTCAATATACCAGGAGTATGGGCAGAGAACAACCCACCAGGACTTGCTCGCAATATTCCACCAATTCGAATTGAACTGAAACTTGGGGTTTATCCAGTGAGCTTAAGACAATACCACATCCCACAAAAGGCCAAGAAGAACATACAATCATATTTGGATAAGTTCATACGGTATGGTATCCTAAAATTCTGTACTTCCCCCTGGAACACCCCATTGTTGCCTGTTCAAAAGCCCGGTACAGTTGAGTATCACCCTGTGCAGGACTTGAGAGCAGTCAATGATGCGGTCGTAAGTATACACCCAGTTGTGCCCAATCCATATAACCTGCTTGCTTTAATTCCGGGCGGGGCTACCTATTTTAGTGTCTTAGATCTCAAAGATGCCTTCTTTTGCCTTCGAATTGCTGCGGAAAGCCAGTGTATCTTCGCATTCCAATGGGAAAATGCTGTAACGGGCTCGAAACGCCAAATGACTTGGACAAGACTGCCCCAAGGGTTTAAAAATTCACCTACCCTATTTGGATCAGCTTTAAGTCAAGACTTACTGGATTTCAAGTCCATCCCAGGAGAGTGTGTACTATTGCAATATGTAGATGATTTGTTGATAGCGGCAGTTACAAGAGAAATTTGTCAGCAAGCAACACATGATTTACTACACATTCTCTGGAAGGCAGGATACAAGGTGTCCAGGAAGAAAGCTCAGTTGTGTCAGTCAACTGTCAAGTATCTGGGATTCCATATCTCTGAAGGTCAAAGAATAATGGGGCCAGAGAGAAAAGAAGCTGTATGCCAAATACCAATACCCAAGAATAGAAGACAAGTGCGGGAATTCTTGGGGGCAGCAGGCTTCTGTAGGATATGGATTCCCAGTTATACGATATTGGCGAAACCTCTTTATGCAGCTATAAAAGGTACAGAACACGATCCCTTCCTGTGGACCCCTGAACAGCAAAAGGCATTTGAAGATGTGAAGAAGGCTTTGATGAGTGCCCCAGCATTAGGTCTGCCTGATCATACACGCCCATTCTACTTATATGTACACGAGCAAAGAAGAATGGCTGTGGGAGTATTGACACAGTACTTGGGATCATGGCAACGACCTGTTGCATATATGTCTAAACAACTGGATGCAGTGGCCAGTGGTCTTCC
The DNA here is from genome assembly GCF_036172605.1 of Pelobates fuscus. Lineage (NCBI taxonomy): Eukaryota > Metazoa > Chordata > Amphibia > Anura > Pelobatidae > Pelobates > Pelobates fuscus. The sequence continues at coordinate 449,703,490 of NC_086318.1, read as the reverse complement.
ACCTTGTCTAAGAGCCGTAGCTGCCGCTGCCCTGCTGGTAGCTGAAGCTGATAAACTCACTCTGGGTCAAGAACTCTATGTGCGAGTCCCGCACGCAGTACAAACGTTGCTAGACTATAAAGGCAATCATTGGTTTAGTAACAGCCGCATGACTAAGTATCAAGCTATGTTGTGTGAAAACCCAAGAGTGCATCTAGAGACTGTTAACACCTTAAATCCAGCTACCCTTTTGCCACAACCTACTGAGAGTCAACATAATTGCCTGTAGGTGATAGATGAAGTATTCTCAAGTAGACCAGATCTTCGTGACTTTCCTATCCAGAACCCTGATGTCCAGTACTACACGGACGGCAGTAGTTATGTGAAAGAAGGGATTCGCTATGCAGGATATGCAGTAACAAGGTGATAGAAGCTCGGCCATTGTCAAAAGGAACATCGGCACAGAAGGCAGAACTAATTGCACTAACACGAGCGTTACAATTGGCAGAAGGTTTAAGAGTGAACATCTACACGGACTCCAAGTATGCGTTTTTAACCACTCATGCCCACGGAGCTTTGTATAAAGAAAGAGGATTATTGAATTCAGAGGGTAAAGAAATCAAGTACGCAGCTGAGATATTACAACTACTGGAAGCCGTGTGGGAACCGAAAGAAGTTGGTATCATACATTGTCGGGCGCATCTGAAAGGAGATGGTGATGTAACCAAAGGAAATCGGATGGCAGATAATGCAGCTAAGCGTGCCGCTGAATCAGGAAGACAGGAGTATATGGAACATATAGCTGCTCTTATACCGACTCCACTGTCTCAATGGACTCCAGTTTATACAGCTCAAGAAGAAGAGTGGTTAAAGACTGAAACTGGGAAGTACCTGGAGAACAAATGGTATCAGTTAGAAGATGGAAGAATAGTTATTCCAGCATCACTAGCTGTAGAAATGGTCCAGAACTATCACAACGGGACACATTCTGGAAGAGATAGTATGGAAGAATCTCTCAGGAAACATTTCTACATACCAAGATTGTCCAACTTGACTCAAGCCATTGTACGAAGATGTGTGATATGTGCCAAGAATAATGCAAGGCAAGGACCAGTGAAACCACCGGGAGTCCAGTATATGGGGGGACTCCCTATGTCCTATCTTCAAATAGACTATACGGTAATGCCTAAATCCGGTGGACATCGCTACCTACTAGTAGTTGTGTGTACCTACTCAGGTTGGGTAGAAGCATGTCCTACTCGTACAGAGAAAGCAGGATTCCTGTTGCGAGAAATAATAACCCGATATGGACTACCATGCTCTATAGGATCGGATAATGGTCCAGCCTTTGTTCACCAGTGCCTACAACAACTGACTCATATGCTTGGTATTAAGTGGAAGCTTCATACAGCATATAAACCTCAGAGCTCTGGTAAAGTAGAAAGGATGAACAGAACTATTAAGAACCAATTGGCAAAGATGTGTCAAGAGACTCAGCTTAAGTGGAATGTTCTTTTGCCCATAGCTCTGTTGCGTATTCGTAGTACACCTACCAGAAGGATGGGTCTCTCACCTTTTGAAATCATGTATGGGCGTCCACCTCCCGTACTTGGTAACTTAAGGGGGGATTTGAGTCAGTTGGGAGAAGGAATTACCCGGCAGCAGGTTGTAGAGTTGGGTAAAACTATGGAGGAGGTACAGAAATGGGTACAAGATAGATTACCTGTGAATATTTATCCCCCTGTCCATAGTTATCATCCAGGAGATCAAGTATGGATTAAAGAGTGGAACAGTGTACCGTTAGGGCCTAAGTGGAGGGGTCCTTATGTTGTTCTTTTGTCTACCCCTACAGCTATAAAGGTGGCTGAAGTGACTCCGTGGATTCATCACTCCAGGGTTAAACCAGCAGCAGTAGATTCTTGGCAAGCTACACCAGATCCAGAGAATCCCTGCAAGATCCGGTTAAAGCGCACGACTCAGTCAGAGTGACGAGGAGATATCGGGATTTCAAGTGTGTTTAAAGAGATCAGCAAGTGAGTGTTTTGACGGCCATAATAAAGCCTGACCACTTACCCACGTGACATAGCCAGGGTGTCTTGAAGGGACCTCTGTGAAGGGAAGAGAGGACCTGAAGCACTCCATTCCTTGCAGCCCTTACATCCTGGAAGCTGAGGTGCCATCGCACGAACGAAGACTGAGGATGAAAACGTCGAAAGAAATGCTTTTGATAATGTATATTTTTGTGATTTTAATTATTCAGGAAGGTAGAGGTGCCGACACACCTAGCTGTGAGGTTTGCATTAAGACTACTATAACAGGTAATCATATTTCCCAGACCCTAATTTGGCATTCACAATATGAGTGTAAAGGATATGTATCTAGGTGTAGATACTTAGGTATAGAGTATAGTGTATGCCATTTAGGAGTAGGAGAACCTAAGTGCTTCAATCCAGAGTATCAACCCCGTACAATTTGGTTGACCCTCCGGAATGGAGACCCACAGGGGACCCTAATAAATAAAACAGTATTAGAAACCGTACATTCTTCAGGTGTTCTGCTATTTGATGCATGTAAGGTGATATCAAGTGGTAGAAAACCGTGGAATGTATGCGGGGATCTTATGTGGGAGAGAACGTATGGGTCCAATGATAAGTATATTTGTCCCAGTAGTAAAAACAAGTATGTAAATCCAAAATGCCCAGATATGGATTATAATTATTGTCCATATTGGTCTTGTGTGGGGTGGGCAACTTGGGGACAGACAGTAGATAGGGATATGATTGTTACTAAGTTGCCTACCAAATCATATTGTAAGTCTATGGAGTGTAACCCAGTCCATATACTTATTAATAATCCTGAACAATTTATAGATAGGTTCGGAAACTTATTTGGGTTTCAGATATATGGGACGGGTTTGGATCCTGGGACAATATTATTTATAGGGATAGAGACCGATACCGTAGCATCCCAAACTCATCAGGTTTTCCATTCTTTTTATGAAGAGATGAGTGTAGAAAATAAGATCCCCCATAATGCTAAAAACCTGTTTATTGATCTAGCTGAGAGTATTGCTGGTAGTCTTAATGTGACCAACTGCTATGTGTGTGGAGGTACTAACATGGGAGACCAATGGCCCTGGGAAGCAAAGGAGGTAATGTATTCTGGTTCTGAGACAATTGAACAAATAATATCTTCTCAAGCCGATTATCAAATGAGTGTTAGAGGTAAATCTGAGTGGCGATTAAAGACCTCCATTATAGGTTATGTTTGCATAGCAAGGAAAGGAATAATGTTTAATACATCTGTAGGAGAACTAACTTGTCTAGGGCAAAAAGCTTATGATGATAATACAGAGAATACAACCTGGTGGTCGGCTTCAAATGTCTCAGAACCACCTAACCCGTTTGCAAGTTATACCAATTTAAAGGACGTATGGTTTGATCTATCTATCACATCTAGTTGGAAAGCCCCAGCAAATTTGTACTGGATCTGTGGTAAGAAAGCCTATTCGGAGTTACCACAGGACTGGGAAGGGGCATGTGTGTTAGGTATGCTCAAACCATCCTTCTTCTTGTTGCCTATTGAGACAGGGGAGACTTTGGGAGTTAAAGTATATGATGTGAATCATAGGAAGAAAAGGGGACCCCTAGAGATAGGTACCTGGGAAGATAATGAATGGCCTCCCCAGCGTATTATAGGTTATTATGGGCCAGCTACATGGGCAGAGGATGGTACTTTTGGATATAGAACCCCAATATATATGCTCAACCGTATTATAAGGTTACAGGCAGTGGTTGAGATAATTACCAATGAGACATCACAAGCGCTCAATCTCCTAGCGAAGCATAATACTAGGATGAGGACAGCCGTTTACCAAAATAGATTAGCTTTGGATTACCTATTGGCAGTAGAGGGAGGTGTATGTGGGAAGTTTAACCTAAGCAATTGCTGTCTTCAAATAGATGATGAAGGGCAAGCAATAGCTGAGCTTACTAGCCATATAGTTAAACTAGCGCATGTGCCTACTCAGGTATGGAAAGGGTATAATCCAAGTAGTTGGTTTGGTAATTGGTATGAGCAGTTTGGAGGACTTAAGGCATGGTAGGTGGAGTCATGCTAATCTTAATGCTGTGTCTTCTCCTACCATGTCTTGTTCCTTTGGTAGTTAGGTCTGTGCAGGGCATTATAGAAAATATAGCAGAGAGAAAGGCTGCTGCACAGATAATGGCCATATATAGATATGAGGCTCTAAATCAGGGAGAACCAGTGCAGGAAGAGGAATGTTGAGAGATTCATGTCATTAATCGCAAGGTCTGGTCTGGTTCATGGCAACCTGAGGTATATGCAAACTATGGTTAAGTGATGCCTCCGGAATTGTGAAAATATCAGGGGCATCAAAGGGGGGAATGTGGTGTAATCTCGGTAAAAATAAATTTAGTAGGCCGAGATTACCACGTGGCATGTGTACGTGCATATACTAGTGTATCGGTCGGTTGGTTGCACGTGGCAAAGATACAATCAGTAGTGTACGGAGCATGTGCGAGAATACCGGATGTAGTATTCCCCTCCTCCATTGTGCTGGGCAAGCCATGCGGTCAAACAGGAAGTTAGTTCTTGTTCGATTGATTGGGTAAGAGTATGTGTGGGTGGAGCTTATTATGGGAGGAGTTACATGCCTATATAAGGAGCCTACACTATTGTCCGGGGCTCAGATCCTGTTGTATTTTGGTGACATTAGTCCCTCTGAGTCCCGTTCGGTGAATCGAATAAAGAATCTCTTCCTTCCTGAAGAAACCTGTGTCCATCTCTCTGTGCTTGGCTTCCGTCAGTTTCTCCGGTATCACTAGCATTGCTACTGAACTTTTGTTTCTGGTTACGTACTCTCTGGCTTGTTTATCTGACTTTGTGACTTTCTCCTACCCTTTGACCTCGGCTTGTTTCTCGTTATTCTGTCTTCTGGTTCCCCTTACTCGGCTTGTCTCCTGACTATTCTTTGTGTGCTTAGCCCGGCCATTCTAAGGTCCGGTACAGCACCTTTTCTGTGTGTGTGTTAGCGTGTTTGGTTCGCCGAATCGTGACAGTAGGTCAGGTAGGGGAAGAGTCTCACATTCCTCGAAAGAGGGGGTGCATACCGCAGCCACGTCCTCGGTCCTCTCGAAGCAGGGATGTAGCATGTTCACTTGAAAGGATCGTCGTATCCTCTCGTCTGGACATTTCCCTACAATGTAGGTAGTGTCGCTGATGCGCTCCACTACCCGGAAGGGTCCCTGCCAGGCGGCCTGAAGCTTGTCTTTTTTTAGTCGGCTTCAGCGAGAACACATTCTGTTCTATTTCTAGGACCTTATCTCAGGCACTCCTATCATACCACCTCTTCTGGTGCCGCTGGGCGGCCTGCAGATTCTCCCTAACGGTCACTGAGAGCCTGCAGGCGATGCCTCCACTCCAGAACATAGGGTACAATAGGAATCCCTCCCTCTCCTGTATCACCCTCCCAGTGTTTCCAAATGAGATTTAGGGGTACCCGTACTTTTCTCCCATATAGGAGTTCGAAGGGGGAGAATCCTGTGGACTCCTGGGGCACTTTGCGGTAGGCAAACAGGAGATGGGAAAGGAATCTTTCCCAGTGCCGACAGGAGGCTGTGAATGTTTTAAGCATCTGTTTGAGTCCGTTCATCTGGAGATGGTAGGGAGTACTAAACAGGGGTTTTACTCTGCAACTCCCACAATTCCCACTGCCAAATTGTAAATTAGGTCCCCTGGTCAGACAAGATCTCCCGCAGGAAACCTACTCTAGTAAAAATTTTAACTAGAGACTCAGCTATGGTTTCTGCCTCTATATTAGAGAGGGCTACTGCCTCTGGATACCGAGTAGCAGTCTACAACGGTGATAAATGTACAGGTGATACTCGAAAAATTAGAATATTGTGCAAAATTTCATTTATTTCAGTAATGCAAAGTAAAAGGGGAAACTAATTGTTACGGTTACCTCCAAGCTAGTTGAAAGCTGGACCGCTTGGATGTCCTGGTTCCCAAGAGTGAAGAGAGAGAAGCGCCGTTCGGTTCAGCATACCATAAGAATCCCACGAATATATAACAATCCCACCAGCTCTAGTATAGCTAGGATACCCTGGTTCCCACAAAACGAGTAGAGGCTGCGATTTGAGGGTCAAACACGAACTGGTTTTAATGGCACACGGACATCGCTATATATGCAAAACCCCAGGTCCAGGGACAGCCCCCTCTGGACCTGATGGGATACAGTGACAATACAAACAGTTGACCAATGACAGTATAGTGTATCGTTTAAAATGGTCACTGCCCAGCTGGGAGAAAATGACTGCAACGGTTATGGCAATTCCATTATCTCCCAGCGCCCCAAATCCCACGTGTTATTAGAACAGGTAAAACAGCATACAAATACATATTTGTGGGGGCGTGGTCTGACCGTCGATGAGACTAGACGTGTCTCACTAGAGCTCCCGGCGAACGCGCCCTAAAAGCTTACAAAAGCGACCTTTATCTTTAATAATTACCCCAAAGAGGTCCCTGTAACGGAGAAGAGGCTCCCCAAGAAACAACCGAGGAGGGGCACCGAATCCGGAGGCTCGGTTCTTGACCTCATGTCGGCGCAGAAACAGGGCCGCCTGGGGACCCAAGATGGCGCTGGCACAACCCCGCAAGCCTCACCTCGTGCGGATAGGGAGGCATCCCCTGATGATCGGGACACAGTCCTAGCAAAATTGGCAGAGGTGAGGGCCTTTCTCGCGGGCGAAATAGCGAAATCTACAGCAGTTCTCCAGGCCGAGATCGGGGCCCTGGGTGAACGTACCGCAAAACTTGAGGACCGCGTGGAGGCCTCGACGCAAGCCCATAATGCCGTGGTAGAGAGGGTGAACAGCGTGTCAGCACACATAGTGGACATGGACCTCGCCCATGAAGATATGGCTAACCGGTCCAGGAGAAACAATGTTCGCTTGAGAGGCCTGCCAGAGGGCACCGATGAGGACCTACAGGGGCTTATGCTCACCATTCTGAAGCCGCTGCTCCCGCACGTACCGGAGGAACACTGGCACATGGAGAGGGCTCACAGGGCCCTAAGGGGTCAAAGGAACGACACCAACTCCCCACGAGACGTCATAATCCGCTTCCTATACTATCGCACCAAGGAAGCACTTATGAAAAAGAGCCGTAAGGTGCCCATACGGTATGCCGGTAAGGCGATTTCCCTCTACCGTGACTTAGCTCCATCCACACTACAACGGAGAAGAGACTGGCGACCCATCACGGAAGCCCTACGAGGTGCTGGCATTAAATATGCATGGGGATTCCCCTTCAAGTTAACGGTGTTCCGTGGAGACCGGGCGCACATCCTCACACCGGGAGGGGATCCCCACCGCCTGCTTAGCGGCCTTGGCATACAACCGCCTTCTGATCTTCCCAGCGTGGCGATTTATCTGGAGGTTCTTCCCCAGTTGCACTCGGAGTGGCGAGGAGCGGGACCGAGAGGACACCGATAGCTGCGGATGGTATCGTATTGTGTTGCCACTGGTGGCCCCTCATTTTTCTATGCCCTGATGGCATTGGGCCCATGGGAGGTTGACGTCTATCTCCTTCCTTTTTCTTTTTTGGGGTGGGGGACCGGGTAGGGCCCCAAGTTGCGGTTATGGGACTTTGTTTTTTGAGTATCCCCTCCCTGGTCTTACCGTTATGTCTGTCACTTGGGGCTTTGGAGAGTTTCCCCCTCCCGTTACACGGGGGCGGCAGGGGGAAATCAACCGGGACACGAGGGCTTACTTTGGGCCACGTTTACGCTGGTTTGGGAGGGGGAAGGGGTCTGTTACCTGCCTGCTCTTCCGTAGCGGTTCACCTTGGCCTAGCACTTAGCATGACTCCCTTGGCGAAGAGCTTCAAACACGAGTGGAGCCTGATGTGCCCTTACAGGACTGTTTGAATCTTTTATGTTTAATCCTGGTTTATTTGTGTTTGATGTCTCTGTTCCCCCTTGGGGGGCGCCTCTTTCCCTTGCCACGGCTGCGAGGGCTTTCACTAGCCCCTTCATCTCTCTATCTGGTAATGTAACCGCCAAAAAAAAAAAAAAAGGAAAAAAAATAATAATAATACACATAAAATATATCTCTTTTTTGTTGCTATTCTCTACAGTTCGAGGGGGGGAGGCGGGTGGACATATTTCGTGTTTAAAATATCTAAGGGGTGGGGGGGGGAGCACCAGCAGAAGGGAGGAAGGAAAAAGAGGGGGACCTACCAAGTTGTGTTCAGTCACTGTTGATGCTGGCGTCTTGTTCTCCCCTGCGAGTTTTAAAAGGTGACCACTGCACAACTACCACGAAAACCCGATTCATAGAGCCATCATTACACGGGGGAGGGCTTGGGAAGGCACATGTTAATGTAACGGGAAAAGAAAATAAAAAAAAATAAGGGGGGGCCTTACATAAAATAACGAAATACAACAAAACACAAACAACACATTAACCAAAAAAAAAACATAAAAAAGAAAAATGGCTGATTACTTCCCTAATCACGACGCAAAATTTATGTTATCCCAGATCCCAATACCCCAAGTCGTGTACCCAACCAGCCGATATCATAGTGTTCTATTTTTGAGCCCTATGGGAATCCTGGGCTGTCCTTAGCTGGGCGGTTTAATGGTATGTTGACTACGTGTGGTGTATTGCTTATCTCAGTGTTTAAGTTGATATATATTGTTTGATTTGGTTTTTCATGTTCCCTTCTACATTTATACTTGAGTGTATTGATATGACAAAGCTTGGGCTGTGCGGGGGGTCACCGGTCTACGCCATATGGATATGTATGGGTACATGGCCTAACTATGCCTCTGTAGCTTCTGCCTGCCCCAGCAGGGGGAGGGTGGGTTTTTCCCAAGGTTATGGTGGGAGTGTTTACTTAGTGGTCTAAATGGGGGATGGCAAGGGGCTCTTTGTACACCTCCTCTATACTAGATGCCCCCCTCTCGCCACGAACCTTAGATGGACTCCCCTCGCTTATTTTGCACCTGAGCCCACTGCCCGATTAGAATTATGGAAGGGATACATACCGTTGACACATGGTGAACTCACCGCCCATATGGGCGAAGATAGAGCGGAAGGTGGGAGTCTTTTGATAGGTCCCCATTGATTTTGAGTTGGAAAGGGGTATCATCCAATGACCCATGCTGGGTGGGTGGGGTATAGTCGGGGGACGGGGTATGTTCCCTTACTAATTGCCGGGGGAGGGTACAGGGATGGGACTCCCTTTATGGGTACCCAGGACACTATAAGAAGGTCACCGCAGTGGCTTACACCGGAGCAAGGGACCGCGACGGTTACGGGGATATTTAGCAGTGAAATCTGGAGGTCTCCATAGGATATGTAGGGCGCATGGGAGGCGGGGCGTTAGGGATCCTCAGTTCCCTCCGCACGTTGATCGTGAGGGGGAAGTGGGCGCACGCTACCCACTACTTTCTGGCGTCTAGTAAGACCAGAATTTTCACCGCATCGGACAGAGTCCGGATGCCTTTTTTGCTTTTCTTTTTCTTTTTTTCTCTTTACCTTTCCCGTCTGTATCCTTCCTTTCTTGGACTGAGGGGGTGGCGAACGAGTGGTTAGTTCCGCGGAGTGGCTCTCACGCCCGAATCGCATCCACTAATCCAGGCAAGGGCAAAGCAGTTTTAGCAGAGTTCAACATATTGCAGGATGGCGGTTAAGCTTACCACTCTGAATGTTAAGGGCCTTAACGCCCCTAAAAAGAGACGTCTTATGTTTAGGGCCTTGAAAAGGATGAACTCGGACATAGCTTACTTACAAGAGACCCACCTCCCCAAACAGGCTACTTTTCGATTAAGAGACCATGTATATACGGGCTCATTTGAGGCTAGATCACATCGTAAATGGAATGGAGTGGCCATAGTTATTAAACGCACTTGCCCCTTCCAGATGTCGGCCCAGGATGTGGATCCAGAGGGACAATACATTATCGTATCGGGAACCTTACATTCCCACATCATTCATTTGATAAATATATATGCCCCGAATCAACCGGACACTGGATTTTGTACTATGTTACGAGGAAAGGTTGCCGCATTGCCACATGGCATGATCCTCATGGGAGGGGATTTTAATGCCGCCCCGTGTCCGGCGATGGATAGGAGCTCAAGGGATGGAGGCCCGAGGTCGCAGGGAAGAGGGGGGCAAGACCGTCTGCTTAAGGCATTTATGGCAGATACGGGATTGGTTGATGTTTGGAGGGCACAACATCCGGTAGACCGAGATTATACGTTTTACTCGGCCCCTCATGGAACCTATTCCAGGATAGATTTCTTCCTGGTTAACGCGACAGACTTATCCAGGCTCTTGGGATCAGAGGTTGGAAATATCTCCTGGTCTGACCGTGCGGATGTCTCTATCGTTCTTGGTAATCTATGTGCGGCGAGTCCTTGGTCCTGGAGACTAAATACGTCATTGTTAAGGGATACGATGACAACGGACAACGTTCGAACGGCTATAACAGATTACTTTGTCGAAAACACCACCCCGGACGTGAGCATTAGCACAGTATGGGCGGCGCATAAGGCTGTCGTTAGGGGGAACCTGATCAAATTGGCCACAAGGAAGAAGAAACTGAAGTACCATCAACCTTACTGAAACAATTACGGAACCTTGAACAGAAACACCAATCTGCTACTCGGTCGACTGGAGGCAGTTAGACGGAACATCCGTGCCCTTCTGCTGGATGACACAGCTCGGGCCATGACGTGGTCCAAACGTACATTATTTTGATAAAGCCAACAAAATGGATAAAGCCAACAAAATGGATACGCTCCTGGCTAGGACGTTGCAGCCCAGGCAAAATAGGCCCCACATTACGGCCATCAGACACCCTGATGGCACAACGAAAACGAAACCGACAGATATTGCAAAGGTCTTCGAAGATTTCTACAAACAACTGTACAATCACACACCGGACGGGCACGCCCTGGAGGGACAAGAGGAAGACGACATCTTGCGATACCTGGATGGTTTAGGTATGAACAAACTAACGGGGGAGGCGGCGGAAAACCTAGCCGCGGAAATCAGTGTGGAAGAGGTCGACAGAGCAATATCGAGTCTGAAGGGTAACAAGGCACTGGGCCCGGATGGATTGGATGGGTCGTACTACAAGGCCTTTAGAGAAGAGCTTGCGCCCTAACTGGTGACACTCTTCCACTACTTAAGGCAAGGGGGACGTTTGGGTCCAGAGATGGCATTGGCCACGATCGTACTGTTGCCCAAACCAGAGAAGGACGCGCTCCAACCTGAAAACTACAGGCCTATATCGTTGATCAATCATGACTTAAAGATCTTGGCTAAGATACAGGCAGATAGACTGAACCCGCTTCTGACTTCACTTATCCACGCTGATCAAATCGGGTTCATACAAGGTCGGCAATTATTCGAAAATACCAGACGGACTGTCGACCTGATCTGGAAACAAGTAGCAACTGGAACACCTTCTCTGGTAATCTCTATCAATGCGGAGAAGACCTTCGATAGGGTTAGGTGGCAGTTCTTGTTTTCGGTATTGAAATACCTTGGTTTTCCGGAAGAATTAATGCAAGTCACGAGAGCAATGTATCACGATGTAAGGGCACAGATACAGATAGCAGGGGCCCCACTGAATCCTTTCAGTCTACACAACGGAACCAGACAGGGGTGCCCTCTCTCCCCCCTCCTTTTCGTGCTGGCTATGGAACCCCTACTCCAGGCACTACGCAGGGGGGGGGGGAAGAATTCACTGTCTCTGCTTATGCGGACGACGTCCTACTCACCTTTACGAACCCAATCGAGTCGATATCGGCGAGTCGATATTACAGAGAGTCATAAAAGAATACGGGGGCCTGTCTGGATACAAGGCAAATATCCAGAAATCCAGCGCGATGTCTATAGGCTTAACGGCGGGTGATGAAGCTCTGATAAGGGAAACGCACCACCTAAGGATGGAATTGAACTCCTTAAAATACCTAGGAGTCCACCTGACGGCAGATCCAGGTCGACTATATTCTAGCAACTACGACCCCAGGCTACGGACTCTGATAGGTGACTTGGAAAAATGGTCGGACAAACCTATCTCTTGGCTAGGACATATTCACTCTGTGAAAATGAATATCCTCCCACGCATATTATTTCTATTTCAGGCTCTCCTCTCCGTGTCACGAAATCTCAACTGCTGCCGTTACAGAGGGCGATCTGTGACTTTGTGTGGCACAATAAGAGACATAGAATAGCCAGACAAATCCTGTATAGGCATAAAGATAGAGGGGGTTTGGGGCTCCCAAACCTGTATTATTACTACTTGGCGGCCCAACTGTCTCAAGTGGCCATGTGGCATTCCCCTGTTGGGGAACGGAGATGGGTGGAAATTGAATCTTTGATGGTTGGTCTCGACGTCCCACAATTCACGTTATGGGTCCCAAAAGAACACAGGCCCATGATAAGGGTGACATGCCCGGCCATCCTTAACTCTCTTCGATTGTGGGATACGAACTGTGTAAAATTTGGACTCGCTTCCTCCCCCTCCCCTATGGCTCCGATACTCAGAAATAGAGAGTTTCCAACGGGAATGGCCCCTAGGAACTTTCAAAATATAGAAAAGACCGGGTTACAATGTATTTACCAACTGTATAGAGACGGGGAAATCATACCCTTTAGAGATCTCCAACAAAATACCCACTTCTAAATACGCTTCTATATGCTCATCTCAGCACGGAAACTAAGGAATGGGGTAGCTTGAAGTACACTGATAGATGGGAGTCGGACCTGGGGGAGGAACTAGAAGGAATCGAATGGCAGGAGATTTGGGAAGCAACCAAGAGCGCTTCTATATGTGTCACGCAACAGGAGCAGGCATGGAAAACCATGCTCAGGTGGTATACTACTCCGATAACTTTGCACAAAATGCCCAAGATAGATACAGACGAATGCTGGAGGGGATGCGGATTCCGAGGCACATATCTCCACATGTGGTGGGAATGCCCGAAAATCCACGTTTTTTGGAAATCAGTTGAAGACCTATTGAAACAGACATTTGGCAAACCCCTAGTCTTGGACCCGTGGATCTACCTGTTAAATAGATCTATTGAGGGATGGACGAGAAGAGAGCAGAAACTGGTACGGGCGATAACTTTAAGTGCGGTGGCAGCGGCGTGGCTCTCACCTGGAGGCCCGGAGTTTCTAGGATAAAGGAAAGCAGAATCATGGACGACCTGACTGCTAGACTAAGAGGAACAACCGTAACTTTCCAGAGGATTTGGGAACCGTGGGACAATAGTGTAATGGGCTCCAGTAACGATTGATGGGATGGATACCTAGTTTAGATCGGGACCTGGAACTGTGAAGTCCAGTGCCGGAGTGGAATTCGTTAGCCTCGTTCGCCTGCCCCTCCCCCACCCTCCCACCTCCTCCTTATCCTATATACTCACAGCTTTCTCTTCCTTTTCTCCCCTCTTCCTCGCTTACTCATCTCTTTTCTTTTCCTATTTTACTTCTTCACGTTCTACATCTTTTTTTACTAAACCCTTGGTTTACAAGGGTATCGTTTCCTTTTTACCTTTCTATATTTTTCATTGTCTCAGTCTATGTTTTTTATTTTCCTCACTCAGGCATGATTACACTGAAGGAGAATTGAGGATGCCTAAAGTAAAATTTGACATGGATAGAGTTAGGGCTCCTTTTTAGGATGCATAGCCTGATTAAAAAATGCAAAATCCTCGATGGGAGGCAAGTGGTATAGAATTTCAAGTCAAGTTTTGTGTTTCCAAGATTGATATTTTACATTTTGGCTTCTGCGCAAGCCTCACAATTCTATTGCTCTTGCTGTGCCTATCGTGTGCAAAAATAAAGTATATAAAAAAAAAATACATATTTGTAACATTTTAGTAGACACATTTTACATTCTGCCATTCATTAGATAGCTCAGGTCTGAGCGCAACAGATAGGTGAATAGCGCTCAGACCTCACGAACGGTATAGCCAGTCTTTTGCATACAAAGTCCTTTCGTGTTTCTTTGTCCCGAACACGAGATGGTGGCCATGTTTTCTGTCGGTTAATAGGCGAGCGGGACCTGGCTCTAAAACCCATAGAGCGAGAAATGGTTAAACAGTTGCATGAATACCGCTCCGTGGATGGTTGTCCCAGCCCTTCGTGAACCGAACGTAGACCGCCCTGAAGGGGGTAATTAGCCTGCAGTTAACCGCAGCCTCAACGTTCTGATTGGAGACACACGCCTGAGTGTAGGTGTGTAGGTGGTCCTCATTCGGGAGTTCGAGTATGGTTCGAGTATGGTGAAATATTACACGAACAAAGTCACCCTGAGGCAGTCAATTAAGTTTGTGGTTAACCGCAGACCGCAGCTTCCCGGTGGTCGTCCGTTCGGTTGTTTCAAAGGTGAAAAAGGTTAAGTGGCGGCACACGCCAAGGGCTGGGTGGTCTTTGTTCGTATGCACGAATATATAATCCTGGTTGTTCGTGTAATTGTGTACATACAGCAAAAATACCGAAGTGAAAGGCATACGGTAACATAAAACAAATTAATCTATTAATGGTCTGTAAAGCGCCCTCTTCGGGGCAGACTAAGGCTGTCCAATCTGGCGAATTTTAAAGTGAAAAAAATGAAACACAAGCCTTATATATGACGCTGTAATTTTTGAAAACACCATAAAACCTGTACATGGGGGGGTACTGTTGTACTCGGGAGACTTCGCTGAACACAAATATTTGTGTTTCAAAACAGTAAAAAGTATTGCAGCAATAATATCGTCCGTGTAAGTGCTGTTTGTGCGTGAAAAATGCAAAAAACTTCACTTTTACTGGCGATATCATCGTTGTAATACGTTTTACTGTTTTGAAACACTAATATTTGTGTTCAGCGAAGTCTCCCGAGTAAAACAGTACCCCCCATGTACAGGTTTTATGGTGTCTTGGAAAGTTATAGAGTTAAATATTGTGCTAGCAAATTAAATTCCCTATACTTTCGGCATGGGTTGTCAGGCAGGTCCCGCTAATTGTAATTAATTAGGATACCTAATTATGTAAAATTATTACATAAATATATGTGTAGAATTAATATATGTATATATACATATGTGTATATATATATAATTTTTTTTAAATATTTTTATTTATATATAGGTATATATAAATAGTGATTTATACGTATATATTTATGTATAGAGACTCCCTGGGAGTCCCCCCAACCGCGATCGCCGGCGTGGGATCGCCGACGACCGGGTAAGTGAATAAAAACCGGAGGGCGTACATTTACGTCCTGCGGCGTTTAGAGCCGCTTTTAAAAGGACGTAAATGTACGCCCTCCGGACTTAAAGGGTTAAAAATACCTGTATAAAAAAATGCATATATTATAAATAACAATAAAAACATAATTTTTAAAGATACAGGCATCAATTTTCATAAAAAGTTGTGTAAATCAAAATCTGCATCAAGACCATGGGGTATAAGAGTCTGAAGTTTATACACCCATTCCATCTCTGTTTTTCCAAGCATCTTTTTTATATCACCTCCACGCCAAGGGATAGAACATTTGGTTATACCAATACATTTTCCTGGCTAATCATGGCAGCATTTAACATATGGGTTTAGCTCCTCCCTCTAACCCTCAGGACAGGAAACACAATCAATCAAACAATTAAGCCTACCTTCCCCTACTATATTAGGTACCCCAGTATCCTCCACACCTCAGTCTTTTCCTGTCCTCCTAGCCCTAGGACAGTTTGTGTATATTTTTTTTTTCTCTCAGTTTATCTGAAATATTTTTTTTTTTGCTCACCTGACCATGTTTGATATGGTCTTGTCCCTGTGGAGGTCAGCCTCCCTCCTCAGGAAGCCCAGGCACATGTAGCCCAATCTCCATGGAGTTGGGAACCCCTGGGAGCCTGGGTGGTTAGTTCCACAGGCTGTGGGAATCCTCTGGCGTCCTGTGTGTGCTTCAGACCTCGATCAGACGATCAGCATAACGGTAAGACGCTCGCGCATGCGCAATGCGTCCGCCCGGACTCAGAGTGAAATTTGCCCATGTCCAAAATGGCGGTTCCGCGATCTCGCGACCAAGTGCGCATGTGCGATCCTTTAAAGGTGCAGAGCGGGAAATTTGAAATGGCGGTTTTCAGACTTAAAAACGCTCGTTTTCAGTTCCCTTTACAGATACAGTGCTCTAGTAGACTGTTCTTAAGACTCTGCAGGTAAGTGAATTACTTTTCTTTTAAAATCTTCATAATATTGGGCTGGGAATACATTACCTTTTTAATGTTCTTAGCCCTACAGTCAGTATGGATCCATCATCCCCTTCTGCAAAATCAACGAGATCTGCTATAGGTCATAGGTGAGCAATGTTTTTTATGTTTTCTTCAAGTTACAAAAAGAGTGCATAGAGGGTACAGTCTTATGACTTCTGTTTCTTACAGCCCTCGTGACCGGTCCTGTCCCAGATCCCCATCGAGGAGAAGGGAAAAACCGGCAGCCTGCCCGGGATGTGGAGCAAGGCCTATGGATAACTGCAGGCTCTGCAGAAGATGCTTAGCCATGGTCGCAGGTGAATCTGATCGCCAGAAGTCACCGCAAGCCTCTACCTCCTCAGCAAAGGATATTGCGTATTGGATCAAGCAAGCAGTGGTAGAGGGAATTGCTGAATCTCACAAGAATAAGAGATCAAGAGGTGAGACCTTCGGCATGGATTCAGATCAGTCTGAAGACGAATACAGACAACCTTCAGCGTACCAGGATTTAGAGCCAATCTCTTCCAGCGAAGAGGAGTATATGGAACAACCATGCTCCTTGGACTCCAAAGCTATGGAGCATTTGATTATGGCTGTTAGACGTACATTAGATTTGCCGGAAGAGGCCAAAGAATGTTCGGCTTCTGACAGACATTTTGGAGATTTGCATAAGAAAAAACCTTCCTTCCCGGTTCACAGCTCGATTAAAGACCTGATGAGGAACGAGTGGCAAACTCCTAGTAAAAGGATTACTAGTCAGGGAAGGCTTTCAAAGTTATACCCGATCAAAGAGGAGGATTCCAGATTGTGGACTACGGTACCTAAAGTGGATGCTCCTATCATTAAGGTTGCTAAAAGATCTACGCTTCCGATTGATAGCAATGCTTCCCTTAAAGAGCCCATGGATAAAAGGATAGATGCTGATTTATCTAAAGCCTTCATGACAGCAGGTTTGGGTTGCCACCCGGCCGTATCCATCTCTGCTTTGTCTAGAGCCATGCGTTCCTGGTTGCTTGACTTGGAGGATGACATCGATAAAGGTGTTAGTAGACGTCAGATGGCAGAATCCTTAAGGGATATCAAACTCGCCAGTGACTGGCTTTTGGAATCCTCCACTGACCTTATTAGAATTCTTTCGAAGGTTATGGCCCATGCAGTCACCGCTAGACGGGCGCTTTGGCTAAGGTCCTGGGGGGCAGACCTTTCCTCTAAGAATAATCTATGCTCACTTCCCTTTATGGGAGAAGTGCTTTTTGGGAAACCGCTGGATGAAGCTATTAAGAAAGCAGCGGAGGTTAAGCAGGTCATGCTGCCTCAAGATAGACGTCCTAAGAGACCTCATCTGGACCGCAGACCTTTTAGGGATCAAGGCTACTTTAGAGAAAGTAAGACCTACAGACCAGGCAGAGAATTCTCTAGGCATTCCAATTGGAAGAGCGGCCAGAATGTAAAATCCTCTAGGGGCAAGACGCAGACTTCTTCCTTTCGCCCCAACAAGCAGTTCTGAAGGTGGCTTACTCCAGGTTCCTCGAGTGGGAGCACGTCTTTCATTCTTTCAGAGGGCCTGGGAAATCATTCCAGATGCTTGGGTCAGATCCATTATCAGCAGAGGTTATCATCTGGAATTCGAAGATTATCCGCCTCCACCAAGGTTTGTTCGCACAAGGCTTCCTGCCAACATCCAAAAAAGAGAGATTCTGAGTCTCTATGTCTACAATCTTCTTATGGAAAAGGCCATCGTACCTGTACCCATAGGAGAAAGATTCCAGGGTTATTATTCTCCCCTGTTTTTGGTCAAGAAACCGGAAGGAAAATGGAGACCTATTCTAGACCTCCACCAGCTCAACCTTTTCCTCAGAGTCAGAAGATTTCGCATGGAATCCATTCGCTCCATCATCCCTGTTGTTCATCACCAAGATTGGATGATATCAGTAGATCTCAGGGATGCCTATTTTCATGTCCCTATCACGATCGCCCATCAAAAGTTTCTCAGGTTTTGTGTCCGGAACGAACATTTTCAATTTCAGGCCCTTCCTTTTGGTATAAGCACGGCCCCAAGGACCTTCTCGAAGGTTCTGGTCACCATCATTGCCTTGCTCAGAAAAGAAGGTGTAGCGGTGTTTCACTACCTGGACGACATCCTGGTAGTGGCCCCGGACCTGGGAATAATATTTCAACACAGACAACTAGTCCTCGACACTCTATCTCATTTCGGTTGGCTCATCAACTACGAGAAGAGTCACTTGCATCCTTCAAGAGAACTAATATTCCTGGGAGCGAGTTTCAATACAGACACGGCGATTGTATCTCTCGCACACGACAGAAAGATCGTACTTCAAGATCGGATAAGAGACTTCAGACTGAAGACTTCGGCCTCGGCAAGAGAGTTTATGAGACTCCTGGGGACTCTCTCCTCCACGATAGAGCTTGTCAGGTGGGCACAGTGGAACCTTCGCCCTCTTCAACAATTTTTTCTGAGAAATTTCAGGACCAGCTCGAGGGACTGGGAGTCGATGATTCACATTCCTTCGGCTCTGAAACAGAAGCTCCTTTGGTGGATGTCGTGGGAACACATCTCCCGAGGATTCCCCTTACGAGAAATAGACTGGGTGGTCATTACGACGGATGCCAGTCTGACAGGTTGGGGCGCACATTTAGGCAATCGATTTTTTTCAAGAAAAATGGCCACCGAAAACTCAATGCTTGCCTTCCAACATCAGAGAACTAAGAGCTACTTTCCTGGCTCTTCTTCATTTTCAACAGCTCATCAGGCATCGCTGGGTCAAGTTGAGGGTGGACAACAAAGCAGCTGCTGCCTACATAAACCATCAAGGCGGTACAAGGAGTGTAGCCCTGATGAGAGAGATAGTTCCCATTATGACCTGGGCTCAGAATCATGTGGAAGGCCTGTGTGCCACCTATCTTCCCGGGAAGGAGAATGTATTAGCGGATTTCCTCAGCAGACACCTGATAGAAGCTTCAGAATGGCAACTTTCCAAGAGGATCTTCACCCAGTTGGTCCAGAAGTGGGGTCTTCCCCAAGTAGACCTCATGGCAACCTATCGGAATGCGCAGGTTCCATGCTTTGTGTCAAGAAGATACCATCCAATGGCAGTTGCTCAGGATGCTCTATCCATCAGTTGGGTGTTCAATCTAGCTTATGTCTTCCCTCCGATTCCGCTCATACACGCTGTTCTGAGAAAGATCTCCAAAGAACATTGCAAGGTGATAGCTGTTCTTCCCTTCTGGCCTCGTCGTCCTTGGTTTCCCCTGTTGCAGAGACTATCGATGGACCTGCCTTGGGAACTTCCAATATCAGAAGACCTGCTGATTCAGGGTCCAGTGTTTCATCCGGAGCCTCACAAATTCAGGCTCCATGCATGGCTATTGAGAGGAAGTCTCTAGTTGAACATGGCCTTTCGGACCAGGTTATCTCAACACTATTACGTTCCAGGAATCCTTCTACTTCTTCTACTTACCATAAGGTATGGGAAGCCTTTGCACGATGGTGTAATTCCACGGTTCAAGATTTAAGTTCCCCTTCCGTGTCTCAGGTTCTGGGTTTCCTTCAAGCAGGCCTGGAGAGAGGCCTTCAACTTAACACGCTTAAAGTGCACTGCTCGGCTCTTTCAGCTCTTTCTGGTGTTCGTTGGGCTTTAAATCCTATGGTGATTCGTTTCTTCAAAGCTGTCATTAGGATTAGACCTCCTATCAAGGGATTCTCGGCTCCTTGGAATCTGCCTCTGGTTCTGCAGGCCTTGACGGAACATCCCTTCGAACCTATCGATGAGGTCCCTATGCAGGTTCTTTCTCTAAAGACCCTGTTGTTACTGGCCTTGGTATCTGCTAGGAGAATGTCAGATATCAGAGCACTGTCTTCTGAACAACCGTTCACTACCTTCTTCGATGATAGAGTTGTGCTACGCCCTAGACCTGAGTTCCTTCCTAAGGTTGTTACTTCCTTCCACCTGAATCAAGAGATTGTCCTGCCGGGGTATTTTCAGGATCCATCATCTCCTGAAGAAGTAAGATGCCATACACTAGACCTGAGGAGGTGTCTTTCCACGTATATTGGACGTTCAGCTAATTGGAGAAAGTCTCCCCAATTGTTTGTGATTCCTTGGGGTTCTCGTAAAGGTGAAGCAGCCTCTGTCGCTACCCTTCGTTCCTGGACCGTTCAGGCTATTTCTAGAGCTTACAGGTCGAAACAGGTTCCGGTTCCCAAGGACATCAAAGCTCATTCCACAAGGTCCATTGCTACTTCATGGGCTGCAGAGTCAGGGGTTTCTGCAGAGAGCATTTGTAAAGCTGCCAATTGGTCGTCTTTGAAGACCTTTGTACGTCACTACAGAGTGGATGTCTCTTCTCATTCTGATTCGGAGTTTGGCCTTTCGGTCTTGAACTCTTATAAGCCTTAAGTGGATATTAAACAATTTTTGTAGCATGACTTACCCTCCCTGAGTGGTTATTGCTTTGGGAATCCCATATGTTAAATGCTGCCATGATTAGCCAGGAATAGAGAAAATTTATTTATACTTACCGTAATTTTCTTTTCCTGGCTATTATTCATGGCAGCATTTGGTCTCCCGCCCTCTCTTGGTTTATTTGTCTTGTTACTGGACTGAGGTGTGGAGGATACTGGGGTACCTAATATAGTAGGGGAAGGTAGGCTTAATTGTTTGATTGATTGTGTTTCCTGTCCTGAGGGTTAGAGGGAGGAGCTAAACCCATATGTTAAATGCTGCCATGAATAATAGCCAGGAAAAGAAAATTACGGTAAGTATAAATAAATTTTCTCTATTAATACACGTGGATCTTTATTATGCATAATAAAATGTTTGGATACTGTATGGTTCAAGTATCCATTTCTAATATTTCTGCAATGTTCGCTCAGTCTTATCTTTAAGCACCTTGTGGTCATCCCCACATATTGGAGGCCACATGGGCACTCGAGCAGATAAATAACATTTTTTGTATTACAACATATAAAATCATAAATATTATACATTTTTTTGGTCCTATTTGACATGAATTTTGTAACTTTAGATGGAATAGAATGATCTGTAGTTTTACATACAATGCATTGTTTACATCTATAAAAACCTTTCGTCTGAGGGAAAAAAGATACATTTTTTTATTATTGTTTTTAAATCTATGGAACTGTTTGCGGCTACCCAAATGCACGAACACCGCTGACCCGTACCTTCTTCGACACTGCGGCTGGAGACTAAGTACCGTTTGAAGATTTGAACGCTCATTTAAATGGGACTTAGTCGTTTTTACGGTGTAAAATAGACCGACCGCACAGCCCAAATCCATGGAACTGTTTTGGGCATGAAAATGTGCTTGCGGTCGGTCATAAAGGACTTCCGGCTATCTTTTTATCCACTGGATGGAATTGGCTGAATTTTGGATATGTGTGTAAGTAAAGTATGCTGATTATTAATATGAATGAAGATTGAATGCATAGTTTTGGAGTTAGAGAAATGTATAAAAATGTATAAGTTTTAGCTTGGAGATAATTGAGTGGATACAGTAAGAAACTCAATTATCTCCCAAGCAGAGGGGAGGGAATATGTGGGATGTAACCGATATGTGATTGGTTAATGCCTAATTGCCTGTGGGCGTCTCCCTTGCAGCGGAGCACTGCATAAAAGCAGAGTACCTGCCATTAAACATCAGAGATCTTCTTGACCCTCAATATGTAGCCTTGTCTCGTTATTGGAGGGAACTGCTATATCACACTGGGGATTGCTATGCTCTGCATACTCCCTTGAGCTTTAATCACTTAGCCCTTGTTCCTGATACGCTCTCCTGGAGGAGAGGTCTTCCCCACACGGTCCTGGAGGACAGAGGCTGATTCCAGGGTGGACGGAAGACGGCGGGGCTCCAGTTAAGCTACGGTGGTTGTGGAGTCTGCGGTGGTTGTGGTGTTCAGTGCGGTGCTTGTGGTCCTCAGCGCAAGCTAGGAAGCGTCCATTAACGGAAGGTGATCCGTTACAATAACAATCCCACTAGCTCTAGTATAGCTAGGATACCCTGGTTGCCACAAAACGAGTCGAGGCTGCGATTTGAGGGTCAAACACGAACTGGTTTTAATGGCACACAGACATCGCTATTTATGCAAAACCCCAGGTCCAGAGACAGCCCCCTCTGGACCTGATGGGATACAGTGACAATACAAACAGTTGACCAATGACAGTATAGTGTATCGTTTAAAATAGTCACCGCCCAGCTGGGTGATAATGACTCCAACGGTTATGGCAATTCAATTATCTCCCAGCGTCCAAAATCCCACGTGTTATTAGAACAGGTAAAACAGCATAAAAATACATATTTGTAACATTTTAATAGACACATTTTACATGCTACCATTCATTAGATAGCTCAGGTCTGAGCGCAAGAGATAGGTGAATAGCGCTCAGACCTCACGAACGGTATAACCAGTCTTTTGCATACAAAGTCCTTTCGTGTTTCTTTGTCCCGAACACGAGATGGTGGCCATGTTTTCTGTCGGTTAATAGGCGAGCGGGACCTGGCTCTAAAACCCATAGAGCGAGAAATGGTTAAACAGTTGCACGAATACCGCTCCGTGGATGGTTGTCCCAGCCCTTCGTGAACCAAACGTAGACCGCCCTGAAGGGGGTAATTAGCCTGTGGTTAACCGCAGCCTCAACGTTCTGATTGGAGACACGCCAGGGTGTAGATGGTCCTCGTTCGGGAGTTTGAGTATGGTGAAATATTACACAAACGAGGCCACCCTGAGGCAGTCAATTAAGTTTGTGGCTAACCGCAGACCGCAGCTTCCCGGTGGTCGTCCGTTCGGTTGTTTCAAAGGTGAAAAAGGTTAAGTGGCGGCACACGCCAAGGGCTGGGTGGTCTTTGTTCGTATGCACGAATATATAATCCTGGTTGTTCATGTAATTGTGTACATACAGCAAAAATACCGAAGAGAAAGGCATATGGTAACATAAAACAGAGTAATCCATTAATGGTCTGTAAAGCACCCGTAACACTAATATATGAGATAGACGCATTACATGCAAAGCAAGATAGTTCAAGACGTGATTTGTCATAAGTTGTCAGGGTACCTGAGGTCTCTACCTCTAAAAGAGGTAGAGACTTAGTAGTTTATCCGTCCAAACGAGCTGTTTCCTTCGTTCCTCGCGGTTCATCCAATCACTTAAACACCGACCGCGAGGAATCCACGTCCTTTTCTAGCGGGACGCTCAATACGTGACGTCATGACGCTATCACGAGCGACCTGCCACTCAAGTGTCCGATATCCAATCGGTACTTGTCAGAGGCGTGTCTACCATCCGGAGCCAGGGTATTTTAGCTTACTTCTTACTTCAGCTCATTGCCCTGTCGTGGTTCTAGCTTGTCTAGTCACTCAGTGCTCTGGTATTCTAGTTTGCTCTATTGGTTTTGACTCGGCTTGTTGTACTACCCTGCTTATCTCTGTTATCCCTTGACCCGGCTTGTCTCTCGCTTATCTGTCTTCTCGTTCCCTCGACCTCGGCTTGTCTCTGACTATTCTCTATTACTCTCGGTACGTTAGTCCGGCCATTCTAAGGCCCGGTATACGTACCTTTCCACTCTTTGTACTCTGCGTGTTGGATCCCTGTCCCGATCCTGACATAAGTGCGATGATTATGGCTTATAGCTCATGAGAACCCCAAATCCAAACACGTCCCCATTCGTGAGTCTTTCTGCAATTTCCCTTCGGGGAATTGTATACGAACGTGGGTCCCCTGGGACCGTCAATTAGTTGGTGGTTAACCACAGACCGCAGCGCCTTGGACGGTTAATGAGAGGCACACTCTCGTAGGGTGGTCGGTTATTCGGTACTTTTAGAGGTGATGGGGTTAAGTGGCGGCACACGCCAAAGGCTGGGTGGTCCATCGTTCGTACCGACGAATGTGTCTTTATAATAGTTCGTGCAATGCGTTCGTACGGTCTGAATACCGACATAATTGGGTTTTTAAACGAAAAGAGGTTATGTTGTAACAGTGCTCCCTCCTTGAGGAACACTCTGGCAGACACCGTCTGACCCCTTTTCGGGGCAGACTAAGGCTCTCCAGACTGAGGAATTATGCTGGACTGAGGTCAGTTTGCCGTGATAACCCGTCGGCATTGCCATTCTGCTTCCCGGGTCGGTAGGTGATAGTAAAATTAAATGGTTGTAAAGATAAGCTCCAGCGTAAGTCTGCCATTGTCCCCAGCGACCTGGTTGAGCCATAACAACGGGTTATGGTCTGTAACCAGATTGAACTCTTGTCCGTACAAGTAGGGAGTTAATTTCTTTAGTGCCCACACCAGGGCCAAACACTCCTTTTTCCACTGCGGCATAGCTGAACTCGCGTGGCAGGAGTTTTCGGCTGATGTAGGCAATCGGGTGCTCTTTTCCATCGTCTCCTACTTGGCTGAGGATGGCTCCCAGCCCGAACATGGAAGCGTCTGTATGAACAATAAAATGTCTATTAGGGGCTGGGGCAGCCAAGACAGGAGCATTACTTAAAGCACTTTTGAGCGTCTGAAAAAAAAAAGCTGTTTCACAGTGGGGAGACCACAGGACCTGTCGGGGAAGATTTTTCTTCGTCAAGTCAGTCAGGGGTTTAGCAATAGCACTATAATCTGGTACGAACCGCCTGTAGTACCCAGCTGTGCCCAAGAAGACTAGTGTGAGGGGTGGACCAACTCGCGACCGCCTCTATCTTAGCTGGCTCCGGTCGCTGCTTCCTGCATTCCACTCGGTGACCCAGGTACTGTACCTCAGCCATTCCAAAATTACATTTTTCTGGCTTCAGGGTCAGGCCCGCGGACCAAATCTGATCCAGGACCATTCATACATGGGCTAAGTGTTCCTCCCAGGACTCACTATGGATCGCTATGTCATCCAGGTAGGCGCAGGCAAAATCCTGGAAGCCATCAAGGAGTCTAACCACCAAGCGCTGGAATGTGGCGGGGGCATTCTTCATCCCGAATGGCATAACCTTAAAATGGTATAAGCCAAACGGGGTGAAGAATGCCGACTTGGAGATAACTTCCCTGGCCAGGGAGATTTGCCAGTAACCCTTACAGAGGTCAATGGTAGTTAGGTAGTTTCCCCTGGCTATGCGATCCAGCAGCTCATCTACCCTGGGCATTGGGTAGGCGTTGGTCACGGTTTTATCATTGAGCTTCCGATAGTCCACACAGAATCTGGTAGTACCATCTTTCTTGGATACTAGTACAACCGGGGACACCCAGGGACTATCGGAGGATTCAATACCCCTAGCCTGAGCATCACGTTTATCCTTTTTCATCCCTGCCCGGACCGCCTCGGGGATCCGGTAGGGGGCCTGTCTTAAGGGTTGCTGCCCTGGGTGAAAAAGGGAGTGGCTAAGTCTGTGTACCCTGGTTCCTGGGAGAACATTGCCCGTTTCTCTTGGAGCAGTTTGTGCAGCTGCTCCCTCTCTACTGGGTTAAGTCGGTCCCCTATCTGCACTTGGCTCACTACATCCTGGTCTAACAAGTCGGGTATGGGAAGGGTATCGGGGTCTTCGGACGCGGGGCTGCATATGGCTGACACATCCTCTGCTCTCTCTAGGTATTCCTTCAACATATTGACGTGGAATATCTTTTGCAGGCTCTCATCGTGGCAGCTGGCAATCACGTATGTGGTGTCCCCGCGTTCCTCCACTACTTGGTAAGGTCCCTGCCAGGCTGCTTGCAGCTTGTCTGCTTTAACAGGTTCCGCGAGGTGGGTGTTGGTCACAGTCTGGGAGCGCGCGGTGGGTGTTGGTCACAGTGTGGGAGCGCGCGGTGGGTATTAGTCACAGTCTGGGAGCGCGCGGTGGCTGTTAGTATTAGTCACAGTCTGGGAGCGCGCGGTGGGTGTTAGTCATAGTCTGGGTGCGCGCGGTGGTTTGTGGGAGCGTGCGGTGGTGCCTGGGAGCACGCGGTGGTGTCTCAGAGTGCGTGGTGGGTGTCACAGTCTGGGAGCACGCGGTGGTTTGTGGGAGCGCGCGGTGGGTATTAGTCACAGTCTGGGAGCGCGTGGTGGTTTGTGGGAGCGCGCGGTGGGTGTTAGTCACAGTCTGGGAGCGCGCGGTGGTTTGTGGGAGCGCTCAGTGGTTTGTGGGAGTGCTCAGTGGTTTGTGGGAGCGCGTGGTGGTTTGTGGGAGCGCTCGGTGGTGTCTGGGAGCGCGTGGTGGTTTGTGGGAGCGCTCGGTGGTGTCTGGGAGCGTGTGGTGGTTTGTGGGAGCGCGCGGTGGGTGTTGGTCACAGTCTGGGAGCGCGCGATGGGTGTTGGTCACAGTCTGGGAGCGCGTGGTGGTGTCTGTGAGCGCTCGGTGGTGTCTGGGAGCGCTCGGTGGTGTCTGGGAGCGCGTGGTGGTTTGTGGGAGCGCTCGGTGGTGTCTGGGAGCGCGTGGTGGTTTGTAGGAGCGCGTGGTGGTTTGTGGGAGCGAGCGGTGGTTTGTGGGAGCGCGCGGTGGGTGTTAGTCACAGTCTGGGAGCGCGCAGTGGGTGTTAGTCAGTATGGGAGCGCGCGGTGGTGTCTGGGAGCGCGTGGTGGTTTGTAGGAGCGCGTGGTGGTTTGTGGGAGCGCGCGGTGGGTGTTAGTCACAGTCTGGGAGCGCGCAGTGGGTGTTAGTCAGTATGGGAGCGCGCGGTGGTGTCTGGGAGCGCTCGGTGGTTTGTGGGAGCGCGCGGTGGTTTGTGGGAGCGCATGGTGGGTGTTAGTCACAGTATAGGAGCGCGCAGTGGTGTCCGGTAGCGCGCGGTGGTGTCTGGGAGCGCTCGGTGGTGTCTGGGAGCGCGTGGTGTTTGTGGGAGCGCTCGGTGGTGTCTGGGAGTGGTTTGTGGTGGTGGGGTGTGGGGTGGTTTGTGGGAGCGTGCGGTGGTTTGTGGGAGTGCGCGGTGGGTGTTGGTCACAGTCTGGGAGCGCGCAGTGGGTGTTAGTCAGTATGGGAGAGCGCGGTGGTGTCTGGGAGCGCTCGGTGGTTTGTGGGAGCGCGCGGTGGTTTGTGGGAGCGCGCGGTGGTTTGTGGGAGCGCACGGTGGGTGTTAGTCACAGTATGGGAGCGCGCAGTGGTGTCTGGTAGCGCGCGGTGGTGTCTGGGAGCGCGTGGTGTTTGTGGGAGCGCTCAGTGGTGTCTGGGAGCACGTGGTGGTTTGTGGGAGAGCGTGGTGGTTTGTGGGAGCGCGCGGTGGGTGTTAGTCACAGTCTGGGAGCGCGCGGTGGGTGTTAGTCAGTATGGGAGCGCGCAGTGGTGTCTGGGATCGCTCGGTGGTTTGTGGGAGCGCGTGGTGGTTTGTGGGAGCGCGCGGTGGTTTGTGGGAGCGCGTGGTGGGTGTTAGTCAGTATGGGAGCGCATGGTGGTTTGTGGGAGCGCGCAGTGGTTTGTGGGAGCGCGTGGTGGTTTGTGGGAGCGCGTGGTGGTTTGTGGGAGCGCGCGGTGGGTGTTAGTCAGTGTGGGAGCGCGCGGTGGTTTGTGGGAGGGCGCGGTGGTTTGTGGGAGCGCGCGGTGGTTTGTGGGAGCGCGCAGTGGTTTGTGGGAGCGCGCGGTGGTTTGTGGGAGCGCGCGGTGGTTTGTGGGAGCGCGCGGTGGGTGTTAGTCAGTGTGGGAGCGCGCGGTGGTTTGTGGGAGCGCGCGGTGGTTTGTGGGAGCGCGCAGTGGTTTGTGGGAGCGCGCGGTGGTTTGTGGGAGCGCGCGGTGGTTTGTGGGAGCGCGCGGTGGGTGTTAGTCAGTGTGGGAGCGCGCGGTGGTTTGTGGGAGGGCGCGGTGGTTTGTGGGAGCGCACGGTGGTTTGTGGGAGCGCGTGGTGGTTTGTGGGAGGGCGCGGTGGTTTGTGGGAGCGCGCGGTGGTTTGTGGGAGGGCGCGGTGGTTTGTGGGAGCGCGCGGTGGTTTGTGGGAGCGCGCGGTGGTTTGTGGGAGCGCGCGGTGGTTTGTGGGAGCGCGCGGTGGGTGTTAGTCAGTGTGGGAGCGCGCGGTGGTTTGTGGGAGGGCGCGGTGGTTTGTGGGAGCGCGCGGTGGTTTGTGGGAGCGCGCGGTGGTTTGTGGGAGGGCGCGGTGGTTTGTGGGAGCGCGCGGTGGTTTGTGGGAGGGCGCGGTGGTTTGTGGGAGCGCGCGGTGGTTTGTGGGAGCGCGCGGTGGTTTGTGGGAGCGCGTGGTGGTTTGTGGGAGCGCGCGGTGGGTGTTAGTCAGTGTGGGAGCGCGCGGTGGTTTGTGGGAGGGCGCGGTGGTTTGTGGGAGCGCGCGGTGGTTTGTGGGAGCGCGCGGTGGGTGTTAGTCAGTGTGGGAGCGCGCGGTGGTTTGTGGGAGCGCGCGGTGGTTTGTGGGAGCGCGCGGTGGTTTGTGGGAGCGCGCGGTGGGTGTTAGTCAGTGTGGGAGCGCGCGGAAGTTTGTGGGAGCGCGCGGTGGTTTGTGGGAGCGCGTGGTGGTTTGTGGGAGCGCGTGGTGGTTTGTGGGAGCGCGCGGTGGTTTGTGGGAGCGCGCGGTGGGTGTTAGTCA
The DNA here is from genome assembly GCF_036172605.1 of Pelobates fuscus. NCBI lineage: Eukaryota > Metazoa > Chordata > Amphibia > Anura > Pelobatidae > Pelobates > Pelobates fuscus. The sequence goes on along the minus strand of NC_086318.1, from coordinate 449,674,731 downwards.
GTGTGGGAGCGCGCGGTGGTTTGTGGGAGCGCGCGGTGGTTTGTGGGAGCGTGTGGTGGTTTGTGGGAGCGCGCGGTGGGTGTTAGTCAGTATGGGAGCGCGCGGTGGTTTGTGGGAGCGTGTGGTGGTTTGTGGGAGCGCGCGGTGGGTGTTAGTCAGTGTGGGAGCGCGCGGTGGTTTGTGGGAGCGCGCGGTGGTTTGTGGGAGCGCGCGGTGGTTTGTGGGAGCGCGCAGTGGTGTCTGGGATCGCTCGGTGGTTTGTGGGAGCGCGCGGTGGTTTGTGGGAGCGCGCGGTGGTTTGTGGGAGCGCGCGGTAGTTTGTGGGAGCGCACGGTGGGTGTTAGTCAGTATGGGAGCGCGCGGTGGTTTGTGGGAGCGCGCGGTGGTTTGTGGGAGAGCGTGGTGGTTTGTGGGAGAGCGTGGTGGTTTGTGGGAGCGTGTGGTGGTTTGTGGGAGCGCGCGGTGGTTTGTGGGAGCGCGCGGTGGGTGTTAGTCAGTATGGGAGCACGCGGTGGTTTGTGGGAGCGCGTGGTGGTTTGTGGGAGCGCGCGGTGGGTGTTAGTCAGTATGGGAGCACGCGGTGGTTTGTGGGAGCGTGTGGTGGTTTGTGGGAGCGCGCGGTGGTTTGTGGGAGCGCGCGGTGGTTTGTGGGAGCGCGCAGTGGGTGTTAGTCAGTATGGGAGCACGCGGTGGTTTGTGGGAGCGTGGTGGTTTGTGGGAGCGTGTGGTGGTTTGTGGGAGCGCGTGGTGGTTTGTGGGAGCGCGCAGTGGGTGTTAGTCAGTATGGGAGCACGCGGTGGTTTGTGGGAGCGCTCCCTGGTATTGGGGTTACTGTCCCTTTAAGGCAGGCAGTCTGTTTCTGACGTCAGCCATGACGGCGCTCAGTTTGGTATTTATGTAAAGGAGACTCCGCCCTGTTGTATCCTGCCACCAATAGCAGTCCTGCTTTCATGCCGCGGCGGCCAATCAGAGCGCGTGGTGGTGACTCACCATATAAGGACAGGCTTCGCCATATAAGGAAACATCTCCGCGCTTTATATGGCAGAAAATAGTTCCAAACAGTGTGTTCACTGGATCCCTCCGCGTCCTGTCCGCTCTCTGACTGATACTGTATAGGAAATAGTTCCGGCAGCCGGGCGGAGGGATACCACTCCACTCTGTCAGAAGGCCGCACTGGGAGTGAAGCGGCTCGGAATGTGATTGGCTGAGAGACTGGACGCGGGGAAGCCGGGGACAGAGACAGGGGCCACACAGTGCGGGTCTAGGGGCCCCAACAGCAGCAGAACAGGGAGAGAGAGGGAGCTCTGCACCCAGAGAGAGAGGGAGCTCTGCACCCAGAGAGAGAGGGAGCTCTGCACCCAGAGAGAGAGGGAGCTCTGCACCCAGAGAGAGAGGGAGCTCTGCACCCAGAGAGAGAGGGAGCTCTGCACCCAGAGAGAGAGGGAGCTCTGCACCCAGAGAGAGAGGGAGCTCTGCACCCAGAGAGGGAGCTCTGCACCCAGAGAGGGAGCTCTGCACCCAGAGAGAGAGGGAGCTCTGCACCCAGAGAGAGAGGGAGCTCTGCACCCAGAGAGAGAGGGAGCTCTGCACCCAGAGAGAGAGGGAGCTCTGCACCCAGAGAGAGAGGGAGCTCTGCACCCAGAGAGAGAGGGAGCTCTGCACCCAGAGAGAGAGGGAGCTCTGCACCCAGAGAGAGAGGGAGCTCTGCACCCAGAGAGAGAGGGAGCTCTGCACCCAGAGAGGGAGCTCTGCACCCAGAGAGGGAGCTCTGCACCCAGAGAGGGAGCTCTGCACCCAGAGAGAGAGGGAGCTCTGCACCCAGAGAGAGAGGGAGCTCTGCACCCAGAGAGAGAGGGAGCTCTGCACCCAGAGAGAGAGGGAGCTCTGCACCCAGAGAGAGAGGGAGCTCTGCACCCAGAGAGGGAGCTCTGCACCCAGAGAGAGAGGGAGCTCTGCACCCAGAGAGGGAGCTCTGCACAGAGTGAGGGGGGGGCAGGGAGCTCTGCACAGTGTGAGGGGGGGGCAGGGAGCTCTGCACAGTGTGAGGGGGGGACAGGGAGCTCTGCACAGAGTGAGGGGGGACAGGGAGCTCTGCACAGAGTGAGGGGGGACAGGGAGCTCTGCACAGAGTGAGGGGGGACAGGGAGCTCTGCACAGAGTGAGGGGGGGGACAGGGAGCTCTGCACAGAGTGAGGGGGGGGACAGGGAGCTCTGCACAGAGTGAGGGGGGGGACAGGGAGCTCTGCACAGAGTGAGGGGGGGACAGGGAGCTCTGCACAGAGTGAGGGGGGGCAGGGAGCTCTGCACAGAGTGAGGGGGGGACAGGGAGCTCTGCACAGAGTGAGGGGGGGCAGGGAGCTCTGCACAGAGTGAGGGGGGGCAGGGAGCTCTGCACAGAGTGAGGGGGGGGACAGGGAGCTCTGCACAGAGTGAGGGGGGGCAGGGAGCTCTGCACAGAGTGAGGGGGGGCAGGGAGCTCTGCACAGAGTGAGGGGGGGGACAGGGAGCTCTGCACAGAGTGAGGGGGATGTTGAGTTAGGACTTAATGTTTTAGCTGTAGGGGTTCCCAGCCTTGGGGGGGGGGGGGGTCGGATTGCCCTGAGTTTTAGGGGTTTCCAGCTTGCGTGGAGGTAAGCTCTGCAGTTTAGGGTTGCCAGGCCTGGAAGATTGTATAGGGTTGCAAAGGAATTATGATTATTTAGCCCATGGTCTCTCACTGCTAACCCCAGGTTAATAATCCATAACAGGCCGGTCAGTCCAGTGAGTAGTGGGGACAAGGTTTGGAGAGTCACGCTGATGCTACCAAGTCAGGCTGGGGCCACCCCAGGGAATGGCTCCTCTCTGGGCCGGAGCTCAGTTCTTGGCTTACCTCGGCGTGCTGGTAATGGAGCTTCTCCAGGCAAGGGTAGGACACCAGGCCCTGGGTTAATGGGAAACCGGTATGAAATGGCCCCGGGTGGTGGACAGGCCGTTTACAGTGGCAGTGAAGCTACCTCAGACTCTGGAGAAGATGATGATCCACCTTCATTGTCCAGGGGGGTGAAGCGTAGCTTAACCGAGCTGGACCTTGGGGTTCCAGAAGCTGGAGGCCCTGGGACAGGTGGAGGAGGATATCCTGGTGCCAGTGGGTCGGTTTCTGGAGCCAAACCTGGCAAGAAAACTCGGGGTAGGGTCAAGATCAAGATGGAGTTTATCGATAACAAGCTAAGGAGGTACACCACATTCAGCAAGAGAAAGACTGGCATCATGAAAAAGGTAAGCTCATGGTGGTAGATAACTCAACTTTCAGAATGAGTGTGTCAATGGTCACATGGTGTGTGTCAGGAAAGCATGAAATCTGTGGTAGAGAAAGTATTGGGATGGGGGGGAACATAAATAAACAGGGGAAGAGTACGGAGCATATATCAGGGCTATGAAGGAGAAAGAATACAGAGATTTAAGAGACCATGTGAAATAGAGTGCAAGAGGGTACCCGGTAAAGAGGTCAAAGGAAACCTAGCGAAGAAAGCCTTTTAGATGACACAGGAGGTTCTCAGATAGGCGATCCAGGAAAAAAGCTGAGGGTGCGTGGGACGAACGTGTATAAAGATCCACAGAAAAAGAGGAATGGGCACAAAGGAGCAGTTAGTCTGCCTGGGCAATATAATATGCATGATGAGAACTGTGCAGGTATTGTATGGAATTTGTCCATGGCAAACACCCAAGGTATGGGGGAAACGACAGCAAGGAAGAAGGCAGAGGGACTGTGAAAATGTGATATGTGGCAGAAGATTCTGGTACTGTATAGACAAAAGCCAGATAGAGATCTAGAGTTTGGTAGAGACGGAAGTCAGGATGACAGGGTTTAGTCGGGACAAGGGATGGGGTGAAGGCCCAGTGTTCAGTGAGGATTAGAGCCAGGGTGTTGGCACTTGGTTCGGTGGGGACATGAAATGGGGGTGAAGGTTCAGGGTTCGGTGGGGACAAGAAATGTGGGAAGCTTTTGGGGATGCCCTGGGCACAGAGGGGCATGAGAGCTATCTGGGGTGCCCTGGACACAGTGGGGGGGGGGGGGATGAGAGCTATCTGGGGTGCCCTGGGCACAGTGGGGGGGGGGGGGGTATGAGAGCTATCGTGGGTGCCCTGGGCACAGTGGGGGGATGAGAGCTCTTGGGGTGGGGGTACCCTGGGCACAGTGGGGGATGAGTACTGTAACGGATCACCTATACTCCGACTGAGTCTCCCAGGTCCCAAGTGAAACAGTGATCAGAGCCCTTGGTTACCCAAACATCAGCCCAGACTTGATGAACGGTGCAACACTAACAATGCTTTATTGGTACAGGCTTCATTTATATACAGACAGTGAATCTCCATTCAATTCAGTACAAGCCCCATGCTTGAGGGGGTTGGCTTACAGATAACCACCATCTCCCGCTCTGGGAGATACCAACAGCACAACAATTACAAACAGTAGGACACCTCGCATACATTGGGGAACAAAATGGGGCACACACAGGGAACATTTTATCTCTGGATAGCTTAGGATCCCTGCAAATAGTGGGGCTCTTGGATGTACAGAGCCCGTGTAAAGTCTGGGCTTGGGGCTCTGTACATCCCCGAAAACGGTTCTACGGAATTGCTTGGTTTAGGCCGATGAATTCAAACTTAGCGCCTAAACCAAGCGGCAGCGGGGAGGTGTCTCGCTGTCCAATCAGGAGAAAGGCAGCAAAACTAGTTTGAATGGTAGCCCTTCTCCTATTGGTCAGCACGGACTTCCAGGCGGCCAGCAGGACTCTGCAGCAGTGAAGCTGCCTCAGTTTCAGGGATTCTGATGTGGCTTGCGCCTCTCTGTTTGGTGGATATCTCCACGTCGGTAGCACTAGAGAGAGTGATCGTTGGGCAGCTACGAGCCTGGACTCGTAGCTCCCAGGTAGGCAGCTGCTGTCTGCCCTGCTGACAGTCCGGCTACAGGCAGAAGGCTACTGGATCTCCTCAGGCTAGTGATTATGGCACCTTTTAGGAGCAGGTAGGGCGATCTCCCGCAGGAGAAGGGATCTGGTCTCCCAGGCACTGAAATCCCGCCAACATAGCCAGTCACATTAGTGTCCCCACCAACCTCAGGAACCCCACACCAGTATATTTCCCAGACCGGTCTCCGTTCGTGAGGCTCCAGTGCGAACACCAGGCAATAGAAGCGTCCCCTATGGAAATATGAATGCTCCCCTCTGGTTGGCGTTTATCTGTATGAAATGGCGGCTACCCAGGGGAGCACTTATTAATTACTTACCTTGCGGTTTTGCACTTATGTTACTAGTGTGAGCGTTCTAATTAATTGGTGTGAACATTCTAATGGGGCACCGGGGATTTTCTCGTTCGGAAGACAAAAGGGTTCTGTATAAATGCTCCTGAACGAGGGAACAAGGCAGAGCACACGAAACACACACACACACACACACACACACAAAAAAAAAAAGTGGGCACGTGTGGGTATGGCACTCTGTGACAGCTATCCGTGTGATCCTGGGCGCAATAGGGCATAAGAGTTATCACAGGAGCTCTGGGCGCAGTTATTGGGGGATCTTGGGCACAGTGGGGGATGAGTACTATCAGGGGGGCGTCCTGGGCACCTTTTAGCGCAAAGCAGAAAGGTCAATTGTTGACACGGCAGAGAACCTTCCACTTTCATGGCCATTGCAGTGGTGCTAAATACCTCCTGTTAAATGTAGATCTGGACTTGGCATAGTGTTCAGGGAACGTTTTTGTTATCTATTTATTTTTTGCTCTATGTAGTTGGGCTGATTCTACGGCCATTGCTGCAGCCCAAGAGTAGTGGGAGTTTGAACACAGAGGGGAACATTAGACCAAGCTAAGGTTTTAGTCTTTCCTGTAACACACAGCAGCATGCAATCTGCTCGTATGTTGTTTGTTATTATTACGTGCAACACAACATTATTAAAGTAATGTACTAATGTGTGGTCTGCAGCATGGAACTTTCTTATGTCATTGTCAATCTTGGAAAAAAAGCAGAGTTTCTTCCACCATTTCCCATCAGCCAACAGGCATCATCTGGCAAGGAGTCTGTACCACCTGCTTGTGCAATGTCTCGGGATTTTCTCTCAGTAATGACCATACCTGCTCCTCATTGGCCATCTTCACACAAGTAGGCCTTGGGGTCTCTTATAAACTAGGTGAAAGTGCTGCTTACTGCTTCACCCCATTGACTAGGTTGTGGAACACCGTGTAAGGGAGTGTAAATTAGATTACTCCGTTCCAGCACCCACAATGACCGCATTTTAACACAAATGTTAATTTTATGCATTCAAGGTATTATTAAACTATCAACAAAGTCATACCAACGAGGTTAATGCCATGTGATTTTTTTTTTTTATTCTAATACCAAGTTTAGTTCGGGTACCGAGACTACCGAATTGTTCGAGTAAGGGAGCGTTCAGATTCCAAGGTTCCTTTTTATTATTTAATGTTCCTACTATATTACATGGGTTTTTGGCTACAGATGCGAATGTTGGGAAACGTACTAAAAGTCTTTTTTATTTAATTTGATATCCACTGATCAGATATGGGGTTCTGCTGACTTAAACAGTCCTTCCCCCCCCCACCCCCAGAAAGCAGGGACTGGGACTGGTAAACATAAAGACGTACACTGACAGCGGGGACTGGTAAACATAAAGACGTACACTGACAGCGGGGACTGGTAAACATAAAGACGTACACTGTCAGCGGGGACTGGTAAACATAAAGACGTACACTGACAGCGGGGACTGGTAAACATAAAGACGTACACTGACAGCGGGGACTGGTAAACATAAAGACGTACACTGACAGCGGGGACTGGTAAACATAAAGACGTACACTGACAGCGGGGACTGGTAAACATAAAGACGTACACTGACAGCGGGGACTGGGACTGGTAAACATAAAGACGTACACTGACAGCGGGGACTGGGACTGGTAACCATAAAGACGTACACTGACAGCGGGGACTGGGACTGGTAAACATAAAGACGTACACTGACAGCGGGGACTGGGACTGGTAAACATAAAGACGTACACTGACAGCGGGGATTGGGACTGGTAAACATAAAGACGTACACTGACAGAGGGGACTGGGACTGGTAAACATAAAGACGTACACTGACAGCGGGGACTGGTAAACATAAAGACGTACACTGACAGCGGGGACTGGGACTGGTAACCATAAAGACGTACACTGACAGCGGGGATTGGGACTGGTAAACATAAAGACGTACACTGACAGCGGGGACTGGTAAACATAAAGACGTACACTGACAGCGGGGACTGGGACTGGTAACCATAAAGACGTACACTGACAGCGGGGACTGGGACTGGTAACCATAAAGACGTACACTGACAGCGGGGATTGGGACTGGTAAACATAAAGACGTACACTGACAGCGGGGATTGGGACTGGTAAACATAAAGACGTACACTGACAGCGGGGATTGGGACTGGTAAACATAAAGACGTACACTGACAGAGGGGACTGGGACTGGTAAACATAAAGACGTACACTGACAGCGGGGACTGGTAAACATAAAGACGTACACTGACAGTGGGGACTGGGACTGGTAAACATAAAGACGTACACTGACAGTGGGGACTGGGACTGGTAAACATAAAGACGTACACTGACAGCGGGGACTGGTAAACATAAAGACGTACACTGACAGCGGGGACTGGGACTGGTAAAATGACAGTAGTGACTGGGCCATGAGTGGTCTAAGCCTGAGAGACCCTTTCTGCACATTTGAGGTGTATCCTGCTGTCCATGTGTACGTTATTCTTTTTTGTGGTGGGTAGGATAACTCCACTCTGAAGTGTTCATACAATTTGTAGCATGTAAACCTTGGCTGTCTCCTGGCGGTAAGCTGATGTTTGGAACCAAGTGAAAAACGCAGGGAGCTTTTAGGAAGGCAAGCAGGGGGGGGGGGGGGGGGGGGCTAGATGTAGTTTATAACACTACAGGGTTTAGGAATATATGTTTGTTCCTTTAATGATTTCTCCCTTATTTACTGAGCTCTTTTTATACTTTTGCAATTTCTTAGACCTTAGTCTTCAATACAGGGTATATCTTAGAAAGCGACATTTATTTATTTTTCTCATGTTTAATGCTTGATACATGTCTGGTGTAGAGGAGAGTTATTGAACACTGTATATTAATGTGGTTTGGTTGAGAAGAAGAGAATCCTGTTAAAGGCCTTGTAAATGGCATATCAGAGCTGTTGATGGGTTGGCGTACATGTTGTTTGGGATATAGCTGAGCTGTGCTGACTGGGGTATAGCTGAGCTGTGCTGACTGGGGTATAGCTGAGCTGAGCTGAGCTGTGTTGACTGGGGTATAGCTGAGCTGAGCTGTGTTGACTGGGGTATAGCTGAGCTGAGCTGTGTTGACTGGGGTATAGCTGAGCTGTGCTGTGTTGACTGGGGTATAGCTGAGCTGTGCTGTGTTGACTGGGGTATAGCTGAGCTGTGCTGTGTTGACTGGGGTATAGCTGAGCTGAGCTGTGTTGACTGGGGTATAGCTGAGCTGAGCTGTGTTGACTGGGGTATAGCTGAGCTGAGCTGTGTTGACGGGTTGGGAGCTGCGCAGAAAGAGCACAGTAAGTAATGGGCTTCCTGCAGCCCGGATGACATCTGGGCCTTTACTACAAGCGGTTGAGGGCCGCATGCGGCCGCAGGTTGGACACGCCTGATGTACAACATAAGCGCATCATAATAACTGTATAGGCTTTCTATGGCAGAGAAAACATATGGCCAGGATCACCTCCATTCATGCAGAAATAAAGTCACAGAGCAGCCGCTTCCTGCTTTATTCACGATGATTGCCAAGTAGTTCATTCAGGCCCTTTCCCATGAGCCCCTAGCATAGGCAAAGCAGAAATCTGCCGCTACCAGGACCCAGTGGAAGGTGCTTTTTATTCTTCAAGCTAACTTGGAGTATATCGGTAGAAAAGGATTGTCCTATTCAGCCTGTGATAACTTCCCACTAGTTTACATTTTGCCTTAGGTAGGTGATGCGGTAAGTACTGGGAGTGTACAGGAGATGAATGGGGTAATTCTGGTTTCAGGTCAGCATTGGTAATCTGTAATGCCTTTATAGAAACATTGTTATTCATGTTAAAGGACTTGTCTGGTAGTGTTTGCTACTATTGTTTTTTGTGTGTGTGTTTTTTACGCATTTGGTGGATTCCTTAAGAAATAATGCCTTTCGCTCCTGTTTTGGCTACTTGTTCTACAGAAATTTTATAGATCTGTCCGGCCTCTGAATTTCTGTGCTGTTGTCACAAGGTGGTCCCTGAGATCTGTTTAAAAATATTGATGACTCAGGAAATGTTGATGTCTCATTTCTTGTTTTGTGTCTTCCTCCTCTGTCAGGCCTACGAGCTGTCCACTCTGACTGGGACGCAGGTCTTGCTGCTGGTGGCCAGTGAAACAGGCCATGTCTACACATTTGCTACACGTAAACTGCAACCAATGATAACCAGTGAGACCGGGAAAGCTCTGATTCAGACCTGCTTAAATTCTCCGGATTCCCCTCCACGTTCTGACCCTTCCACTGACCAGCGAATGAGTGCCACCGGTTTTGAGGAGACTGATCTCACCTATCAAGTATCAGAATCTGACAGCAGTGGAGAGACCAAGGTATGAGCATTGTGCCCCTTTTATACTGTGCCCGTCCCTTCTGGTCGCTGTGCACTAGGGGCTTTAAATGCGTGTCTTCGCTGGGGGGCTTTAAATGTGTGCTGTGGCCGGTGGGGCTTTGAATATTGCCTTTCCTTTCCTGTGTGGGATTGGATGTGTTAGCTTGGAATATACAGGATGTTCATTTGCTAATGGGGTCTGATGTGGCTGTTATAAAATCAGTGTACGGTCTTTCTCTCCTTGGTATATTTTAGGATGGAGGGTTTCAGCAGGCGGGGAGTTACCGTCTTGTGTAGTTTTAGGAGAGGGGGTTAACGTGTCACTGAAGGTCCAGCAGGAAAGGGGCTGTATCCTGTGTTTATTCTTTTTTTGGGACTTCTTGTCTATCTGGGTTGGTTTATTTATTTATTTAATTTTTATTTTTTTTGGAGTCACAGGCAAGGGACAGGTGTGAGGACATGGCTTGTTGTCTTTTGCTGTGGGGGGAGAAGTCTGCTTGACGTGCTGCTGGAGATTGAGACAAGAAGGACAGGTGTCCGGAACAGCTGTGCTCTGTCTCTCTCACCTCTCATTGATAAAATTTTGGTTGTGCTTCCATGGCCTTATAAGGAGTGGTTTCCCTTCCCTACGCTGCTGGCAGGGGGGCTGCATTCCTTATAAGATGCAGCTGTCTGTGTATGGGGAGGGGGTGGGGGGAGTGTCGAGCATGGATTCCTCCTTCCCAGCCGATACACACACGGTCTTGTAGATCCCTAACTAGTACACTAACTCTGCTCCCACTAATACTGTCTCCCCACTCCAGCTCCCCCAGCTAATAATGCTCTCACTACCCCACTCCAGCTCCCCCAGCTAATGATGCTCTCACTACCCCACTCCAGCTCCCTCAGCTAATAACGTTCTCACTACCCCACTCCAGCTCCCCCAGCTAATGATGCTCTCACTACCCCACTCCAGCTCCCTCAGCTAATAACGTTCTCACTACCCCACTCCAGCTCCCCAAGCTAATAATGCTCTCACTACCCCACTCCAGCTCCCCATCTAATAACGCTCTCACTACCCCACTCCAGCTCCCTCAGCTAATAATGCTCTCACTACCCCACTCCAGCTCCCCCAGCTAATGATGCTCTCACTACCCCACTCCAGCCCCCCCAGCTAATGATGCTCTCACTACCCCACTCCAGCCCCCTCAGCTAATGATGCTCTCACTACCCCACTCCAGCTCCCTCAGCTAATAATGCTCTCACTACCCCACTCCAGCTCCCCCAGCTAATGATGCTCTCACTACCCCACTCCAGCTCCCTCAGCTAATGATGCTCTCACTACCCCACTCCAGCTCCCTCAGCTAATAATGCTCTCACTACCCCACTCCAGCTCCCCCAGCTAATGATGCTCTCACTACCCCACTCCAGCTCCCTCAGCTAATAATGCTGTTACTACCCCACTCCAGCTCCCTCAGCTAATAATGCTGTTACTACCCCACTCCAGCTCCCTCAGCTAATAATGCTGTTACTACCCCACTCCAGCTCCCCCAGCTAATAACGCTCTCACTACCCCACTCCAGCTCCCCAGCTAATAACGCTCTCACTACCCCACTCCAGCTCCCCAGCTAATAACGCTCTCACTACCCCACTCCAGCTCCCCATCTAATAACGCTCTCACTACCCCACTCCAGCTCCCCCAGCTAATGATGCTCTCACTACCCCACTCCAGCTCCCTCAGCTAATAATGCTGTTACTACCCAACTCCAGCTCCCCAAGCTAATAACGCTCTCACTACCCTACTCCAGCTCCCCAAGCTAATAACGCTCTCACTACCCCACTCCAGCTCCCCATCTAATAATGCTCTCACTACCCCACTCCAGCTCCCCCAGCTAATGATGCTCTCACTACCCCACTCCAGCTCCCCATCTAATAATGCTCTCACTACCCCACTCCAGCTCCCCATCTAATAACGCTCTCACTAACCCACTCCAGCTCCCCATCTAATAACGCTCACTACACCACTCCAGCTCCCCATCTAATAACGCTCTCACTAACCCACTCCAGCTCCCCATCTAATAATGCTCTCACTAACCCACTCCAGCTCCCCATCTAATAATGCTCTCACTACCCCACTCCAGCTCCCCATCTAATAATGCTCTCACTACCCCACTCCAGCTCCCCATCTAATAATGCTCTCGCTATCCCACTCCAGCACCCCATCTAATAATGCTCTCACTACCCCACTCCAGCCCCCCCCAGCTAATGATGCTCTCACTACCCCACTCCAGCTCCCCAGCTAATAACGCTCTCACTACCCCACTCCAGCTCCCTATCTAATAATGCTCTCACTACACCACTCCAGCTCCCCATCTAATAATGCTCTCACTACCCCACTCCAGCTCCCCATCTAATAACGCTCTCACTACCCCACTCCAGCTCCCCCAGCTAATGATGCTCTCACTACCCCACTCCAGCTCTCCATCTAATAATGCTCTCACTACCCCACTCCAGCTCCCCAAGCTAATAACGCTCTCACTACCCCACTCCAGCTCCCCATCTAATAATGCTCTCACTACCCCACTCCAACTCCCCAAGCTAATAACGCTCTCACTACCCCACTCCAGCTCCCCATCTAATAACGCTCTCACTATCCCACTCCAGCTCCCCCATCTAATAACGCTCTCACTATCCCACTCCAGCCCCCCCTACATCTAATAACGCTCTCACTATCCCACTCCAGCTCCCCATCTAATAATGCTCTCACTATCCCACTCCAGCTCCCCATCTAATAATGCTCTCACTACCCCACTCCAGCTCCCCATCTAATAATGCTCTCACTACCCCACTCCAGCTCCCCAAGCTAATAACGCTCTCACTACCCCACTCCAGCTCCCCATCTAATAATGCTCTCACTACCCCACTCCAGCTCCCCATCTAATAATACTCTCCCTATCCCACTCCAGCTCCCCATCTAATAATGCTCTCACTATCCCACTCCAGCTCCCCATCTAATAATGCTCTCACTATCCCACTCCAGCTCCCCATCTAATAACGCTCACTACCCCACTCCAGCTCCCCAAGCTAATAACGCTCTCACTACCCCACTCCAGCTCCCCCAGCTAATAACGTTCTCACTAACCCACTCCAGCTCCCCATCTAATAATGCTCTCACTACCCCACTCCAGCTCCCCAAGCTAATAACGCTCTCACTACCCCACTCCAGCTCCCCATCTAATAACGTTCTCACTACCCCACTACAGCTCCCCATCTAATAACGCTCTCACTACCCCACTCCAGCTCCCCAAGCTAATAACGTTCTCACTACCCCACTCCAGCTCCCCCAGATAATAATGCTCTCACTACCCCACTCCAGCTCCCCCAGCTAATGATGCTCTCACTACCCCACTCCAGCTCCCCAAGCTAATAACGCTCTCACTACCCCACTCCAGCTCCCCATCTAATAATGCTCTCACTAACCCACTCCAGCTCCCCATCTAATAATGCTCTCACTACCCCACTCCAGCTCCCCATCTAATAATGCTCTCACTACCCCACTCCAGCTCCCCATCTAATAATGCTCTCGCTATCCCACTCCAGCTCCCCATCTAATAATGCTCTCACTACCCCACTCCAGCCCCCCCCAGCTAATGATGCTCTCACTACCCCACTCCAGCTCCCCAGCTAATAACGCTCTCACTACACCACTCCAGCTCCCCATCTAATAATGCTCTCACTACCCCACTCCAGCTCCCCATCTAATAACGCTCTCACTACCCCACTCCAGCTCCCCCAGCTAATAATGCTCTCACTACCCCACTCCAGCTCCCCAAGCTAATAACGCTCTCACTACCCCACTCCAGCTCCCCATCTAATAATGCTCTCACTACCCCACTCCAACTCCCCAAGCTAATAACGCTCTCACTACCCCTCTCCAGCTCCCCATCTAATAACGCTCTCACTACCCCACTCCAGCTCCCCATCTAATACCCCACTCCAGCTCCCCATCTAATAACGCTCTCACTATCCCACTCCAGCTCCCCCATCTAATAACGCTCTCACTATCCCACTCCAGCTCCCCCATCTAATAACGCTCTCACTATCCCACTCCAGCTCCCCATCTAATAATGCTCTCACTACCCCACTCCAGCTCCCCATCTAATAATGCTCTCACTACCCCACTCCAGCTCCCCAAGCTAATAACGCTCTCACTACCCCACTCCAGCTCCCCATCTAATAATGCTCTCACTACCCCACTCCAGCTCCCCATCTAATAATACTCTCCCTATCCCACTCCAGCTCCCCATCTAATAATGCTCTCACTATCCCACTCCAGCTCCCCATCTAATAATGCTCTCACTATCCCACTCCAGCTCCCCATCTAATAACGCTCACTACCCCACTCCAGCTCCCCAAGCTAATAACGCTCTCACTACCCCACTCCAGCTCCCCCAGCTAATAACGTTCTCACTAACCCACTCCAGCTCCCCATCTAATAATGCTCTCACTACCCCACTCCAGCTCCCCAAGCTAATAACGCTCTCACTACCCCACTCCAGCTCCCCATCTAATAACGTTCTCACTACCCCACTACTTCTCCCCATCTAATAACGCTCTCACTACCCCACTCCAGCTCCCCAAGCTAATAACGTTCTCACTACCCCACTCCAGCTCCCCCAGATAATAATGCTCTCACTACCCCACTCCAGCTCCCCCAGCTAATGATGCTCTCACTACCCCACTCCAGCTCCCCCAGCTAATGATGCTCTCACTACCCCACTCCAGCTCCCCATCTAATAACGTTCTCACTAACCCACTCCAGCTCCCCATCTAATAATGCTCACACTACCCCACTCCAGCTCCCCAAGCTAATAACGCTCTCACTACCCCACTCCAGCTCCCCATCTAATAACGTTCTCACTACCCCACTCCAGCTCCCCATCTAATAACGCTCTCACTACCCCACTCCAGCTCCCCAAGCTAATAACTTTCTCACTACCCCACTCCAGCTCCCCCAGATAATAATGCTCTCACTACCCCACTCCAGCTCCCCAAGCTAATAACGCTCTCACTACCCCACTCCAGCCCCCCCAGCTAATGATGCTCTCACTACCCCACTCCAGCTCCCCCAGATAATAATGCTCTCACTACCCCACTCCAGCTCCCCCAGCTAATAATGCTCTCACTACCCCACTCCAGCTCCCCAAGCTAATAACGCTCTCACTACCCCACTCCAGCCCCCCCAGCTAATGATGCTCTCACTACCCCACTCCAGCTCCCCAAGCTAATAACGCTCTCACTAGTTATATTGTACACATGTTATATTGCTGCAGTGTGTGTGTCCAGCTCCCCCAGCTAATAACGCTCTCAACACCCCCACTATAATACTCTCTCTCCCCCAGCTAATACATGCATTCTGTCTCTGACCCACCCAGACCCCCAGCTTGTACATTAATTCCACGCCCAGTTAATCTGCTCCCTCTGAACTAAACCCTAAAAAGGAGCAAAATGAAGGTAGCAGTACATGTGTACACAGTACAGACAGTGAGAGAGGCCAGTATTATCACTGTCTGTGCTGTGTGCACATGTTATATTGCAGCAGTGTGTGTCCGGTATTATCACTGTCTGTCCTGTGTACACATGTTTTATTGCAGCAGTGTGTGTGTGTGTGTGTGTGTGTGTGTGTGTGTGTGTGTCCGGTATTATCACTGTCTGTTTCCATGAGACAATTTCTTGGTTCCTGCTTTCTTGTAGTCTAAATTGTAACAAACTGAAAATCGAATGGCGAAACGTAAATAAAATCGCTGAACAATTTCTAAAACACTCCTATAAATGGTATTGCTGCCTTCTACAATTTTGTATTTTACGGAATAGACCCCACGGAATAGAGTGCACTGTCCGCTCACTCATTCTTCTTTAATTTGACGCCTACTCACACAGTAGATTGTCAGCTCTTGTGCTCGGCGTCGTTCAGTACTATCAAGCTTTCCCTTTATTTTCCAGGACTCTCTAAAGCCGGCATTCACGGTCACTAACCTGCCCGGTACCTCCAGCATACAGACTGCTCCCACCACCTCCACATCCATGCAGGTCAGCAGTGGGCACTCCTTTCCAATCACCAACTACTTGGCACCTGTCACAAGTGCCAATGGAACCGTACTGAAGACTGAGGGAAATGCCATGAGTTCAGCTGGTCTAATGCAGTTGCCGACTGGCTTTACACTCATGTCTGGTAAGGAATCCACACAGGAGGTAATGTTTCTGATCAGACTGCCACATGCTAATCACCTCTGACCAGCAGATATACTTGTAGAGTAGGGGTTCCTAATTAATTTTTCCTGTGAAACCCTTTGACAGTGTACCAAAATCATGCAACACCACAAATAATTTTGCACCGTAGCACAGCATTTTTGTTTAACTGTGCGCAATGGTTTCTTATTTGGTATGTATTCACGAATTACCACATGTAGGAAGATTGTAGTACTTAGTAGCAGGTGTGTTTTTAATACAGGGTGTGTGTTTCTAATGTTGGCATTTATATGCAGGGCTGTGTTTGGATCTACTGTCTTTTAAATGTGGATGTACATTTGTGTGTAATATTGGTGTTTGAGTGAAGGGCGCGTGTGTATATAATTTTGGAGTTGAGTTCAGGAGTGTCTGTGTACACACTCACACTCGTTATATTTTACAGCCACCCTCTTACCTTTTTCTGCAGGAGGGTGGCTTGCTTGGAGTGCTGCTGGTGTGTGGAGTCTGCAGCAGTTCCCTCCCGCTGCTGCCTTTCTCATTTCTGCTTGCGCTCTCCCAGCATCTGATTGTACAGTTTAGGTCTTAAAAGGTAGAGGTGTATGGTCGGGCCCCTGTTGTGCCAAGCGATGGGCAAATCGGACCGGAATCAGTTTTGTTCTCGTGGGACCCTAGGGTTTTGCAGAACATCAATTGGGAAATCCTGTTCTTGAAGATTGGGCGGTGTATGGCTACAATCTTTTGCAGCTAGTGTGACATTTGCATTCTTTTAGAATTTTTAACCTTTTGGGTTTTTCTTGGATATCCTTTATTCAAAGAAAATAAGGTGATTGAGTGCCATTTTGCTTTCTTTCAGCAGGGGGAGCTGTAGCACAGCAAGTGCAAGCCATCCAGGTTCATCCAGCAAGTCAGACATCACCGTCCAGTGACAGCAGCTCAGAGCTGATCCAGACATCTTCCAGTGGAACAGGTATACCACCATCAATCTATAGCAGTTGCCTGTGCTAATTTCCCAGCAATATGTAGGAAGTTTGTGTGCCTGGGTTTAGCATCCAGTGGTATATAGGTCCTCCTAATGCCCATAGCTCCTGGGGTAAGTGCAGAGCAGTCTATAGCACCCTCCAGTGCCATGGTTAGCAACTATCTATATAGAATGCCCTCCATTGTTTGGATTTATCAAATGCCCTCCAGTATCTGGGGTTAGCACCACGCACTATTAAATGCCCTCCAGTATCTGGGGTTAGCACCACGCACTATTAAATGCTCTCCAGTATCTGGGGTTAGCACCACGCACTATTAAATGCCCTCCAGTATCTGGGGTTAGCACCATGCACTATTAAATGCTCTCCAGTATCTGGGGTTAGCACCACGCACTATTAAATGCTCTCCAGTATCTGGGGTTAGCACCACGCACTATTAAATGCTCTCCAGTATCTGGGGTTAGCACCACGCACTATTAAATGCTCTCCAGTATCTGGGGTTAGCACCACGCACTATTAAATGCCCTCCAGTATCTGGGGTTAGCACCACGCACTATTAAATGCTCTCCAGTATCTGGGGTTAGCACCACGCACTATTAAATGCTCTCCAGTATCTGGGGTTAGCACCACGCACTATTAAATGCTCTCCAGTATCTGGGGTTTGCACCACGCACTATTAAATGCCCTCAGGTATCTGGGGTTAGCACCACGCACTATTAAATGCTCTCCAGTATCTGGGGTTAGCACCACGCACTATTAAATGCCCTCCAGTATCTGGGGTTAGCACCACGCACTATTAAATGCTCTCCAGTATCTGGGGTTAGCACCACGCACTATTAAATGCCCTCCAGTATCTGGGGTTAGCACCACGCACTATTAAATGCTCTCCAGTATCTGGGGTTAGCACCACGCACTATTAAATGCTCTCCAGTATCTGGGGTTAGCACCACGCACTATTAAATGCTCTCCAGTATCTGGGGTTAGCACCACGCACTATTAAATGCTCTCCATTATCTGGGGTTAGCACCACGCACTATTAAATGCCCTCAGGTATCTGGGGTTAGCACCCCGCACTATTAAATGCCCTCCAGTACCTGGGGTTAGCACCACGCACTTTTAAATGCCCTCCAGTATCTGGGGTTAGCACCACGCACTATTAAATGCTCTCCAGTATCTGGGGTTTGCACCACGTACTATTAAATGCTCTCCAGTATCTGGGGTTTGCACCACGCACTATATTAAATGCCCTTTAGTAACTATGATTTGTGCCCAGCAATTGCTATTTATCAAATGTGAATTCTCTTCATCCAGTGACATTACCTGCTGCCATCATGACCTCTTCAGTGCCTACAACTGTTAGTGGGCACATGATGTACCCCAGTCCACACGCCGTGATGTATGCTCCCACTCAGGGTTTGGCGGATGGCAGTCTAACCGTGCTCAATGCCTTCTCCTCTGCTCCTTCCATGCAGGTGTCACACTCACAGGAGCAGGGTAAGTAAAAGTTTCACTCGTTGTGCATTTCCTCATCAAACAGTGATTTCCAGTAACCCCATCTCATCCACAGGAGGCGTGCAGCAGGTGTTTCTAACTGCCCCGTCTGGTACTGTCCAGATTCCTGTGTCAGCAGTGCAACTCCACCAGGTAATTAGACCCATCAACTATAGTCTGTCAGCTGTGGGTTGTACTTGGAGTGGGCACTAGAAAGGGGAGTAGATCCTCCTTCCGCTCATTTGCCCTATTTGTCTCCATTCAGATCACCAAATGCTAAAAATATGGGAAAATAGGCATGGAAGAGGTGGTCCCCTTTTAGAGAGAGAGAGAGTTTTTTTCATTTCCTTTGGTTTCCGGAGCCATTTATCTAGTTTCTAGGTGGAGAGGAGTCCTTTGGTTTATGGAGACGGATGAAAAGAAGAAACACAAGAGCGGGCTATACCTCCCACACTTTGCAATGGCTAGAATTCTGCTTCCAAGTGCTTTATTATTAATTTTTCTAGATTTAGCAGGCTGTTAGGAGGCAGTAAAGGTCATTTGCAGCCGGGTGTATATCATGTCTGTTTCTTCTTGCAGATGGCCGTCATCGGGCAGCAGTCCAGCACGAGCAGTAATCTCACGGAGCTCCAGGTGGTTAATTTGGACGCTACACACAGCAGTAAAAATGACTGATCAGGTGTGGAGCGCAGAACCTGACATTACAAACTCTACCACTTATTTATTGTTGCCTTTTTCACGTTTTCTTTCAATCGTCTTGGTTTCCAACATATGCCGGTATGGCACAGAAGATGGCTTTATATGCACCCCCAAAGAGAAAGAAGCCCCTGTCTGTACTAACTGCCCTCCCTGAAGTCTGCAGCAATGAAAGGGTTAAAATTAAATGCCTGCGCTCCCTCACGCACTCTAGCTAAACACGTTATTTTGCACTGACATGGTGTGAGTGGGCGCATCTACCCTATGTATCTGTTACATATAAAAGCTGAGGAACTGATGTGGTGTGCTTGACCTGGGTGCACATAGGGTGGTTCTACTGGACTTGGCTATCAGTGTTATCGTCTGGCAGGTCCTGTGCAGGGGCGGCTCGGTAAGCAGGAAATAGAAGAAAAAGACCCCTCAAAAAAATCTATTTTTCTACAAGTCAGTTTTCAGTATTTACATTTAGAGGTAAGCTACGCCTTCATTGATCCCTAAACAGCTGGTATAAGAGTCTGACTTTGCAGTGCCAGCACAGAAGCTCACTGGCACAAGGGCGCTACAGACTTGACGTTCTCAATGCACAGCCATTCAGTACATTCGAATCTTGTTTTAAATCATGTGTTTATCTGGCTGAGAAAGTGATCTTCATAGGAAGCTGTTATTTTTACTTATTCTCCTGTTTCCATGTGTGGCAGGCTCCAGTGATATTTACAGTTCATGTTCTGCATTCTTACAAATTGACACATCAGGGAAAGACACAAAACATTTAACTGAATAAACACGTGCTCCGTAACCACATGGGTCCCAGAAAGTGTGGGTTCTTACGCTGTTTACAGTTTACCTCACCAGTCCCATGTATTTGTATAGAAAGCATTGTATTTGCTGGTCAGAAAGCTTGCTCTGTGTAGATATATAGTGAATGCAGAGCCTTTTATATTAATATTTCAGTCCCAAAAGGTTGACCGGAAAAATAAATGACTTGCTGCTAAATAAGAGTGCCTTCCCCATATTCCCACCACTGTTCTGCTCCTTGCTATAACCAATACCGTTCTATCACATCTGCACAGACAGTGGGTCAAGTGCCAGTTTTTTTTAGGGTAAGTGGCCAGGGCGTTAAAACAACTTGCACATTTTTACGCTGTCAACAATCAAGGTTACATTTGGCAGAGTGCGGGAATATAGTCAAAGCATACAGCAGCGTTGATGGGCGCGTGTGAGGCATGTGCTTTGGCTGGTGAGGATTACCATAGAGTTCTGTTTGTGTATTTCAGCCTCTCTGGCCATAGACTGAACCTTCACTATACATATCCTAAGGCATTAAACACAGCTAGGTGAGTTAGCAGAAATAAAGTGCTTACTAGTTAAATGTTTTGCAATGTCCCAGACTTCATCTGACCACCAGCAGGTCTTCAGATGGAGGCCACTGTTAAAACCTGCGTGGTGTCTTGAACTTCCTCAGACAGAGCTGGAATGGTTATACTTTGCAGGATGTCTCGTGTGACCTCCGACAGAGCTGCTGGAAGGTTATACTTTGCAGGATGTCCTGTGTGACCTCCGACAGAGCTGCTGGAACGGTTATACTTTGCAGGATGTCTTGTGTGTCCTCCGACAGAGCTGGAACGGTTAAACTCTGCAGGATGTCTCGTGTGACCTCCGACAGAGCTGCTGGAACGGTTATACTTTGCAGGATGTCTTGTGTGTCCTCCGACAGAGCTGGAACGGTTAAACTCTGCAGGATGTCTTGTGTGACCTCTGATAGAGCTGCTGGAACGGTTATACTTTGCAGGATGTCCTGTGTGACCTCCGACAGAGCTGCTGGAACGGTTATACTTTGCAGGATGTCCTGTGTGACCTCCGACAGAGCTGCTGGAACGGTTATACTTTGCAGGATGTCCTGTGTGACCTCCGACAGAGCTGCTGGAACGGTTATACTTTGCAGGATGTCCTGTGTGACCTCCGACAGAGCTGCTGGAACGGTTATACTTTGCAGGATGTCCTGTGTGACCTCCGACAGAGCTGCTGGAAC
The DNA here is from genome assembly GCF_036172605.1 of Pelobates fuscus. Taxonomy (NCBI): domain Eukaryota; kingdom Metazoa; phylum Chordata; class Amphibia; order Anura; family Pelobatidae; genus Pelobates; species Pelobates fuscus. The sequence continues at coordinate 449,653,651 of NC_086318.1, read as the reverse complement.
GGTTATACTTTGCAGGATGTCTCGTGTGACCTCTGACAGAGCTGCTGGAACGGTTAAACTCTGCAGGATGTCTCTTGTGACCTCCGACAGAGCTCGAACGGTTATACTCTGCAGGATGTCTCGTGTGACCTCCAACAGAGGTGCTGGAACGGTTATTCTTTGCAGGATGTCCTGTGTGACCTCCGACAGAGCTGCTGTAAAGGTTAAACTCTGCAGGATGTGTCATGTGACCTCAGACATAGCTGCTGGAACGGTTATACTTTGCAGGATGTCTTGTGTGTCCTCCGACAGAGCTGCTGTAACGGTTAAACTCTGCAGGATATCTGATTCTTCTAGTAAGTTTGTTTCTAGATCCTATTTTAGCCAAAGTGAACCCAAACTTGGGGGACTGTTCTATATGATTACAAATTAAATTCAACCCAGCAAACCCTTTAGTGACCATGATTTAGACACATTCATGACAAACATGACTTTATACGGACTACAAAGGGGTTAAAGACGCTAACAGGTAACCTGAATTGATCACTGTATTCTCAACTATGAAAACGTGTTAAATTTTTTATTTCTTTTGATAATGGATTTTAACGTTTCTCTGTATCCCTCCTAGTTGGCACGAGTTTCACTATAATGGGCTCACAGGTCAATGGCTGTGTCCTGGATTTTGAAATTTTTGTATTCACAACAAATGGGCTGTTTTCTGATAATTACCTTTTTTCCCTTTTCTTTCTTTCTTTCCCCTCTGACAACCTTTCCTGGTTGCTGGACCATATGGCCAGTGCCAACGTACCAGCAGTAGTGCCCATGCAGTACTGTGCCAGTGAGGGGCAAGTGGACAGCAAAGGCTGGGAATACAGGCTACATGCGAACACTTGGGGTCCTGATTGGCTGCTGGGAGGTGCGCCCCAAGCTGGACTCCTCAGGGAGGTGGGAAATTAGGGTGTATATCTCCTGCTTTTCAGTTATTCAGATTTTCATTTTGTTGTGCTTGTGTGTATTTTATTATGATGATTTATTATTATTATTATTATAATAGATCTTTTCCTTGGAAAAGTTCCTGGGAGAAGTTGTGGAAGTTAAACACAGTACTGTGTACATAACCCCTTCTTTTGTATAAAACAAAAAATAAATGTATCATTTTGTGCACATTTTGAAATGCAAGGTGTCTTTCATGGGGAGAGGAGGTGGCTGAGTGTGGGATACCAGTCCTGTTAATACATACTCACCTGTGAATGAATGCCGGCCAAGGCCAAATAGTCACTAAAATCTCAAATTGCCTGAGGTTTGATTTTAAAGCTCAGATTTTATTTATTTATATATATATATATATATATATATACACACATTTTTTTTTTCTTTTCTTTTTCATGACACTCTTTGGTAAAGGTACAACAGTTTAACACTGTATGGAAATAAACTATTCTATGATCAATCCCACCACACTCTGGGATGTCTAACAAAACCTCCATAAGCGGCATAATATATATTGTCTGGATAAAGAAAAGACAAAGTTTATAGAAATAAACTTCTGTGCTACAACTCGCAAGCTATAAAGTGAACTGTGAGCCATGAGACACTTGCAGGTCAGCGGGGGGCCATTACCACACTTCGAACACTTGCAGGTCAGCGGGGGGCCATTACCACGCTTCGTACACTTGCAGGTCAGCGGGGGCCATTACCACGCTTCGTACACTTGCAGGTCAGCGGGGGCCATTACCACGCTTCGTACACTTGCAGGTCAGCGGGGGCCATTACCACGCTTCGTACACTTGCAGGTCAGCGGGGGAGGGGTTACCTCGCTTCGTACACTTGCAGGTCAGTGGGGGGGGGGCCGTTACCTCGCTTCTTACACTTGCAGGTCAGTGGGGGACAGTTACCTCGCTTCGTACACTTGCAGGTCAGCGGGGGGCGTTCTCTCAATACATATAATTACAAGTAAGTGGGGCTAGCAAGCTATAAAACTGCTCTTGTGACGTGGAGATCTAGATTAGGCCATAAAACATCAGATCCTAGGCTAGAAGTCAGGTGTGTACTGTAGTCCTTGCTGCCGGCCCAGTAGTGATGTGAGTGAGCGCAGGACTTATCTTTTTGTATCAGAGGGGGCCGTAACCTCGCTTCGTACACTTGCAGGTCAGCGGGGGCCGTTACCTCGCTTCGTACACTTGCAGGTCAGCGGGGGCCGTTACCTCGCTTCGTACACTTGCAGGTCAGCGGGGGCCGTTACCTCGCTTCGGACACTTGCAGGTCAACGGGGGCCGTTACCTCGCTTCGGACACTTGCAGGTCAACGGGGGCCGTTACCTCGCTTCGGACACTTGCAGGTCAGCGGGGGCCGTTACCTCGCTTCGGACACTTGCAGGTCAGCGGGGGCCGTTACCTCGCTTCGGACACTTGCAGGTCAGCGGGGGCCGTTACCTCGCTTCGGACACTTGCAGGTCAGCGGGGGCCGTTACCTCGCTTCGGACACTTGCAGGTCAGCGGGGGCCGTTACCTCGCTTCGGACACTTGCAGGTCAGCGGGGGCCGTTACCTCGCTTCGGACACTTGCAGGTCAGCGGGGGCCGTTACCTCGCTTCGGACACTTGCAGGTCAGCGGGGGCCGTTACCTCGCTTCGGACACTTGCAGGTCAGCGGGGGCCGTTACCTCGCTTCGGACACTTGCAGGTCAGCGGGGGCCGTTACCTCGCTTCGGACACTTGCAGGTCAGCGGGGGCCGTTACCTCGCTTCGGACACTTGCAGGTCAGCGGGGGCCGTTACCTCGCTTCGGACACTTGCAGGTCAGCGGGGGCCGTTACCTCGCTTCGGACACTTGCAGGTCAGCGGGGGCCGTTACCTCGCTTCGGACACTTGCAGGTCAGCGGGGGCCGTTACCTCGCTTCGGACACTTGCAGGTCAGCGGGGGCCGTTACCTCGCTTCGGACACTTGCAGGTCAGCGGGGGCCGTTACCTCGCTTCGGACACTTGCAGGTCAGCGGGGGCCGTTACCTCGCTTCGGACACTTGCAGGTCAGCGGGGGCCGTTACCTCGCTTCGGACACTTGCAGGTCAGCGGGGGCCGTTACCTCGCTTCGGACACTTGCAGGTCAGCGGGGGCCGTTACCTCGCTTCGGACACTTGCAGGTCAGCGGGGGCCGTTACCTCGCTTCGGACACTTGCAGGTCAGCGGGGGCCGTTACCTCGCTTCGGACACTTGCAGGTCAGCGGGGGCCGTTACCTCGCTTCGGACACTTGCAGGTCAGCGGGGGCCGTTACCTCGCTTCGGACACTTGCAGGTCAGCGGGGGCCGTTACCTCGCTTCGGACACTTGCAGGTCAGCGGGGGCCGTTACCTCGCTTCGGACACTTGCAGGTCAGCGGGGGCCGTTACCTCGCTTCGTACACTTGCAGGTCAGCGGGGGCCGTTACCTCGCTTCGTACACTTGCAGGTCAGCATGGGCGGGTTCTCTCAATACATATAATTACAAGTAAGTGGGGCTAGCAAGCTATAAAACTGCTCTTGTGACGTGGAGATCTAGATCAGGCCATAAAACATCCGATCCTAGATAGAAGTCAGGTGTTAAATTACCACTCTAAACTAGCGTACACATGAAGACTTTTCACTCCCCAATGGCTGACCCTGATCTAATAATTGCCAACACCTAGCGAGCTATACATCGAATAATTACAGACACCCTGCATGCTATACCATGTAATGATACCTATCGAGCAATAAATCTATTTACTGATCACTAGTGAGTTAAGAACCTAATAACCACTGACCCTTAATATCCAGTTAATGAATTTATTATATATACTTTATTTGCCTTTTTTTGGCTTGGGCAGCGCGGGACACCATAGAACTTTGTGCCTGCAGGCAACTGACCTGCAAATCAAAGGTTTTTAACCCCGTATATAAAAAGACTGTAGGAGATTATGAGACAAGGTAAGTGGTTACAAGTTCTTTTTTAAACCGCAATTGGATAAATACTTGCAAAAACATATTTAGGGATATCTTTTTAATTAGTGGGATAATAACTTCTTGATCCAAGGAGAGATCTCACTGCCATTCTGGGGTCAAGACGGACATTTTTCTGTCAGGGTGGCAGTCCGGTGCCCGGGACCTAGATGCTGTCCGGTCGGCGGCGCATGGAGCGGGACCCAGTATGCCTGATGTTCAGAGTAGGAGTCACAGTGTGGAGGTGGTTTAGCAGGGTCTGGTGCAGGGTAACCACACGCCCCCTGGTGTTGAGCACCAGCGTTTGTGCAGCCAAAACCCTGAATCAGCTTAAGCGGATCCCAGGAACTAGGATTAAGCAGACCTCCCAGAGCTGAATAGGGAGGCTCTGCAGCAAGAATGTTTCCAGTACAGAAACAAGGCAAGACACCAAAGGTAGGCACCAAACATGAAAACAAGACAGAACTAGGAGAACCCAGAGCCAGAGAAGGATAGAAAGCTAAACCCTGAACATATACACACACGACACGAGGAAAACATGAACATAACATGGGCAGGACTGTACATGGACTGGGTATACAAACTAAAACAAGACAAGATAACATAGGCAAAAGAAGAGGAGAAATAACTAAGCACTATATATGAAAATCAAGGGGATTTAGTTACATTATATGATCATACATTGCATAAGTCTGCCAACAACGCCAATGTACCCCATATCTGGCAGGTCCTACACTGCCTAATGTATGCTAAAACAACCAAAGAAGACATATATAACACTTACCTGCAAGAAAGGGCAGAAGCCTTGAGGAGCTGCCTGCAGGAACTCTGAAACAAAGGGAATGATGGTAAACAAACGGGTGTGGCAACATAAAACAAACATTTAAAGGAAACCTGGAGACTGGGAATCCCAGGGACAGACTATAGGAATGAACCCAGATATCCCAATAAAGAAGCAATAAAGAAAACCAGACATAGACTAGAAAACCAAAAAAACAAGAAAAAAGTCTGGATTACCTTTTGAACTTGTGGAGAGCCAAGTTAATCCATTGCAACAAAGAATCTGAGAACGGACTAAAGCTGATCACACCCAGTCCAGAACCTAAATGCCAGCAAGTTCTATCTGCACGAGAGATACAGCAACAACGGATGATCGCTTCAGCCTTCTATATTTCTACTTTAGCAAATATCCTAACTTCAATTCATTTTTAATTTCCAGTCAGTGTGCAGTTCAGTGAATAAGTCTGTGTCTTGATTTGCACAAGAAGTGATTATACAGAGCATGGGCGGTGACACGGAGTGATGCAGGGTATGGACGAAGACACAGTGATACATGGTATAGGCAGTGACAAGGAGCATGGACGATGATACGGAGTGATACAGGGTATGGATGGTGATACAGAGCGAGATATAAATAGAATAATTACCGACACCCAGCGAGCTATAAATGTAATGATACCTATCGAGCAATAAATCGAATTACTGATCCTACTAAAGAGGCCATACAAGATTTAGTGTTAACAAATGGAGATTTGGTATCAGATATTACTGTAGGTGAAGGTTTAGGATCCAGTGATCATCAGTTAGTGTGGTTTAATATAAGAACAGTGACTGAGTTACACCACACAAAAACAAAGTTTTAGACTTTAGAAAAACACTTTTCTAAAATTTGAATATGTGTAAAGGAGTCACTAATAGACTGGAGCAATTTAAATGGAGTCCAAGAGAAATGGGACTATTTAAAAGTTGCACTGCTGAAGGCAACAAAAAAATGCATTAGGCTTGGCAGTAAAAGCAAAAAAAATTCAAGAATCCACATGTGGCCAAAATAGTAAAATAAACTAAAAGTTAGCATTTAGTAATTGTAAAAAAAACCAGAGTGAGGAAGAAAGAATGATCTATAAGATTAGGCAGAAAGAGGCTAAGCAAGTTGTAAGAGCTTCCAAATCACACACAGAAGAGAAAATAGCACAGTCAGTAAAAAAAAAAAAAAGGGGACAAAACATTTTTTAGATACATAAATAAGAAAAGAAAAGTAAAACAAGGATTAGTTAGATTAAAATCAAAAGAAGGAAGGTATGTAGATGAGGATAAAGGTCTAGCTGACTGCCTCAATTAATATTTTTGTTCGGTATTTACAGATAAAAATGAAGGAAAGGGACCTCAGTTAGGAAAAAGGACAAATTAGTCATTTATTACATGTGAGTTTACAGAGGTTCTATTTCAACTGTCAAAAGTAAAGACAAATAAGTCAATGGGACCTGATGGAATACACCCAAAGTTATTAAAAGAGCTTAGTGGTGTACTAGCAAAACCATTAACCGATTTTTTTTTTTTAACCAATCATTGTTAACAGGAGTAGTCTCAGAAGATTGGAAGTTGGCGAATGTTGTGCCCATTCACAAGAAAGGTAGTCGGGAGGAGTCGGGCAACTATAGGCCAGTAAGCCTTACTTCAGTAGTGGGGAAAGTGATGGAAACCATGTTAAAGGATAGGATTGTTGAACATCTAAAAACACATGGATTTCAAGATCAGAGACAACGTGGGTTTTCTTCAGGGAGATCATGCCAAACTAATCTTATTGATTTTTTTGATTGGGTAACTAAAATAATAGATCAGGGTGGTGCAGCAGACATTGCTTACCTAGATTTCAGTAAGGTTTGTATAAATATGGTGACAAGGCAATAAAGGCTCAGTTGACTCCCAGACTATGTGTCGTCTAGTCCTTGGGGAAGAGAGAATATTATTACGCTACCTGTGTTTTACCTGCTTTATCCTGACTACCAGCAGCTATACCGTGGAATATACTACCTCTCCGCTACAATTGGTGGCAAGCAACGGGATTCAAACCTCACAGTAAAGAAGCGTTCGGCAGTTATTTATGCGAACAGAGGAAAGGAAGCAGCAATTCTTGAAACAACCATTCGGATAAAACCGGAGTTCGGGAATAAGTGGAAATAGACGAACAGAAGGTGAATGGAAACGAATTATGCACTATTGAAACAAGCTACGCTAAAATAATTATTGGAGGCAAGGGGAATAATAGCCAGCAACAAGACAAAAGCTACCCTTATTGCCGAGCTCATGGAGGGAGACAGAGCAATCACTGTAGCACCTCCACTGGAGACAGAACAAACATAATTTGGGAAAGAGCTCAGGAGCAGGTTGGCATTTTTTCCCAAAACGCCATCCCAAGAAACTGTGGAAAGAATAGTAGCGGATCTACATGAATACCTCATGGTTAAAGGGACACTCCAGGCACCCTGACCACTTCTGCTCATTGGAGTGGTCTGGGTGCCAACTCCCACTACTCCTAACCCTGTAAGTGTAATTATTGCAGTTTTTTAAAAACTGCAATAATTACCTTGCAGGGTTAACTCCACATCTAGTGGCTGTCAACTAGAAAGCCACTAGAGGTCACTTCCTGGATTATAGCAAGGATTTTTCTTGCTAGAGCGTCGCTGGACGTCCTCACGCTGTGTGAGGACCTCCAGCGTTGCTCAAATCCCCACAGGAAAGCATTGAAAATAGCTTTCAATGCTTTCCTATGGGGAGACCGCATGCGCATTAGGTCTCCTCGGCCAGTGGGCGGGATCAGTCTCGCCCGCCGGCCGACGGAGCCAGTAGGAGGAGCGGCGCGGAGGTAGGAGACAGCGACGAGGGACATCGCCGCTGCCTCAGGTAAGTGACTGAAGGGGTTTTCACGCAGCAGAGGCGCGCAGTCCCAGACGAGGACAGCAGAGACTACCAGAAGGTCAAGCAAGCCATCCTAGCCTGGTATGCTATCACCTCAGAGGCATACCGACTCAAATTCAGAGACATTAAGAAGCAAGCGAAAAATTCACACAGTGAATGGGCTCACCGACTACAGCGAGCCGCCAAGGGCTGGATAGAAGTGACACCGTACATTACCCTGGAAGATCTATTCCAGTTAGTCATACCGGAGCAATTCTTCAACGGGCTGACCCCAGACCTGCAAAATTGGGTACAAGACCGCAAACCTCGTACCCTACAAGAGGCAGCCAAGCTAGCTGACGAGTTCCAGGACACTAGGTGGGAACAACGAACTCAACACCGGGCCGCTTATGGAGCTACCGCCCTTCCACCGGCAGTGACCGCAGCAGCCCATCCACGACCAGGGGTAAGCCACAGCCCGTACCCTCCCAGGTACAATGCCCGCCCGCCGATCCGCTGCCATACCTGCAATCAACAGGGGCACATCCAAAGAGACTGCCCACGAAACAAGTACAGGCAAAACGAGTACAGGCAAAACCAAGGCCCTCCTCCCAGTAGCCGGGCAGCAGTGCATTGCCACCAAAAGGAACCCGTTGTCTCTGCCCTTACAGCTGCATCGGTAGAAGAACCCCTGGGGACCTTGCACAAGGTAAACCCCATCCAAGCCGCTTCCGATAACCGCCAGGGGCACCGCCAGGCGGTACATGTAGCGAATGGCATTGGGCTGTCCTAAAAATTACATTTATTCCTATGTGTTCGGTTAAATTTTGAAATGTGTATGTGAAATGTATGCAGCATTCAACTGATTGTTCGGTAAAATCACTCCAGTTATTATGCGAGTGAAACAATGTTGCAAACGGGTAATTGGCAATTCGTGTAGTGTGTTCTTTGTTCTCTGGGTGGCCGCCATTCGGGAGACGAACACGTGGCGGCGGCCATTTTAAACTCCCGAACAGCGGTGTTTTGCCGTTGAGTGTCTAGAACCCAAATCGGACACTCGGTTAGGCAAACTCCGCTGAGACCTCCACGCTGCCGCCAATTCGTGTAAAAACTAGCGAGCGGCTTCCCTTTCGGTAGAAAGAACCCCACGAACAAGGGGATTTACCCGAATCCTCCCCAGCTCTCATAACCCAAGCCATTCGTGTGTTTTATTCCCTTTTCTGTGACCGATCGCAGGGCCAAAATACATGGAACCCTTTTCGACTGTTAACCCCAGCGCAGTCGGTCTTTTTTAGTACTTCCAGGAATTTCTCGAACCCCTGGTCCGATCTGGGTGATTTTTGGATATGTGTCTCACCCAGATCAGGGCTACAAGGGGATGTAATATTTAAAGGGGTACCCCTATGTTTAGGGGTACATCCAGAAACCCAGGGAATTTGTGTCCTGCATAATGGGATTATGTGTCACACTAAGGGGAGGGGATGTGTGGGTGGCAACTCGTATGTGATTGGTGTATTGTGTAATTATTGTAAATCCCTCCCTTGCATGGGAGAATGCTTTAAAAGACGGTTGTGTGATTAAAAGTTCAGTTCTGCTCCTGATGCTGTGTGTCGTCCAGTCATTGGGATTGATGTTGGGATATTGTTGTTATGTTTTGCCTGCTGGAATTATTGCCTTATGGATTTATAAGTGGGATCTTAAGTGAAGATAACCTGTGGAATATCAGCTCTCCGCTACAGTACACATGGAGGGGAAGAGTAGGCAAGGATTACGTGACTCTGGGGCCACTTGAACCCTGGTTCGAAGTCCTCTTGTGCCAAAGGACAACCTCACGGGAGACTGTGTGGCCGTATGAGTGGCAGGGGGAGCAATCTACAAACTTCCCACTGCCAGGGTGCATTTGGATTGGGGTGCGGGGCATGGGAATGTGGAGGTGGGAATTATGCAGGATTTGCCCGCGGATGTTATTCTGGGCAACGACTTGGGGGAGCTCACGTCTGCTTTTGTTCCTCAACCCACCATCCAAGAAGACTACCCTGTTGTTACTCGGCAGCAAGCCTGCAGCACGGCTCCATCCGATCACTCTGCAGCTCAGGTAAGCAATATGCCCCACACCCCTTCTATCCCCTGGGATGCCCCCCTTAGAATTTGGCAGCGAGGTAGCCCTAGATCCCTCCCTGCAGGTATATAAAGATAGGATAGACCAGGACAAATGAGGGCTGGAGGGAAAAAGATATGCTCGGTGTAGCAGAGAGCTGATTTCCCACAGCCTATTTCTGCTGGTAATCCCAGAATGGCTCAGGAACAAGTAGTAAATCCAATAGAGTAGCAGGCACAATCAGTAAGACAATCCAAGAATATCCCATCACCTTTTCCCAATAACTGGACGACACACAGTATCAGGAGTAGAACTGAGGTTTTATTTCACATACCCTGCTTTTATGCGGTTCTCCCCTGCAAGGGAGACACCCACAATAATTATTACAGTAACCAATCAAATAGACGTTATGTAGCGGAGAGGTAGTATAATCCACAGGGTCTCTGCTGGTAGACAGGAAAAGCAGGTAATAATCCAAGTAGACAGATGCAGCATGCAATAATCCAGGTAGCGTTATAAGAATCCTTCCCTCCCAAGAACTAGACGACACATAGGCTGGGAGTCAACTGAGCTTTTAAACACAGGTCACAGTATTTATGCGATTCCCCATGCAAGGGGTTTCCCTACTGACATTTCATGGGTTGTACAGTAGGGGACTACATGGGGAACTGAATAACCTGAACATTTCTCCCATTATGCACTGCTGCACGAGAGGGATAATCCCACTAGAATATACAGTTAAGTGGATTATCCCTCCGTGCAGCAGAACTGACAATTTACATTAACACCCATAACTTTTACATTATTCGTTATATTTAAACCAATGGACGTTCGGTAGATAGCTGGGGTCTGAGCACACATTTCGTGAAAGTACCGCTCAGATCCCAGCTTAAATAACCGAACGCCGCATGAAAAACACATTTCATTTAAGTTCACTTCAAATTACCGATTTAACATATGGGAACAACTACCGAAGGACCGGGACTCCCGAACGGCTTGGAAGTCCAGCGGTATTCGTGCCGTCGAGTAGCCGGTTTTAGTTCCAGGCGCTCGATGACCAAATACCGCTGGGCTAACAAAGGATCCAAGATGGCCTACCGCCACGTGGTCGGTAGCCGAACGGCGGCCACCCTGAATCCTTCTAATTACCGATTGCAACACTGTTGCAATCCTTAATGGGAGCCACACGACCTCCTGTGTGTGGTCTCCCTTCGGTAATTTGGTTGTTTCACGAACAGTGTTGAACCAATTTGCAGGAAAGCTGGCGGCTTTCATGCCGCCAGCATACGAACGCCATTGTTCTCAAGGACCACACTACATACACTTGGTTCTTAAAGGCATACATCCACATTTGTAACACAATACAGTAAATACAGTTTAAAGTGGCTGGATTTGCCACACGTTACCTCCCACACATCTCCCCTCAGCTTAACAGATAACATAATTAAAATGTACACATTTTCCCCCCAATTCTTAGATGTACCCCAGATATACTAGGTATACCCCTAAATGTGGTATCCCCTCTGATCCAGGGACTATACCTACCAATAGAGCGCTGAATGCTTCTTACCCAGTCGCAACCATACTGCCACACATCCCCTCTGCTCTCACCACCGGGGGTTACCTGCTGGGAAGTTCATCCTGATCAACGGTGCTGTGACTCATAATAATCTGACACTCCAGGTTTAAACATCCTTTACCAAGCTGGTGTACCATCTTAGTCTTAAATCCCTCTCTCTTTTACTTTTTTCTCATTTTTGTTTAAGTTTAAGTTTAAGCATATTTGAGCCTGTGTACCAGATAACTACTACATCTCATGTCTAAGCTTGCTAGGGAAGCTTGCCCACCTATATTGGCTTGGCATTCACACAGTGAGGCTACTTGCCTGCATAGTTTAGACATTAAGACATAAGTCTATATTATACTGTTAGCAACCTATGACAGTTCTGTCTATATCTCTTGTAAATGAATCTTATGCTATTGCCACTCGCAAGGTCTAATCTACAGAATTACTCAGCATTACTCTAACATATATAAAAATGTGCCGTTAATCTCAATGCACCAACTGTATTATCTGTGTATAAGCTCGAGGAATGCTGTTGGGGCACCACGAGCCTGCATGTTATTCATTCACAGCACAATAAAAATAAAGAATTTAAAAAAAAAAAATGTGGTATCCCCTGACAGCCCTTATCTGGGTGTGCAACATATTCAAATATCACCCAGATTGGACCAGGGGTTCGGGAGTTAGGTGGAAGTAAACTTTTGACCGACCACACAGGCAGCAGTAGCCAAAATTAGTTCCATACATTTTGGCCTTGCGGTCGGTCTCCTTTTGTGAGTTAAAATTCCCGAAAATATCTGCCATCCAGGGCTGAGCTAGCATTCGGATAAATCCCCTTGCTCGTGGGATTCATCTTACCGAACAGCGAACCGTGTGTTTCAGTCGGTATTCCTGGAGCTCTGGAGGTGTTCGCACCAGACGAATGCTTCAACTGCATAATAAATCCCCACGAAAGTTTCTGTAAAAAGTTCACACGAAAATCTTTGTAGTCAAATAAGAAATATGCAGGAAATATGCTGGCCAGCCAGAGGGTTTCTGCTACACTGCTCCCCCTTGCCCACAAGCCGGCATACACAGTCTGATCCAGCACGGATCGGCTTGGGGATGTACGGGGATGCTCACGGATCATTTTTCCAAGTCAGTTTGTCTAGACAACCCGTCAGCGTTCCCATTTTGCTTTCCCGGATGGTACTGGATATTAAAGTCAAAGGGCTGCAGCGCCAACCTCCAGCGCAGCAGCCGGGCATTGTCCCCTGCCACCGGTTTAACCAGACCAATGGCTTGTGACCTGTGAGCAACGAGTAACTTCTTCAGGGCCCACACCACAGGCAGGCATTCCTTCTCGATAGCAGCGTAGCTAATTTCTCTCGGTAACAACTTTCTACTGATGTACGCCACTGGGTGTTCTCCGCCATCGGCCCCGACTTGGCTCAGTATTGCCTCCAATCCAAACATAGAAGCATCTGTGTGAACAAGAAAGCGTTTAGTTGGATCAGGGGCCGCCAAGACAGGGGAATTTACAAGTGCGTTTGTCAACTGTTGGAATGCCTGCTCACACCCCGGGGTCCAGGTTACCTGATGGGGATGGTTTTTGCGGGTAAGGTTGGTAAGGGGTTTGGCCAGGGCACTATAATTGGGCACAAACTTCCGATAATACCCTGCCATCCCTAAAAAGGCTAACACCTGAGTCTTGGTCATGGGGTTGGCTACCTTTGCGGGTTCTGGCTTCTGTTTTCCACAACCCACATGGTGGCCGAGGTACTGAACCTCAGTCATCCCAATACTGCACTTGGCCGGTTTTAATGTTAACCCTGCCTCCCGGATCCTGTCTAGAACCGCTCCTATATGGGCCAGGTGTTCCTGCCAGGTATTGCTGAAGATGGCAATATCATCGAGGTATGCAGAGGTATAGTCCTGGAACCCATCTAAGAGTCGGTCCACCATCCTCTGGAACGTGGCCGGGGCATTCTTCATCCCAAACGGCATCACCTTAAATTGGTACAAACTGAATGGGGTGACAAACGCCGAATTAGGGATGGCGTCCGGGGCTAGGGGAATCTCCCAATACCCCTTACAAAGGTCAATTGTAGTGAGGTATTTGCCCCTAGCCATCCGGTCGAACAGTTCGTCTATCCGGGGCATGGGATAGCCGTCAGACACGGTTTTCTCATTCAACCTCTGGTAGTCCACGCAGAAACGGGTTGTACCATCCCATTTAGGCATGAGGAGCACTGGAGAAGCCCAGGGGCTGTCTGAGGGCTCAATGACCCCCAGTTGGAGCATCTCATTGATCTCCTTGTGCATATTCTCTCGCACCGCATATTATCTCGCAGTGGGACCAATTATATAGGTGGTGTCACATCGCTGCTCCAGCACCTTATAAGGGCCCTGCCAGGTGGCCTGTAGCTTGTCATGCCGGATGGGTTTTAAAATTAAAACTTTCTGCCCAACCTGAAAGCTACGGTCCCTGGCGCTCCGATCATACCAGGTGCGCTGGCGTGTCTGAGCTGCCTGAAGGTTCTCCCGTACCGCTCGGGTTAATTCCTTCAGTCGGTTCCGGAACTAAAGCACATAGGGTATGATGGGGGTACAATCGGTGCTGCGGTCTCCCTCCCAGTGCTCCTTAATTAGGTCCAGGGAGCCTCTTACCCGCCTCCCATACTATTCAAATGGGGAGAACCCAGTGGGTTCCTGCGACACCTCCCGATAGGCAAAGAGTCCCGATGGGTCTCAGCGAAGGTTCAGAGCATCTGTTTTAATGTCCCATAAAACCCTTTTGCAGAACCCATTGGTCTGGGGGTGATAAAGGGCACTGATGATTGGCCTAATGCCACAGAACTTCCAGAGGTGCTGGGTGACTTCCGCGGTGAACTGAGTGCCCTGATCCGAGACAATCTTCCTTGGTAACCCTACGCGGGTGAAAATCCACATGAGGGCCTCAGCCACCGTTTCTGCGTGTATGTTAGTCAGCGCCACCGCCTCTGGATACCTGGTAGCATAGTCCACTATGGTTAAAATATATAGCCTTCTTTAAGGGACCTACTATGTCCACCGCTATCCGGCTGAACGGTTCCTCCACTATGGGTAAGGGATGTAACTTGGCTTTTCTGCGGTCCCCCCTTTTTCCCACCCTCTGGCAGGTGTCGCAGGTACTGCAGTACCTCCTGACTTATCCCGGGCCAGAAAAAACTCTGGGTGAATTGATACCGGGTGCGACTGACCCCCAGATGTCCGGATAGCGGAATATCATGCGCTATACGGAGTAAAAAAAAAACAGATTGGATATACCCTTTTAGATGGAAAACTTTACACACCACTTGGTGAATAAACACGAATAGGGTAACTTTACCTATATGTATCTCCCACAATGTAGAAAATAAAGGACTCCTCCTAGTCCTCACACAAATATACAGGGAGTGCAGAATTATTAGGCAAGTTGTATTTTTGAGGATTAATTGTATTATTGAACAACAACCAAAAAACTCATTAATATCAAAGCTGAATATTTTTGGAAGTAGTTTTTAGTTTGTTTTTAGTTTTAGCTATTTTAGGGGGATATCTGTGTGTGCAGGTGACTATTACTGTGCATAATTATTAGGCAACTTAACAAAAAACAAATATATACCCATTTCAATTATTTATTTTTACCAGTGAAACCAATATAACATCTCAACATTCACAAATATACATTTCTTACATTCAAAAACATAACAAAAACAAATCAGTGACCAATATAGCCACCTTTCTTTGCAAGGACACTCAAAAGCCTGCCATCCATGGATTCTGTCAGTGTTTTTCTGTTCACCATCAAAATTGCGTGCAGCAGCAACCACAGCCTCCCAGACACTGTTCAGAGAGGTGTACTGTTTTCCCTCCTTGTAAATCTCACATTTGATGATGGACCACAGGTTCTCAATGGGGTTCAGATCAGATGAACAAGGAGGCCATGTCATTAGATTTTCTTCTTTTATACCCTTTCTTGCCAGCCACGCTGTGGAGTACTTGGACGCGTGTGATGGAGCATTGTCCTGCATGAAAATCATGTTTTTCTTGAAGGATGCAGACTTCTTCCTGTACCACTGCTTGAAGAAGGTGTCTTCCAGAAACTGGGAGTTGAGCTTGACTCCATCCTCAACCCGAAAAGGCCCCACAAGCTCATCTTTGATGATACCAGCCCAAACCAGTACTCCACCTCCACCTTGCTGGCGTCTGAGTCGGACTGGAGCTCTCTGCCCTTTACCAATCCATCCATCTGGCCCATCAAGACTCACTCTCATTTCATCAGTCCATGAAACCTTAGAAAAATCACTCTTGAGATATTTCTTGGCCCAGTCTTGAAGTTTCAGCTTGTGTGTCTTGTTCAGTGGTGGTCGTCTTTCAACCTTTCTTACCATGGCCATGTTTCTGAGTATTGCACACCTTGTGCTTTTGGGCACTCCAGTGATGTTGCAGCTCTGAAATATGGCCAAACTGGTGGCAAGTGGCATCTTGGCAGCTGCACGCTTGACTTTTCTCAGTTCATGGGCAGTTATTTTGCGACTTGGTTTCTCCACACGCTTCTTGCGACCCTGTTGACTATTTTGAATGAAACGCTTGATTGTTTGATGATCACGCTTCAGAAGCTTTGCAATTTTAAGAGTGCTGCATCCCTCTGCAAGATATCTCACTATTTATGACTTTTCTGAGCCTGTCAAGTCCTTCTTTTGACCCATTTTGCCAAAGGAAAGGAAGTTGCCTAATAATTATGCACACCTGATATAGGGTGTTGATGTCATTAGACCACACCCCTTCTCATTACAGAGATGCACATCACCTAATATGCTTAATTGGTAGTAGGCTTTCGAGCCTATACAGCTTGGAGTAAGACAACATGCATAAAGAGGATGATGTGGTCAAAATACTCATTTGCCTAATAATTCTGCACACAGTGTAAACAAAAATAGATATCTACAGAGGGGAGAATAAAAACAACTCATAGAGTAGTATATCAAAGACCAGTGAATTGTATGCTTTCAAGGTTGCACTCACATTGATTGCAGGCATCTCAAACAGTGTAAAGATGATATTCAAATGATATTAACTCCTCACACTCCAAAGGAAGGGGGCAAGCTAGAAGTGTTGTTCAGGCATATAGAGATCTCAAAAGATTGTTGCTCGGAGGCGTGGCCTGGAAGCCGTCGGAGATGGCCGCTTGATTCTCGAGCTCCGACCCGCGCAGCATTACAAGCAGCACTACCCGCAGCACTACTCTCCCGATGGGGCGCACTAAACGAGCGGACACTCACCAGACACCCAGGAGACCGCTGACTAGCCCGCACACCGGCTCCCTGGACAGCTACCTACAAACACCGGGTAGCCAGCCACGCGGCACACAGGGCCCCAAGATGGCCGACTGCCAGAACTCACCGCTGGGGACGGAGTCCCAAACTTTGTCCCTGGCCGACATAAGGGCGGATATCAGAGCCCTCACTGCAACCATGGTCACAAAGGATGACCTTAAAAGCACCTCAGACACACTCCATGAGGCGATTAGAGCAGAGGTCGCCATCTTGGGAAGCGACCTGGCGGCGCAGGGCAACCGCATCCAGACTCTAGAAGCCGCAGAGCAGGTGATGACTAGCCGCATAGAAGCTAATAATCTGGCTATTACCCGGCAGGGAACTGTCCTATTGCACCTCAGACGTCAAGCCGAAGATCTAGATAACAGGGGGCGCAGGTCTAATATACGGGTTCGCAACCTCCCTGAAGCAAATGGCGAGGAAGATGTAGAGGCCACACTTACCGCTCTCTTCAAAGGTATACTGGGCCCAGATGCGCCGCAACAAATCCAATTTGACAGGGCTCATAGGGCCACAAGACCACGAAACATGGATACTGCCCCTAGAGACATTATCTGTTGCCTCCATGAATTTAAGCTAAAAGAACTAATAATGTCCAAAGCCCGCTCCAAACAGTCCTGCCCGTTCCGGGGATCGGAGGTAGCCCTCTACCAGGACCTGTCCCCCCTAACTCTGGAGGCTCGTAGGGCACTTAGGCCGGTAACCCAACTTCTGAGAAACCGCAACATCCCGTATAAGTGGGGCTTCCCCTTTAGCCTACTGGCCCGCCATGACAACGAGTGGATCCCTGCACGTTGGCCAGAGGAGGTGCCGATATTTTTGAGAAGACTGGGCCTGCCGCCCATGGAGGTGGAAGACTGAATTCTGAGACCGCTAGAACCGCGCCCTGGCCCGCTGGCACAAAGACCCGCACGACGCCGCAGAGACGAATCACCACAAAGGCCACCTGCGCACCGACCGCGCAATCCAGCTCAGCAGGCCGACTAAACATACTACTACCACGGCAGACCTTTTGGCGATTCCCTCAACTGGCAGAGCCGAGGCATCCATGTGACTGAGATCGTATCAGCTAAGTACATTTTTATTATTTTTATTTTTTATCCTGACACACACTGACTTTTGACCTGGGACTATTGACTTTTTTCACTTGAGAGGCCAAATGGGGGTGATGGCAAAGACTGAATCCCTGCAAACTGCCGCCACCTACCCGACAACACCTTCCCTGCCTAGCGGAATCTGGGGTGCCTACTCGTCAGTGAGACACCGGCACCACGGCACCACTACATATTGGGGGAACGGGCCACTAGACGCTTCTTGGGGAGGGGGGTGTACGGTGGGAAAAATGTGACTTCACCACACGGTGTCGTAGAGAGGCCGTACCCTGACCACCACCAACCTAAAGAAGTAACTTGACATTGCCTTCGACCCTAATAGACGCATAAGACTGTGAGAGGGAAGAGACTGGGAGCATGCTAATGTTGATGGGAGAAGATACCTGAGACGGGAGAGGGGAAATGAGGGGAGATGGGACTGCGTATTAGGTGGGGGGGTGGTGTGGAACAAGGGACCATCGAGTGTTGTACCTGGCAGGGGAATGTTGTGGTGCTACAGGTCTACAATGTGTTGTCGAACATGTAGAACACATAACCTTTCACACCTTAGCCACGTCTTGGACCGAGATCAGCCGATTACACCGACCCCACACACTGCACAAGTCTGCCACGCCCTAGACCACGCCCGCACTAAGGACGCAGACCCCAAGAACCACACCCACTGCTACCGACCACCATTGGACCAGTGCACCCCCCCCCCCCCACGATGACGAGACGCGACGACCTACTTTACCCCGACGGACCCTGACGCACCCATTGCTGATTAAACGGTAACCGGTAACATGACGCTGTGATGCCTGGACCGCCAGACAAAGGTGACTGTACTAGCGCACTGTACGAGGCTGCTGACATGGACCCAGAGGGAGAGTACATCACGGTTAACAACTCAAGTAACAGTGCACATTGGATGCTACACATTGAGCGGGAGAGGAAACTCACCTGACACTACTAGACACTCGCAACACCACTTCGGCCCGACCTAGGCCACGACCCGACCCAAGCCCGTGAATAACAGGACCACTGAGGGGGCCACGGCCGCGGCTACTCCGGTATCTACCGTGCAGTGGTACGGCCCTGGACACCCACCCAGTTACACGGGACTCTATCCTGTTTAGGAGGGGATACTGACACACCTTACATAGGTAGACACACACACCCCCACGGACACACCACACACAAGTAACCACACACGCACTCTGACAAGCACACTACACACAAGCTGCCACACACACACTCCCACAGACACACTCTACTTAAGTTGACACACGCACACCTCCACGGGGACACGTCCCGCGGACGACTCCCAGCCACACAACCCGGCCAAAGAGGGGACTCCATATCCGCTGCGTTCTAGCTCTCCGCTGGACGCCCCCCCCCCCCTGTGGGGATGCTCGCCTGGTCCCCCGCCCCATCTCTCTCTCTCTCCTCTCTTCGCTCCTCTCCCCTTTCTCGGCTCCCCCTTCCCCCGTCTCTCTGCTATTTCTACGGCACACGGTCTGACGAGCCCCGGCCCCTCACCCACGTTGGAGAAACGAGACCCCCTGACCGACACTGCCTATTCGACCACACACGGCTGACCCCACAAGAGGGACATTGGGATGGCCTACTCTCATGCACCCCTGATAGTCACGACACAGAACTGCCGAGGACTTAACGCCCCTGAAAAGAGGTCTCACCTCCTGAGAGCCCTCAAGAGGCAACGCGTCTCCATCGCTCTCCTGCAGGAGACACACCTGAAAGCGGAGGCGAATTCGTTACTCAAAAACCGTCACTACCCACTAAATTTCTACAGCAATCACCCAACACTGCGAAAATCGGGGACAGCCATTCTAATTGCGGCTAACCTCCAATTCGTGCCCACTGACCATATGGAGGATGTGGACGGCAGATACGTCTTCGTAAAGGGGATCCTGGCAGGGAGAACGTACACATTAGCGAACATATACACCCCGAACTCGGGACAAGCCAGCTTCATCCGCAGAACACTGAGAAAGCTATCTAACTTCACGGAGGGGGTGCTGATACTGGGTGGCGACCTAAATGTGCCACTGGACCCTCTAGTTGACACATCTATGGGACAGAGCAGCGTACCAGACTCTGCCCTGAAAAACATCCGAAAATCCCTCAGATCACTTCGCCTGATAGACACATGGAGGGCGCTTCATCCCACAGATCGAGACTACACCTATTACTCAACGCTACACCGCAGATACTCTCGGATCGATTACATATGCATACAACAGGAAGGACTCACCTACCTCCGAACGGCAAATATCCAATCCACACCCTGGTCAGACCACAGTGAGATGAGGGTGGAGCTAGAGTCACCACTGTACCGCCCAGCCAGAACGACGTGGAGACTCAATGACGCTCTCCTCCTTGACATACCATCGAGGACGTTGATTGCGGACCACATCCGCCAATACTTTGAAGAGAACTCCACGGACGACGTGTCAGACATGACCATTTGGGAGGCACACAAGAGTGTTCTGAGGGGTCACCTTATCAGAATGGCTACACAAAAGAAGAAGGAGGCTGGTGAACAGATTAAAGACCTCACCAAACAGCGGACCTGGAACAACTACATAAAAGAACCCAACAAGACCCGACATACCGTGAGCTGATCCTGAAAAGGAAACAACTCACAGACATCCTGGAACGAAACCACACGAGGCAGGTGCAACGCTCCAAGGCTTTCTTCTATACCCATGCCAACAAGGGTGGGAGGCTTCTCGCCCAAATGCTCAGAGGCCCACAGAAACAAGCGCAGGTCCACACCCTGCGCACCGGACAGGGAAAACTGACGCAATTTCCGGGGGACATCGCAAACGAATTTAAGGCATACTACTCCAAACTGTATAACATCCCTGAAGTAGATGAGGGTACCGCCGCCGCACAGAAGAGAACTGAAACCACCAGGTACCTACAAGGCTTCAATCCGGATGCCCTCACCCCAGAAGAAGCGGAAGCGCTAGACGCACCTGTTACCGAGGGAGAACTCAAGCTAGCCTTAAAATCTGCTAAAAACGGCAAGACGCCGGGCCCGGATGGCTTCCCGGTGGAGTATTACAAGAAATTCAGTGAAGACCTAGTACCAAGACTAGTGAGGGCATTTAACAACCTCCGAGATGGCGCTTCCTTCCATGGGGAATCCTTGGCGGCGACGATCACGGTGATACCTAAACCGGGCAAAAACACCGAACAGGTGGGTAACTACCGCCCAATCTCCCTCATCAATACAGACGTAAAACTCTTCTCCAAGATACTCTCCTACCGTTTGCAGACCTACATGCCTAGGCTAGTTCACCCTGACCAGACGGGCTTCATCCCGGGCAGAGAGGCCAGGGACAGTACGCTCCGGCTCTTTGTGCTACAACACCTAGCAAAGCATCTGAAGAAAAAGCTACTTCTGCTATCCACGGATGCAGAAAAAGCATTCGACAGGGTAGACTGGCACTTTATGATGGAGACGCTGAGGAGAGTTGGAGTCGGAGAGGGGATGCTGACATGGATCCGGACATTGTACCACCAACCGAATGCCAGGGTCAGGGTGAACGGGGCTCTCACGGACAGCTTCACGATTCGGAATGGAACCAGGCAGGGCTGCCCACTCTCACCGCTCTTATTCGCGCTCACCCTGGAGCCGTTCCTGGACAAAATCCGTAATAACCCCGGGATATCAGGCCTCATATATAAAACACAAGAACACAAAGTAGCTGCCTACGCGGACGACATGCTATTCTTCTTAGCTGACCCCCTTGAGTCGCTCCCACTACTGAGAGAATTCCAGTCGTATGGAGCTCTATCGGGGCTTAAACTTAACCTGCCCAAGTGTGGAATGCGCTAACTTGCAACACCGGTTCCCATTCCATTGGTGTACGGAATACATGTCCTATCTCGGGCTCCGGATCACACCCGAGGCGAAGAACCTGTACGCACACAACTATACGCCGCTCCTGGTGGACATCCTTGACGACCTCAAGAGATGGAACTACAACCACATCTCCTGGCAGGGGCGCATAGCGGTCATTAAAATGAACGTCCTCCCGCGGATATTATACAAGTTCCACACCATACCCCGCACAATCCCAAAAACATTTTTTAAAACCCTTCGAACGGCGTTCCTCAGATTCATATGGAAGGGAGATAGAGCCAGGATTAACCATGACACACTCTGCCTTCCCAAACCCTGGGGAGGTCTAGCCCTGCCCAACCTCCACAAATACTACTAGGCAACGGTTCTACAGCGAATCAGGGAACTACACCTGGCAACCCCTCATAAACGGTGGATCTCCTTATGCAAGGAAATCACGGACAATCATCTCCACCTCTTCCTCTGGCACAAAGAAGCAGATGCCAAAAGGGACCTAGGGGAGGACTCACCCATCACCCAAACTCTTAAGACGTGGACCCGGTTGAGGAAAACACCCTATATTTCGCCCACTCCAAGCCCCCTGATCCCCATCGCACATAACACGTACATAGGAGATGGAATACCACCGCTCGCATGGCCACTAACTAGCCAGGACGGATATATACCGATACATGCTGCAATATCAGACGTGGGGATGAAGACGTTGCGAGATATGTCGGAGGTGGAGGTACCCACGATGATGCACCAGTTTCATTATGCCCAACTCAAACACTTCTACCATAACCTGCCATGTAAGCATAGACTGCACAGGGACCTATCGTGGTTTGAAAAGCTATGCTTCCAGACACCGGAGGCAGATGGCACAGTCTCTGTAATGTACCAACGGATGGTGACAGGGGAGAAGGAGAGAAAAGATACCTTCAAAAGGCGCTGGGAAGATGTAATGGACATACACGGAAAGCCAGTGGGAGCAAATATTACTGCTGCAGCATAAGAGCTCCTCCAGCTCACAATATCAGGAGACAAATTACAAATTGCTGTCCCACTGGTACCGCACCCCCTCCCTGCTGCACCGAATCAACCCCGGAATACCAGCCACATGTTGGAGATGCGGGACTGGGACTGGAACCCTACATCACATCTGGTGGGAATGCGACGAGCTTAAGCCATACTGGAGGAACGTGGGGGAGGAGATACATAAGATACTAGGCGAACCAGCGAGCCTGACAGCAGAACTTGCCTTACTACACCACACGGACTCAACGCTCTCGGTATACAAAAAATCAATCCTTAGAAACCTCTTAAACGCGGCGAAGGCACTGATACCCTTGCTGTGGAAAAAGACGCACCCGCCGACGATCGAGCAGTGGAGACACAGGGTGGATGAGGTGCAAAAAGCTGAGTCTGCAATAGCGAACCTACTAGGCAGACAAGAAAAGCACGCGGAACAATGAGGACCCTGGTACCTGTACCGTTCGCGAAACGCAGACGAGGATTAGGGGGAGAGAAGGGAATCATGGGACCCGGGCTCGTTGGGCACAACATCCCCGCTTTTACACTAACTCGCTCTACCCTCAACCATGGGGCTGGGGGACAGGCGGGCATGGCTTCTGGCGAAACTTAAGTGGGGACCACAATTCTGGCAGGGACTGATATATGGGTGGTGGGAGTGGGAGACCACCCTCTGCATTCAGAGACACCAGAGTCACGCATGAGGTCCGCGGGGCGTCACTCACTTCCTTACAAACCTACATGTTCAAAATGGTAACCAACACCGCACCACACGAACTACATTGCAAGGGCTCACACGGGAGGAAGCTTGCATACATGGTGAAGGAGCATAGGGCACGCGAGACACATGCCAGCCCACGTATCACATGCACCCACTCATACCCCTGAACGGCTGGCCCCTCATATACACACGAACCAGAGGCTCGAGTAGATAAGAGATGGCATACCTGGGTACCAGAGACCCTTAAGGGATACTAGCTAGAGGGAACACCTCAATCACCGACTTAAGGCACTTAGCCAGTTGAAAGGGACAGGGGAACCGACGATCTACTGGCCCTACCCGAACATTGACCCATGATAAACTGACGCCCACTCACCCACGAACAGTAGGACTATGCTCATGGCCTCACCTGCGATACCAACCCCGTTCTGCAAGATCCAAGCCTCATTTCGTGCCTAAGTTTATTTGGCCCCTGATTTGGATGCAGTCAGATGGGTTGCTAAACTACTACACATAGCCTGTACTGATCTAAGCGACCCCTTATTTGGAGCCATGACGACCGCATTCACCTACTTTACTTTCTACTCCCTGCAAATTGCAATTGGCAAACAACACATGGGGGGGAAGGGGGGAGGGGGTAGAGAGGGGTGGTAGTTCGAAAATTGCCCACTAGAGAAGTGATATTTATGACGTACGGTGACCTGGGTGTCACCTTCCTCTACGTGATTGCATGTTAATTCCAAATGATATTGTTAATGTTATAAAATGTCGGGACCTGCGTGTCCCACACGAAGTTTACTTATGGTTGAATACAAAATGAACAACAAAATATTTCAATAAACACATATTTACAAAAAATAAAATAAAAGTCCAAAGGCAAAACCAGGCAAAAAAAAAAAAAGATTGTTGCTCCAAATATAGCAAACGGCTTCTTGATGTAACAAACCAATTTATTGAATACAAAAAAAAAAAAAATGATAGAATCAAAATTCAAATAAATAAATAAAGATAATAAATAAAAGTCCCACAGGGGCCCAACCCTACGCGTTTCGTCCGGTGATCCGGACTTCCTCAGGGGTATTGCAGTTAAGTCCTCACAGTGGAGTCAGACTGAGGAAGTCCGGATCACCGGACGAAACGCGTAGGGTTGGGCCCCTGTGGGACTTTTATTTATTATCTTTATTTATTTATTTGAATTCTGATTTTGATTCTATCATTTTTTTTTTGTATTCAATAAATTGGTTTGTTACATCAAGAAGCCGTTTGCTATATTTGGAGCAACAATCTTTAGAGATCTCTGTATGCCTGAACAACACTTCTAGCTTGCCCCCTTCCTTTGGAGTGTGAGGAGTTCATATCATTTGAATATCATCGCTATACGGAGTAACTCTGATCGGTACCGATGCGGTACCACTAACTGGCGGCTGACGACCGGGTCTGACCCGTCTATCCTCTTCTCTGTTTCCCTGTACAAAAGCTTGCCCTCCCATATAAATCTCTCCCCTTCTGCCCCTGCATGCCCTGAGGTGACCTTATCCATATACACCTGCAATGTGGGGTCGGTGGCTATCTCTGCCTCAAATTCACTAGGGGGTGCCCAGGGGGGACACTCTATAGATGGGGAAGGGTCTCTTACCTCAACCTCCGGGTGTGAGTTGTAGTCCTGGGTGCGGGCCTGCTGGCATGTGACAACGGGGTGAGCTTCTCCAGTAGTGGCTGCCTGAGGTTCATAAGCCGAGGTCAGTTTTCACAAATCATTCCCCAACAAAACTTCAGCTTTGCTCCCCAATTCAAATGCACTCGAGCTGTGGGCAACCGGTATACTGCTCCCCCGGCTACCCTTACGGCTACAGTCCTGCTGGTTCTTGCTTCATTGGGAACCAGGTGGCTTTTCACCAAAGTGATGATGGCTCCAGAGTCGCGAAGTCCTTGTACTGCCTTTCCCTCCAGGTAGCCTGTCTGCCGGTGATGTTGGCGGTTGTCTGCGTTAGCCTGAAGGGGATCAGCCTCATGCAGCACTTCCCACTGTACAACTGTAGCGGCTGGTACTGCTGCGCCATAGGGTACGGTGGTCTCTGCCTGGTAAGAATGAGCTGCTGCTCTGGGTGGTGGTGGTGGTGGACCCCACCGGATCCAGGTTGTTCGATCCCGAAGTTGTGGGCAGTTTCTTTTGTAGTGTTCCCAGCGCTGACACTGATGACACTGAATGGTGTTAAGCTGTCTGAACCGCTGTTGTGACGTTGTAGGTGGCGGAAGCTGTCAAGGTGGGGCCGTTGGACCTGAAGTGTAGGTGGTGGTTATATTTGGTCGTGCCACTGTTTTACCTGGTGCCGGTTTCTGTTGCCTCCGGGCATCCAAGTAGTCATCTGCCCTCTGGGCCGCTTCGGTGAGGGTTGTAGTTGTTATGGTACTTTTTGCAGTAAACCAAAATGTTTAAATGTCTATCTGTTCCTGTCCAAATCAATAAAATAAATTGCGTATATACGCTGAAGTAATTAAGTCTGACACACAAGGTTCAGGTTAAAATAACTTCGAGAAAATTTATTGGCAAGTGATTAAAAAACGGACACGCAGGTCCTTTTAAGAGACATTTTACGTCATCATTGCTTATTAGAATATCAGTAAATAAACATCATTAATTGGATTAATTGTCAAGTGTCGGGATTAGTGTCCACCTATCAATATTATTAATTGGCTCAAAAGACTAAGTGGTTAATCCCGTGTCCACCCACCAAGAGGTGGGATTGTTCTGGACACGGGTGGGGGACAAGGGGTCTTGAGCGTCATTTTACACGGTCGGTGATCTCAGGCCTCGTGGCCAGGTGCAAGGTCTCTTATGAATAGAACATTTCATTACTACTGTGTTCGCATGGCCTTCAAATTATACTTTGTTGCAAATCTAAGGAAAAGTCAGCAATTCCTGTGTTAATCATATCTTTATAGAAAATACAGTCTTTGTTCTATTGTATTAGATGTGCTGGGAAATTCTGTCATGTAAGGTGATTTTAAAATGAACAAGTTAGGTTATGAGGACAAAATGGAGGATTGAAGAAGTCAGGTTAGGGGGACAAAATGGAGGATTGTCACAGTATAAAGTTAAAATGGAGTTAGTGCAATAATTGAATACAAATACAATAAGGTTTTTTAAATAATCCCACATCAGTCCCCCCTATGAAATGTTAGATTCTAAGAGATAAAACTTTATTAAGTTAGTACCAGGAAGACGTGTTAACCCAAAGGCACAGAAACCCCGTGGCCGCTAGCTAGGTGTTAATGCAAAGTGCAAGGCTGTCCCTAGATCTGACCCTAATAGGCTAACTCATCCGTCAGTATGGCTCTCGAACACTTCACACCCAAGGGTATCCCATGGCAGCTAACCCACCACTTCTCCACATGGGGCCTTTACCATTCACTGACAGATGCTGTCCCTGAGCTAGTCCCTTCCTAGAATTCCTGCACTTTATCAACAAAAGGGATTGTTTGCAGCGGCAGACAGGGTGAGTTGATGTCTTGGAGCTCTTGGTCATCAACTTCGAGATGGGTGAAAGTGGGTGCCGCTTGGTCAACAGTCTTCAGGAGGGATTTTCTCAGACATGGGAGAATACAACAAAAGAGAAGAGCAAAGAGAAAAAGAAAAATTAGTATAGCCATACCAATATGCATTAAAGCCTTTTGCCATCCCGTCATCCAGCCAAACCATCTTTCCCAGGGATCTTGTATCCCAGAATTCCTTTTCAACTCTATAGACAGGTCATTTAATTTCTCTATGGCTAATGTAACTTTACCATTAGGGCCTGTGTTTTCTGGGATATAGGTACAACATGTCAAGGTGTCGGGCAAAATTTTACAAACTCCTCCTTTTTCGGCTAAGATCATATCTAGGGCCATTCTATTCTGGAAAGCCATTTGGGATGTGGCCTGCAATTGTTCGGCCAATCCCTGGAGGGCGTCTCTGGTATAATTAACAAAGCGCTGTTGATTATAATAAATGTAATTTATCCAATTTAAATTCTTGTTTGTGGTAACTATGGCAAAAAGTGATTCAAATCCTGCAGCAACTTCATCTCTTGCTTTAAATTCATTGGGCACCCCCCTAGGCACCCCAATGGCATCAATATAGACATGAGGATCAAAACTTCCTTTTACTGGGGCGTCACGCTTAACCTTAGTGTGTCTGGACTCATGGGTGTTGAGGTGTGTGTCAGAGATGATATGTATAGGCATAATAGCTTTAGCCAAAGTACACTCCCCCCACCACTCCTTGTCCATTCTGGATCTTAACTGTAAATCCCCACACAACCAGTAGATATCCCCTAATGACCTGGTGTGAAACTGCAACAAGTTCATAGAGACACTCCTGTAGGTAGCACAATACCCCTTAGAGAAGTTACCCAAGAATTTACCAATTCCATCATAATTAGCATAACAAGTGTAATTACCTTTATACACGGTAATACCATCTGGGGGTTTGACATCCTTGGTTAGGAGAGGATACTCCTTTGTCCATGCACTACATATGGACCTGTTAAAATCATAGTGATAGGCAAAAAGGCTTAAAACACATTCCTCTATATCTACTGGCAGGATTAGAGGTACGGTACCCAGGTGAGGCCGGGCACCACCACACACATAACATGCAGTCTTATTATGCTTATTAGCATTATATTTCATCCATTCTAACCATAAATTTACATCATTAAAACCTGTTTCAGCGGCCATGGTATCTTCAAAGGTGGGGTTAGCAATGGCCATCATGTCTTGAAAGGTCTGGAT
This sequence comes from Pelobates fuscus, assembly GCF_036172605.1. Taxonomy (NCBI): domain Eukaryota; kingdom Metazoa; phylum Chordata; class Amphibia; order Anura; family Pelobatidae; genus Pelobates; species Pelobates fuscus. The sequence goes on along the minus strand of NC_086318.1, from coordinate 449,625,556 downwards.
ATGAGGTTTTAAAGGGTTAGGGACCATATGGGTGGCCCCTTGCCACTCGGAAGAGTTGCACATATCTTTTAGGAAGAAATGCCCTAATTTACGGTAGGAACCCTTTTTCCAATACATTCCCATCACATACTGGTCGGCATCCGTTGGGCTTGGATGCTCAATGTTAAGGATTAATTTCATTGGTGTACCTCCCCCAGGCTTTCTCAAAGTCATTCTCTGGAGAAGGGATCTACCTTGTTCATCTACTTTAGATAAGGCACTTTTTGGTTTGTAACCCCAGGCAGGCCCGGCATTCCATCCCGCTGCCCCCCAATGATTACAATTGTGCCCCCATTGTTTGTCAACTACACAAACATATGGGTCTTTTGAATGAGGGATATCTCTGTAAATACTCTGGATTTGTGATGTGGGGAACGGGCATTCTACAATATCACAATAGTCAAAGGTGTAAGTAGCCACATGGGTGCATGATGAATTGTACCAGAAGGTATACCCACTAATATCTTTGGTGATGGCTACTTGTTGGGCCTTTATGAGGCTGATTAAGGAGAAGATGTGCCAGAGGTACATGCTTGTGCGGTATCTGCTTCCTCTGGGGCAGGAGATTTCTTGCAGTGGGAAGCGTGGATCCAATTTGGCCTACCGGCCAGTTTGACGGAAGTTGCGGTAATCAGGAGAACTTGGAATGGACCGTCAAATCTTGGTTCCAGGGTATTTTTCCGCACAAACTTCTTGACCAGAACCCAATCTCCGGGGAGCAGGTTATGGGCACCTGTATCCAATTCGGGATCTGGAATTGAAGAGAAAACTTGGGCATGTATTTTGTTTAAGGCACTTGCAAGTTCAGTTACATAATCTACTAAAACATCTGATTGGAGCTGTAACTGCTGCGGATAATAACAACCTAGTCTGGGTGCTGTCCCAAATAGAATCTCATATGGGGACAGTGAATGCTTCCCTCTAGGTGTGTGCCTAACACTGAATAAAGCTATTGACAGGCTTTCTGGCCAGGGCATCTTTGTTTCTTGCGACATTTTTAACATTCTGGCTTTTAAAGTGCCATTCATGCGCTCTACTTTACCACTACTTTGTGGGTGGTAAGGGGTGTGGAAGGCTAGGGTCACCCCTAGAGCAGTCCAAATTTCTTTAGTCACTGTTGCTGTGAAGGCTGGGCCTTGATCACTTTCAATGACTTCTGGGAGTCCAAATCTACATACTATCTCTGTAAGTAGGCGTCTTGCGGTTGTCTTTGCAGTGATATTGGCCACTGGGTAGGCCTCTGGCCACCCTGAGAACATGTCCACTATGACTAGTGCATATTCATGGGGCCCACTCTTGGGCATTTGGATGTGGTCAATTTGAATTCGCTGGAAGGGGTACATGGGCTTTGCCAGGTGTTTTGCAGGCACCTTGATTGGTCTTCCTGGATTGCATTTTGCACAAATAACACAGGCCTTACAGAAGCTGCTGATCAATGTTGTGATTCCGGGTGCTTCATAATACTTCTGTATGAGGGCGGCCATCAATTCCTTTGACAGGTGTGCAGGCCCATGTGCCCATTGGACAACTGCTGGATATAAATTTTTTGGAAGGCAAAATTTGAAGTTGTTGTAATATACTCCGTCCTTTTGGACAGCTCCTTTATTTTTCCATTTTTGGGTTTCTTCAGGAGTGACTGCAGCTTGCTGTTCCCGCAAAATTCGCAAATCAGTAGGAAGAGTTTGCAGAGCAAAAATAGGGACTTCTTCTTCTTCTTCTTCTTGTCCGGATACTTCTTCATCCACTTCCTGCAGATCCCTGGCTGCTAGCTTAGCAGCCTGATCAGCCAAATGGTTGCCCTTTGCTTCATTTGTATCCAGTTTCCCATGGGCCTTTACCTTCAAAACGGCCACTTCTTCAGGGAGTAGGAGGGCATCCATTAGCTCCTTAATTGCAGTACTATGTTTGACTGGTGTACCGGCGGTGGTAAGAAATCCTCTTGTCTTCCAAATTAGGCCGAAGTCATGTGCCACACCCAGAGCATATCTTGAATCTGTATAGATGTTGGCACGTTTTCCTTCGGAAATTTTGCATGCTGAAGTCAGAGCCTGTAATTCGGCTTCTTGCGCAGACATTGCTGGCGGTAAAGATGATGATTTGATAACTTCGTCTGTTGTGGTTACGGCATATCCTGTATGATATCTTCCTTCTTCATCAGCATATCTTGAGCCGTCCACAAACAGGGTAAAATCTGGATCTTGTAATGGATTCTCATGCACAGTTGGTAGGTGTACTGTCTCCATTTTCATCTGTTCAAAACAGTCATGAGGTGTTTCGGGGTCATAATCATTCACTATGACCAGATCTTGGAATTCCTTTTCTAGGAAGTGGCGCGGCCATGCTTCCAGAAGGTCAGTTGTTGGGTATTTGACAATACCATTTTCCTGTAGCTGTTCTTCATCCATGGTGGCCCATAGCTTTGCCATGGGCCCAAGGTCATTCCATGACCTTGTCTTCAATTTGGTAACAGGAATATGTGGGATAGCAGTATCCCAATGGCGGTAGAGGTAGATAAGTTGTTGAGGTAGTTGGACCAAGACCATGCTATTGCCTTCAGAGTCACAATAGAAATCTTGAGCAGTGAGCTTCACATCAGTCCAGTGGTAAAGCTCATCTTCATAGCAAGGTTCGGGAGTAATGTTTGGTTTGTACCACATGGTACAGAAGGCGTAATCTGGGCCTTCACAGAGAGGCTTCTCATCTTCATAAAATGTCAAATGTGGATGCATGACTTTCTTGATACATCCACAAAGCAGGTAAATGTAGGTTTCATCTGTGACAAATCCATAATAGATACCCCCCTCAGGGAGTGGAAGAAGAGTGGATGGGTTAAGAACTTGACATCTTTGGATGGAAATGTTGTCAGGTAGAAGAAGATGACACTGTAGGCGTAGGTGTCTGGCAGGAGACACGTGCTTGAGCTGGACTTGGTTGATGATGGCAGAGATGTCATGAGGGGCCAAAACAACCAGAGGGTGGCCAAGGACCAGGTCTGAGGTTCTTTCTATGAGCTCTCTTGCAGCAAAAACAGCCCTGAGACAGGAAGGGGTCCCTCTGGCCACAATGTCCAGTTGACATGAGAAATATCCAATAGGCCTTTGGCGGCCTCTTAAGTCATTAGTTTGGGTGAGAACTCCTGTTGCATGGCCTTGTCTTTCAGAGACAAATGATTTGAAAGGTTTGGAGTAATCAGGCAGGCCCAAGGCAGGAGCAGAAGCAATGGCACGTTTTAGAGCATTGAAATTGTCTATTGCTTCATTAGTTAAACAGAAAGGGTCAGACTTAAGTGCGTCATAGAGAGGTTGCATGAGCAGGGAGGCCTCTGGGATCCATGCTCTGCAGTAGGAAATAAGGCCTAGGAAGGCATGGAGAGATTTTGAAGTTCTTGGAGTTGGAATATCCAGTACGGCTCTTACCCGGTCCCGGGTAAGATGTCTGGTACCTTGAGATAGGCAATGTCCAAGGAAAATTACTGAGGGTTGGCAGAACTGTAGTTTGATGAGGGAAGCCTTGCATCCTTGTTCTGCCAAATAACAAAGCAGGCTAATTGAGCACTTTTCAGTAGTGGGTATATCATCTCCACAGAGCAGCAAATCATCCACATACTGAAGCAGAACAACTTCTGGGTGCTCGGCTTGCCATGGGTCAAGGATGGTGGCCATGGCCTTTGCAAACTGACTTGGTGAATTTTGTGCCCCTTGGGGCATGACAGTCCAGGTATACTGTTGCATCTCATGGGTGAAAGCAAACAGGTATTGGCAGGATGGGTCCAGTGGAACACTGAAAAAGGCATTTGCTAGGTCAATGACTGTGAAAAATTTTGCAGATGGTGGGACTCCAGAGAGCAGAGTATGGGGATTTGGTACAAGAGGGGTGTCCAGGACGGTAGCTTCATTAACAGCACGGAGATCCTGAACCATCCTGTACTTCTCTGGCTCACCTTTTGGAGTTTTCTTTTTCACAGGGAATAATGGGGTGTTGCATTCAGATTTGCATTTCACTAGGGCACCCTTCTCCAAGAGTGCCTTGATGTGGGTAGAAATGGCAGCAGCCTGTGCTGGTTTTAATGGATATTGTGGTTTTCTTGGTAATTTAGCCCCTGGAATAAGCTTTACCACCACAGGGGGAACATTTAGGTGACCTATGTCCTCTGGGCCTGAGGACCATAACTTGGCGGGCACCTGTGTTTTTAATGCCTCTGGGAAATTGGACCTTAATTCTGCTGCTTTCTCACGGGGCTTTTCTAAATGCAGCATTAGAGGCAAGGAGCACAAGGCTGAGGTGTCTGATTCAGATAGAGGTGTGGACATTTCTACCTGCCCATCCGGGGTAAAGGTGATGGATGCTTGCAGGCGTGAAAGAACATCAGCACCTAATAGGTTAATTGGGCATGTGGAGGATACCACAAAGCGAGCAAGCAGGCTAGAGCCAACTCGTAATGGAGTTGTTAAAGGGCTATGTCTTGGCTGGCCATCCACTCCAACACAAGAGACGTCAATATTTGACAGAAAGGATGGGTCTGGCAGGTCTTGTTCTCGCAGAACACTACGGGCTGCACCTGTGTCAACTAGAAATGTGGTAGGGTGGCCTTCAATGGGCAAAGTCACTGTGGCAAGTGGCCCCCCTTTATCCCCTGTAGACACTGCCATGACAGGGGTTGCAGACACAGGCTTGCCAATTTCCTAATCATCTGGTTCCTCAATTATCGGAACCTGTTTGGTGGCTTTGGGAGCTGGGGCAGGTTTGGAGGGCTTTCTGGGCTCCCTTGGCTCCTTTTTAGGTTCTGGGCAGTCACTTCTAAAGTGCCCCTTGGCTCCACAATTAAAACAATGTCCCCCCTCCTCCGGTCTAGTACCTTTTGGGACTGGGGTGGAGCGGGATACCATGAGAGGCGCTGAAGTGGATCTTCTTGGGGTCTGAGCGGATTCCAAACCTCTAGCAACTAAAAGTAGGGTGTCCAGGGGAACAACCTTATATTCAGGGCGTGCAGCAATGATTCCCTTGCGTATAGAGTCCTTAACACCTTGGACAAACGCACCTGACAGCATTTGTGAATGAATTTTGTCAGTAAGATCAAACCCCAAATCTGTAAACATTTGATACAGTCTTGCATGAAACCTTTCCACTGATTCTCCTTTATCTTGAATAACATCAGTAAGGCCAGCAGCCTGATCTGCAAGTTTGTCCTTAGCCCATTCTTTTAATTGGGTGCAAAAAGTTACTCCAGAGGGGTAATCAACATCACTGTTGAGCTGATCTGTACTGAGGTGTCGGGCCATACTTGGCCAATATGCATCCCCTGCTTTAATAGCACAAATGCTCAATAGATCACGCCATGCGGCTGAATAAGTCTTTTGAATTTGAACTATCCCTCGGTAGAAGGGCATGGGCTGCTTTTCTGGGTCCGGGAGTGATTTCATCAGAGCACTAGCTTGAGTGGGGTTAAAAGCTACATATTTAGGAGGGGCCTGTTCTCCCCGACCCTTGTGGCCGAAGGGATCATCGATAGAACGATGAGATGGGGCTCCCGCAGCAAGTTCCGATGAGACATGGGACACCCTGTCCATCTCGTCATCATCGAATTCTATGATATTGACTCTTCTACGCGGTGCAGGTCCCGCGTGAGGTGAAAGGGTCGGTGGCTGGGAATGAGCCCCAGATGCAGGGGTGGCTAGCGAGTCGTAACCTGGGGACAGGTAGTCGCCGGGAATTACTGGCATCAGGGCTGAACTGGGAGCCGCCATATTGGAGGCGGGGAAAGGAGTTGCTTCAGGATTAAGGGAAGGAGTGGCGGCCATATTTGATATGGGCACTTCCGGGGTAGATTGGGCCGGACTGGGCATGACCGGAACCCAGGGCCGGACTGGGAACAGAAAGCAGCCCTGGAAAAAAAATATTTCAGCCCTCTAATTCATTGTGTCATATAGTATGCTTGTATTGTTTATATGTATGCACTTTGAAGAAGACTTTTGTCTTACCTGCAGCTCATCGCTCTAGATGATCCATGGGTGTTACAGTGCTATAACCACCACCCTCCAGGATGCTCCCTGTCCGTTGTGACTGCCTCTGCTTGGGGACAATTCTTTAAGCAGGGAAACACTCCATGCCAATATCAGCATATCGGCATCAGTGTGTCAATTGTGTAATTTCAGAAAATATATACCGTATTTATCAGCGTATAACACGCACCGGCGTATAACACGCACCTCATTTTTAGAAAGAAATTCCAGGAAATTTCCCCCCCTCCCATAGTATTCCCCCCCCTCATCCCATAGTATTCCCCCCTCATCCCATAGTATTCCCCCCTCATCCCATAGTGTTCCCCCCTCATCCCATAGTGTTCCCCCCTCATCCCATAGTATTCCCCCCCCTTTCCATAGTATTCCCCCCCCATAGTATTCTTCCCCCCTCCCCTCCCATAGTATTCTCCCCCCTCCCATAGTGTTCTTCCCCCTCCCCTCCCATAGTAATCTCCCCCTCCCCTCCTATAGTATTCTCCCCCCCTCCCCTAGTATTCTCCCCCCTCCCCTCCCATAGTATTCTCCCCCCCTCCCCTCCCATAGTATTCTCCCCCCCTCCCCTCCCATAGTATTCTCCCCCCCTCCCCTCCCATAGTATTCTCCCCCCCTCCCCTCCCATAGTATTCTCCCCCCCTCCCCTCCCATGGTATTCTCCCCCCCTCCCCTCCCATAGTATTCTCCCCCCCTCCCCTCCCATAGTATTCTTCCCCCTCCCCTCCCATAGTATTCTTCCCCCTCCCCTCCCATAGTATTCTTCCCCCTCCCCTCCCATAGTAATCTCCCCCCTCCCCTCCCATAGTATTCTCCCCCCTCCCCTCCCATAGTAATCTCCCCCTCCCCTCCCATAGTAATCTCCCCCCTCCCCTCCCATAGTAATCTCCCCCCTCCCCTCCCATAGTAATCTCCCCCCTCCCCTCCCATAGTAATCTCCCCCTCCCCTCCCATAGTAATCTCCCCCTCCCCTCCTATAGTATTCTCCCCCCCTCCCCTCCCATAGTATTCTCCCCCCTCCCCTCCCATAGTATTCTCCCCCCCTCCCCTCCCATAGTATTCTTCCCCCTCCCCTCCCATAGTATTCTTCCCCCTCCCCTCCCATAGTATTCTTCCCCCTCCCCTCCCATAGTAATCTCCCCCCTCCCCTCCCATAGTAATCTCCCCCCCCCTCCTATAGTATTCTCCCCCCTCCCCTCCTATAGTATTCTCCCCCCCTCCCCTCCCATAGTATCCCCCCTCCCCTCCCATAGTATCCCCCCTCCCCTCCCATAGTGTATTTTCCCCCCTCCCCTCCCATAGTGTATTTCCCCCCCCTCCCCTCCCATAGTGTACTTTCCCCCCCTCCCCTCCCCTAGTGTACTTTCCCCCCCTCCCCTCCCCTAGTGTACTTTCCCCCCT